>NC_134691.1:14666709-15266709 GCF_050947455.1 Rhinoderma darwinii | reverse complement strand
TTCTGAGAATGAGAAGGATTTGTTCCTCGGTTGAGGTCTTTGAAAAGCAGGCCTATGATCTTACAAACCGGTTTCTGGCCCGGGGTTACAGTAGAAGATCCATTAAGAAAGCTTACCATCGTGCTAAATATACTCCAAGAGAGCAGCTTCTTTTTCCTAAACCAAAAGTTAAATCCGAATCACAGGTAAGGTTTACGACCGACTATCATTCACGTTGGTCTCATATGAGGGTTATACTAAAACAATTCTGGCCAATTTTACTAACAGACCCTATAATTGGTAAATACATAACCAAATACCCCAGTATTTCTGCCCGTAGATCACGAAACCTTAAAGACTTCTTGGTCAAAAGCCACTACCAACAAAAAAGTTTAAAATTTCCGTTTGGTACCAAGGGTCCTAAGTGGGGCTGTAAGGCATGCGGACATTGTGTCGCATGCCCTAATATTGAAAGAGCAACCTCTTTCACAGACTCATCAGGGTTGAAGACCTTTACGATTACACATTCTATCTCATGCTCTACAAAAGCCGTAATTTATTATGCCACCTGCCCTTGTTCCAAAATATACATTGGCCTAACAACGAGGGAGTTGAAAGTTCGGGTCAGAGAACACATGAGGGATATTTTGGGAGCAGTAGAGGTAGATGCATTGGAGAATCTAAAACCCATAGCCAGACATTTTAAAATTCACCATGCATGTGATCCGACTAAGTTAAAGGTGAGAGGTATTGACTGTATCGAACCCAACATTAGAAAGGGAGATATCTCCAAAAAATTGGCGCAACACGAATCCAAATGGATCTGGACTCTGGGGACTATGCGTCCTCTTGGGTTGAACGAAAATTTGAGCTTCGCTCCATTCCTCTGACTATTGACCTCCAGTGGGTCAATTTTTAATAGTACGTGATTAAGTTCATGGATTCCGTTAAATTTGTTTTTTAACTATTTTTATCTTGGTTGCAGCTACATAGAGATGGTAGTGTTTGCACTACATGGAGACTTTTTGAGATGATGGACGATGGAGGAGAGATGACTCTGGACAAACATATGGAATTCTACCTTAGAACAATAACATACAGAATGTTTGGAGTCTATTCAATCCACCCTCAATCTTTACTGTATTTTATTAATTATTATTTATTTTATTATTTATTATGCATTATCCTTTACTTTATTATTTCTTTTCCTTTTTTTTTATTATTTGTTAGATCTATGTTTATGTGTATTCACGCATGCGTGACACTTATATATTTATTATGTGTTGTTATATATGTGTAGACACATGTTCATGATATGTATCTTGTGTTTTCTGTATAGACATGTATTAATTTTTGGTATTCTCTACATATTTTATGCATTTATATTGAGAGACTTGTTATGTACTATATGCGTTTGTCAATATTTTTATCCATAGATTACATGTATTTGTGTTGCGCACATATATTTTTTATATGTATATATACAATTTTTCATTACTCCTTTCATTATTCACTGTTATTATTTATTTATTGATATTTTGGTGGGTTGCACCTACATGATTATTTACGCTGTTTGATTTATTTGATTTAATTAATACAGGTCAATTCGTCACAGTATATATATTGTTAATTGCACATTTTTTTTTTTTTTTTTTTTTATTTCTCCTTTTCACACAAGAGCTGGTCTTCAGCATCATACACATACAAATTAATTTATTTTGTATTTTAATATATTTTTTTATTTTTCATTTTTTATTTTTTATTATTTTTTATATGTTTCACTTTCACACACACACCATGCACACCCTTTATTATTATTTTTTCATTATTATTCTTTTACATATATATTTCTTTCATTTGTCTACATTGTTATGAAAGTCACCTCATTCATTATAGAATACATATGTATTTGCTCCACATTTTCACACATATTTATTTATTTATTATATATACTATGAATTGGTCTCATAGTCATTACACACACATTCATCACTTCAAACCTTTCATTTATTTATGCACTTTATTGTTCACTAATATACACACATATTTTTCAGCATTGTCTTGTTTACTCTTTACTTCGTCTCTAATAAATATATTACATTCTTCATACATAGAATAAATCTATCATTGCATTTTTTAACATTTATTCTAGGATATATTTTGCCATGTTATTATTACTTCCACCTTCATATGTATTTTTAAGTCTATTTTTATTTTTATGGTTTTTTATCTTTTTTATTCATTATTTTTTTTTATTTTTTTTTTTTTTTTTTTTTTTTTTTTATTATTCATTATTTTTTCATTTTTCATTCTTCATTATGTCATATACTTATAATTGCAAAAAATGCGTTGGCATTTATTGTATAAAATTTACATACAGTGGTACATCACTTAGTCCAAAAAGTTCTCCGTACTATCTAATTTGTCGGACATATCTCTATCTTGACGTACCTTATATTCAGGCATGGTGACTGTGCGCTCACGCCGGGGGGAGTGGCTGGATTGTGTTGCGGTTCGGGCGTCTGCGTCGCGGTGGGCGTGTGTTGACGATGTCAGACGTCGTTGACCCCCGCCCCCCTCGATGACGCTCGGCCGCAGACACGCATCCGGCCATTTCCACACCTGTCGTGTGACGCTGCCATCAGCACACACATGACCATGGATGGTAACGCCCTTCTAATGTCCGATTGGCTGCTTGTCCTTTTTTAATCTTGATTCCCATTGGAGAGACGCCACCCCCGGACGAAGGCATTTCCGCCGAAACGCGCGTCGGGTCTGGCGTCTCTCTCCAGCAGGTTTTCATCACATGGGTATGTAACAGCAGGTTTTCTTCCCAGACACAATGCTTCCAGGCACGGTCATTTCATTATTTTTTGTGTTACTAGCTATCGCTGCGGTCTGGGTTTAACTGCAGATACTGAATAGTATATACCATCCACTTCTATCTATCTATCCATACCCATATATCACACAGTTTGTGAACACATTGTTCCTGCAATGAGTGACGCCTTGTCTATGCTCTGCATGACTCATCTTTTTTAATCTACATTGTTATATTATATTTTGTTGTGAATAAAGTTTATATTTTTCTCTATACTACATTTGTTATGTGTTAATTGAACCCTCAACCCTGTAGGTTTTCTATATATAAATTCAAGTAGAATATAGAACCAATACAAGTTGCATCATACTCCATTCATATCCGGAGCTGCATTCAGAATTCTACTTGAAAAATATCAACACTGTGCGCTCAGATGGATCCCCTAGAAGCCTTGAGATGCGATCATGCACTGCACATTGTTGCAGAGCACTCTAAAACATGTATCTCTATAGGTAACATTATTCGTAACACTACCTCTTCCACAATGCAGCACAGCAGAATTTAATCTCAGCAGCAAAACCAGCTCCCTGCTCTGCCATAGGCTACTGTGTAGAATCCAGCTATCTTTATCTCTAAATTCATACAATCCATTTACCTATCCCAAGGTGGCAGTATAGCAAGAAAGTAGTAGGGTAAAGATAACCCATAGAAATGACATCATCCAGTCAGATCCAGAGCTGCATTCAAAATTCTGCTTGAACAACTACACGCATGCCTTTTTCCTCTGAATAACCTGAAGCATCTGTACCTCACATGGACGCTCAAGTATTTTCATTGGGAAGTGTGTAATCCTGTATTTCTCCTGTCGTGGCGCTGCAGGGGAATTAAACACTTGATGACAGGTTCTCAAAGATTACATCTGATCACTGGGGGGGGGGGGGGGGGTCCAGGTTGCAAGAAAAGCTTATTTTATCTTCATAGGACCATTCTAACAAAATGAATTTGTCTCAAACAAAAAAAAAAACTTTTCCCTTTTCACTGCCAAGGACATGTGCAATATGTCATTACTTCAAATGCTTGAAGTCCAGAATCTTTCACATTATACCAGGCTCAAAGCTCTAGGTGCATATCCACAATTTGCCAGGTGTCAAAAGGGTGAATATTTTTTTGGCTGCAGAAGGGTTAATGTCTGAAAGAATTATGGAGCAGCATTAAAGGACCACGGGTCCATTACCCAAACCTGCTGAAGGTGGCACCACTGATGTAGTAGCACCTGAGGCTTGCAATTACCACAAATCTTGATACGACTTGTATAGCAGTGTTATTTAGATGTTTTATAGCTCTGTTATTATATCACTTTATGTATGGTGGTATTTTTTGAGCACTTTATGGTGGTATTATTTGGCACTATATGTGATATTATTTGAGCACTGTATGGTGGTATTATTTGAGCACTGTATGGGGGCATTATTTGAGCACTATATGGTGGTATTATTTGAGCACTGTATGGCAGTATTATTTGAGCACTCCATGGAGGTATTATTTGTGCACTGTATGGCGGTATTATTTGAGCACTGTATGGTGGTATTATTTGAGCACTGTACGGTGGTATTATTTGAACACTGTATGGCAGTATTATTTGAGCACTGTATGGTGGTATTATTTGTGCACTGTATGGTGGTATTTGAGCACTGTATGGTGGTATTATTCGAGCACTGTATGGTGGTATTAGCTGAGCGCTGTATGGTGGTAGTATTTGAGCACTGTATGGTAGTATTTGTGCACTGTATGTGGTATTATTTGAGTACTGTATGGTGGTATTATTTGAGCACTGCATGGTGGTATTATGAGTACTGTATGGGGTATTATTTGTGCACTGTATGGTGGTATTATTTGAGCACAGTATGGCGGTATTATATGAGTACTGTATGGTGCTATTATTTGTGCACTGCATGGTGGTATTATTTGAGCCCTGTATGGGGGTATTATTTGAGTACTGTATGGCGGTATTATTTGAGCACTGTATGGTGGTATTTGTGCACTGTATGGTGGTATTATTTGAGCACTGTATGGTGGTATTATTTGAGCATTGTACGGTGGTATTATTTGAACACTGTATGGCAGTATTATTTGAGCACTGTATGGTGGTATTATTTGTGCACTGTATGGTGGTATTTGAGCACTGTATGGTGGTATTATTCGAGCACTGTATGGTGGTATTAGCTGAGCGCTGTATGGTGGTAGTATTTGAGCACTGTATGGTAGTATTTGTGCACTGTATGTGGTATTATTTGAGTACTGTATGGTGGTATTATTTGAGCACTGCATGGTGGTATTATATGAGTACTGTATGGGGGTATTATTTGTGCACTGTATGGTGATATTATTTGAGCACAGTATGGCGGTATTATTTGAGTACTGTATGGCGGTATTATTTGAGCACTGTATGGTGGTATTTGTGCACTGTATGGTGGTATTATTTGAGCACTGTATGGTGGTATGATTTAAACACTGAATGGTGGTATTATTTGAGCACTGTATGGTGGTATTATTTGAGCACTGAATGGTGGTATTTGTGCACTGTATGGTGGTATTATTTGAGTACTGTATGGTGCTATTATTTGTGCACTGTATGGTGGTATTTGTGCACTGTATGGCGGTATTATTTGAGTGCTCCATGGTGGTATTATTGGAGCACTGTATGGTGGTATTATTTGAGCGCTGTATGGCGGTATTATTTGAGTGCTCCATGGTGGTATTATTGGAGCACTGTATGGCAGTATTAGTTGAGCACTCTATGGCGATATTAGTTAAGCACTCTATGGTGGTATTAGTTGAGCACTCTATGGTAGTATTAGTTGAGCACTCTATGGTGGTATTATTTGAGCATGGTATGGTGGTATTATTTGAGCACTGTATGGTAATATTATTTGAGCACTGTATGGTGGTATTATTTGAGCACTGTATGATGGTATTATCTGAGCACTGTATGGTGGTATTATTTGGCACTGTTTGTGATATTATTTGAGCACTGTATGGCAGTAATATTTGAGCACTGTATGGTGGTATTATTTGAGCACTGTATGGTGGTATTATTTGAGCACTGTATGGTGGTATTATTTGAGCACTCTATGGTGGTATTATTTGAACAATTAATGGTGGTATTATTATAGGGCTGTATGGTGGTATTTGAGCACAATATGGTGGTATTATTTGAACACTTTATGGGGATATTATGTGCATTGCCGCATCCGTAAAAGTCTGAACTATTCTAGTATAACATTTATTAACCTACATGGCGAGCACTGTAAAAAAATTAAAACCGAAAAACGCCAGAATTGCTGATTATTTTGGTCACTTTAGCTCCCAAAAAATGAAATAAAATGCAACCATTAAGTCACAAATACTCCAAAATAGTACCAATAAAAACTACAGCTTATCCCCAAAAAGCCCTCATACCTTTCCATCCACAGCAAAATAAAAGTTAGGCCTTGTTCACACGGCGCTCAAAACTATAGTGTTTTTAGAAAGCGCTTTTTACAACTTTTCGACGCCTAATCAGTATTATCATTGAGTATGGGAACCTTACGCATTTTCGGTGCATTTCGTGCCAAAGAACTGACCTGAAGCTTCTTTTTTTTCTACGTAAAGCATTTTTTAAACACATGCGTGTAAAAAAAATGCGTCCTATGCACTAATGGCGCGCTTTCCCATTGATTTCAATAGGAAGCTTAAGCCAAGCATTTTTTAAGTGTTTTTTAGCTCGTATAACGCGTCAAATACACACCGTGTGAACAAGGCCTTATGGGTCTCAGACTATAGCGACACAAATTTATTTTTTTTAACAACGTGTTTTTTCATTGTAAAATTGGTAAAATATAAAGAAGGATATATAAATTTGGTATCTCCGTAATCGCATCGACCCGTAGAATAGAGGTAACATGTCGTTTGTACCGCATATTGAATGTCATAAAAATGAAACCTAAAAAGCAATGGCAGAATCACTTTCTTCCTCATTTCACCCCACAAATTTTTCAGTTTCCCATTATATGGTGCCGTGAAAAGCGAAAACGTCCCGCAAAAAATAAGCTCCATCAATGGAAAAATAAATAAGTTACGTCTCCAAGGGGTTAAAAAATATATATGTTAGGTATATAGAGGTGAATGTCCTCGTCAGTAACAGATAATGCGGGACGTAACCTTTAGTTGTTGCAGAGTGACTCTGAGAAATAAAATGACCTGCGCTGGTTCTGCGCGGAGACAGGTAATCGTCTCATAATCAGCGCCTTCAGAAAACCTCCTGTTCCAACTGGAATGTAAGGGAATAATTAAAACCTATTTTTGGAGGATATGGAAATGGGGGTCTGTGACACCTCTGCCTTACACGCAGCGTGTTCTAGGAAAGGTATTTGTGTCGTGAAGGTTCGCTTTGTCTTTGTGATAAATTATCTGAAGAAAATGACTTTTCCTCTTGAACTCCCGGCACGCGGTCTACATTCAGCGAATACAGCAAAACGCTTTAGGAAAAAAGCTCATCAAACTGAAAAAAAAAAAAGTCATATTAAAAGATAACAAATGCTCTTAGATCATGTCTTATACTCTAGTCACATCCAAAGCTGCAATCAAAATTCTGTTGTATTTAAAGCAGTAGTCTGTCAAAGCAAATCATTATTTCACATGTAAATTCTACTTAGTAATATTGCAAATATTTTGCATCATTTATCTTGTTCTCATCTCGAGTTACATCATTTTTTATACTCCAGTCACATCAAAGCTGCATTTAGTTGTATTTAAATCAGTAGTCTTTCTCAAAGCAAATTATTCTACGAGTTAATTCTACCTCAAAGGTTGTTGAAAATACTTTGATTACTTTCTTGTACTGATCTTGAGTTGCGTCACGTCTTGTATATCAGTCACATACAAAGCTGGATTTAGAAATGAGTCTCTCTCAAACCAAATAATTATTCCACAAGTTAATTCTACATTCGGATATTGAGTAACGCTGCGAATACTGTGAATGCTTTTCTTGCACTACTCTTGGGTTGCATCATGTCTAAGGCTGGGTTCACACGTGGCGGAATTTCACTTGAATTCCGCTGCGGACACTCCGCAGCGTTAATCCGCAGCGGAGCCGTTTCTCCATTGACTTCCACTTAAATTTAGAAGTGTTCGTTTAGACGATGCGTAAAATTCCGCTGCGTAGCATAGGCTGCGGTGCGGAATTTGGTGTCCGCAGCATGCTCTGTCTGTTGCGGAGCAGTGGCGGACTGGTTGCGGACTCATGGCGGAATTTCTCCATTGACTTCAATGGAGATTCTAAATTCCACAATGAAGTCCGAAGCTGTCATGCACATGTTATGTGTGCTGCGGATGCGTCTTGCTTTTTAACATGACATTTCTTCATTCTGGCTGGACCTATGTATTTCTAGGTCTACAGCCAGACTGAGGAAGTCAATGGGGCTCCCGTAATTACGGGAGCGTTGCTAGGAGACGTCAGTAAATAGTCACTGTCCAGGGTGCTGAAAGAGTTAAGCGATCGGCAGTAACTGTTTCAGCACCCTGGATAGTGACTACCGATCCCAATATACAGCAACCTGTCAAAAAAATAGAAGTTCATACTTACCGAGAACTCCCTGCTTCTGTCTCCAGTCCGGCTTCCCAGGATGACGTTTCAGTCTAAGTGACGGCTGCAGTCAATCACAGGCTGCAGCGGTCACATGGACTGCCGCGTCATCCAGGGAGGTCGGGCTGGATGCCGAAAGAGGGACGCGTCACCGAGACAACGGCCGGTAAGTATGAAATTTGTTTACTTTCACTAGGGAAAGTGCTGTCCCTTCTCTCTATCCTGCACTGATAGAAAGAAGGGAAGCACTTTTACCGCAGTCCGCAGCAGCTAGTCCGCATCAATTTACTGCACATTTTGGGCAGATCCGCAGCCGTAATCCGCAACCCGGATTAGGTGCGGCATTGATGCGGACAGTTGCGGAGGAATTCCGCCACGTGGGGGCATGCCCTTATTCTCCAGAGCTGCATTCAGAATTCTGCTTGGAATATGTCAGCACGAACAGAGCCACCCTCTGCAGTGTCATGGAGACCTAATAATGTGAAGTCCTTTGAATTTAAGGCAGAACTCAAGTGCTGTATAGGAAGAAACAAGTAAAATAAGCACAAATGTATTCAAAGGCAGAAATCCCTGTGCAGTATGTGCGACAAGCAAATTGGTCCAAAATTCTGTGATGATTATTTTAATATAACTTCTTTAGAGGGATCGGAGTTCCCTTTTTCTAAAACTGAGCTCTAAACCCCCTGCTTCCCTTCAGCTGTAGATTGCCTACAGTCACCACTAGGGGGAGCACACTACATACAGATTTACACTGCTCCCAGTGAGCTCAATGGTAGTTGTATAAATCTGTATGCAGTTTGCTCCCCCTAGTGGCATTTGCAGGCAGCCAGAACGTAATAATTTAAAGGGGTATCCCCACTATAGAAAGTTATCAAATATAACCTGGATATGCCATAGCTTGTCGACTGGTGTGGTACAATCACACAGATGCCTAGAATGGAGGGGCACAAACCCTTCAGCATTTTCTCTGCATAGTGCCGATCCCAATCATGTACTATACAAATAATTGCCCTATCGGTATAGGGCAGGGATGCAAATTTGGAGCAGAGTGAACCTTGGCATAGGGGCCTTCTACTGTTTATATCCGCCCCTCAATGTATTACATCGACACCTATTTCTGCAATAACTTTGAGCTATTTAGGTGTATAGGTAAATGGCTGCAAGTTGTGGGCCCTTTAAATGCCATGCTGCTTGTCCTTTACAGCAGGTGACATACACAATCACCGGTCTACAGGTTATGCCTTAATCTTTGAGAACATTGTAAGACTTGTCATTAAACTGCCCCCTCTTCCCCGTCACTGCATCAGCCACGGTCTGGGAATAAACATATCATGACTTACATTACCAATAATGTTCTATGAGTCAGAGCACGGCTATACCAGGATGCCAGGAGATGCCTGCGCACTTAATCACAATAAGTGACATGCCATGAGCCGCTCTCCCCATCACCGCAGCGCAGAATATTACACCCCGGGTCATTCACAAATTAAAACACTGGAGAGTATGATTGAACAACTTAATCCCTCCAAAATATATTTTAGCTACGTCTGAAAAAAGCTGTTTACTCATTCATGGAGATTAGAAAATTCTCCTGTGCCCTTTACAAGAATGTGACATTTGTAGATCTGCCACAAGTGTCCCCTCCAGGACTCAAACAACCACAAGTACCGAGCTATATACGGTAGCTACTGGGTTCCTAACAAAGAATCTGTCCATAGGTGGCAGTATTATAGTAGTTATATTCTTGTACATAGGGGGCAGTATTATAGTAGTTATAGTCTTGTATATAGGAGCAGTATTATAGTAGTTATATTCTTGTATATAGGGTCAGTGTTATAGTAGTTATATTCTTGTATATGGGAGCAGTATTATAGTAGTTATATTCTTGTATGTAGGAGTAGTATTATAGTAGTTATATTCTTGTATATAGGGGCAGTATTATAGTAGTTATATTCTTGTACATAGGGGCAGTATTATAGTGGTTATATTCTTGTATATAGAGGACAGTATTATAGTAGTTATATTCTTGTATATAGGAGCAGTATTATAGTAGTTATATTCTTGTATATAGGGGGCAGTATATATTAGTTATATTCTTGTATATAGGGAGCAGTATTATAGTAGTTATATTCTTGTATATAGTGGCAGTATTATAGTAGTTATATTCCTGTATATAGCGGCAGTATTATAGTAGTTATATTCTTGTATATAGTGGCATTATTATAGTAGTTATATTCTTGTACATAGGGGCAGCATTATAGTAGTTATATTCTTGTATATAGGGGCAGTATTATAGTAGTTATATTCTTGTACATAGGGGGCAGTATTATAGAAGTTATATTCTTGTATATAGGAGCAGTATTATAGTAGTTATATTGTATATAGGGGGCAGTATTATAGTAGTTATATTCTTGTATATAGGAGCAGTATTATAGTAGATATATTCTTGTATATAGGGGCAGTATTATAGTAGTTATATTCCTGTATATAGGGGCAGTATTATAGTAGTTATATTCTTGTATGTAGTGGCAGTATTATAGTAGTTATATTCCTGTATATAGGGGCAGTATTATAGTAGTTATATTCTTGTACATAGGGGGCAGTATAATAGTAGTTATATTCTTGTATATAGGAGGCAGTATTACAGTAGTTATATTCTTGTATATAGGAGGCAGTATTATAGTAGTTATATTCTTATACATAGGGAGCAGTATTATAGTAGTTATATTCTTGTACATAGTAGCAGTATTATAGTATTTATATTCTTGTACATAGGGAGCAGTATTATAGTAGTTCTATTCTTGTACATAGGAGCATTATTATAGTATTTATATTCTTGTACATAGGGGCAGTAATATAGTAGTTATATTCTTGTATATAGGGGGCAGCATTATAGTAGTTATATTCTAGTACATAGGAGCAGTATTCTAGTAGTTATAGTCTTGTATAAAGGGGCAGTATTATAGTAGTTATATTCTTGTATATAGAGGCCAGTATTATAGTAGTTATATTCTAGTACATAGGAGCAGTAAAATAGTAGTTATATTCTTGTATAAAGGGGCAGTATTATAGTAGTTATATTCTTGTATATAGGAGCAGTATTATAGTAGTTATATTCTTGTATATAGTGGCAGTATTATAGTAGATATATTCTTGTATATAGGGGCAGTATTATAGTAGTTATATTCCTGTATATAGGGGCAGTATTATAGTAGTTATATTCTTGTATGTAGTGGCAGTATTATAGTAGTTATATTCCTGTATATAGGGGCAGTATTATAGTAGTTATATTCTTGTACATAGGGGGCAGTATAATAGTAGTTATATTCTTGTATATAGGAGGCAGTATTACAGTAGTTATATTCTTGTATATAGGAGGCAGTATTATAGTAGTTATATTCTTATACATAGGGAGCAGTATTATAGTAGTTATATTCTTGTACATAGTAGCAGTATTATAGTATTTATATTCTTGTACATAGGGAGCAGTATTATAGTAGTTCTATTCTTGTACATAGGAGCATTATTATAGTATTTATATTCTTGTACATAGGGGCAGTAATATAGTAGTTATATTCTTGTATATAGGGGGCAGCATTATAGTAGTTATATTCTAGTACATAGGAGCAGTATTCTAGTAGTTATAGTCTTGTATAAAGGGGCAGTATTATAGTAGTTATATTCTTGTATATAGAGGCCAGTATTATAGTAGTTATATTCTAGTACATAGGAGCAGTAAAATAGTAGTTATATTCTTGTATAAAGGGGCAGTATTATAGTAGTTATATTCTTGTATATAGGAGCAGTATTATAGTAGTTATATTCTTGTATATAGTGGCAGTATTATAGCAGTTATATTCTTGTATATAGTGGCAGTATTATACTAGTTGTATTATTGTATATAGTGGCAGTATTATAGTAGTTATATTCTTGTATATAGGAGCAGTATTATAGTAGTTATATTGTATATAGGGGGCAGTATTATAGTAGTTATATTGTATATAGGGGCAGTATTATCGCAGTTATATTCTTGTATATAGTGGCAGTATTATACTAGTTGTATTATTGTATATAGTGGCAGTATTATAGTAGATATATTCTAGTACATAGGAGCAGTATTATAGTAGTTATATACTTGTATATAGGGGGCAGTATTAGGCTGGGTTCACACGTGGCGGAATTTCACTTGAATTCCGCTGCGGACACTCCGCAGCATTAATCCGCAGCGGAGCCGTTTCTCCATTGACTTCCACTTCTATTTAGAAGTGTTCGTTTAGACGATGCGTAAAATTTCGCTGCGGAGCATAGGCTGCGGAGCGGAATTTGGTGTCCGCAGCATGCTCTGTCTGTTGCAGAGCAGTGGCGGACTGGTTGCGGACTCATAGCGGAATTTCTCCTTTGACTTCAATGGAGATTCTAATTTCCGCAATGAAGTCCGCAGCTGTCATGCACATGTTATGTGTGCTGCGGATGCGTCTTGCTTTTTTGCCATGACATTTCTTCATTCTGGCTGGACCTATGTATTTCTAGGTCTACAGCCAGACTGAGGAAGTCAATGGGGCTCCCGTAATTACGGGAGCGTTGCTAGGAGACGTCAGTAAATAGTCACTGTCCAGGGTGCTGAAAGAGTTAAGCGATCGGCAGTAACTGTTTCTGCACCCTGGACAGTGACTACCGATCCCAATATACAGCAACCTGTCAAAAAAATAGAAGTTCATACTTACCGAGAACTCCCTGCTTCTTTCTCCAGTCCAGCTTCCCAGGATGACGTTTCAGTCTAAGTGACGGCTGCAGCCAATCACAGGCCAATCACAGGCTGCAGCGGTTACATGGACTGCTGCGTCATCCAGGGAGGTCGGGCTGGATGCCAAAAGAGGGACGCGTCACCAAGACAACGGCCGGTAAGTATGAAATTCGTTTACTTTCACTAGGGAAAGTGCTGTCCCTTCTCTCTATCCTGCACTGATACAGAGAAGGGAAGCACTTTTCCCGCAGTCCGCAGCAGCTAGTCCGCATCAATTTACTGCACATTTTGGGCAGATCCGCCGCAGAATCTGCAACGCAGATTCTGTGCGGCATTGATGCGGACAGTTGCGGAGGAAATCCGCCACGTGGGGGCATGCCCTTATAGTAGTTTATATTCTTGTATATAGGAGCAGTATTATAGTAGTTATATTCTTGTATATAGGGGCAGTATTATAGTAGTTATATTCTTGTATATAGGGGGCAGTATTATAGTAGTTATATTCTTGTATATAGAAGCAGTATTATTGTAGATATAATCTAGTACATAGGAGCAGTATTATAGTAGTTATATTCTTGTATATAGGGGGCAGTATTATAGTAGATATATTCTAGTACATAGGGGGCAGTATTATAGTAGTTATATTCATGTATATAGGGGCAGTATTATAGTAGTTATATTTTTTGTATATAGGAGCAGTATTATAGTAGTTATATTGTATATAGGGGGCAGTATTATAGTAGTTATATTCTTCTATATAGGAGCAGTATTATAGTAGTTATATTCTTGTATATAGGAGGCAGTATTATAGTAGTTATATTCTTGTATATAGGGGGCAGCATTATAGTAGTTATATTCTAGTACATAGGAGCAGTATTATAGTATTTATATTCTTGTATACAGGAGGCAGTATTATAGTAGTTATATTCTTGTATATAGGGGGCAGTATTATAGTAGTTATATTCTTGTATATAGGGGGCAGTTTTATATTAGTTATATTCTTGTATATAGGGGGCAGTATTATATTAGTTATATTCTTGTATATAAGGGGCAGTATTATAGTAGTTATATTCTTGTATATTGGGGGCAGTATTATAGTAGTTATATTCTTGTATATTGGGGGCAGTATTATAGTAGTTATTTTCTTGTATATAGGGGGCAGTATTATAGTAGTTATATTCTTGTATATAGGAGCAGTATTATAGTAGTTATATTCTTGTACATAGGGGCAGTATTATAGTAGTTATATTCTTGTATATAGGAGGCAGTATTATAGTAGTTATATTCTTGTATATAGGGGCAGTATTATAGTAGTTATATTCTTGTATATAGGGGGCAGTATTATAGTAGTCATATTCTTGTATATAGGGGCAGTATTATAGTAGTTATATTCTTGTATATAGGGGGCAGTATTATAGTAGTCATATTCTTGTATACAGGGGGCAGTATTATAGTAGTTATATGCTTGTATATAGGAGCAGTATTATAGTAGTTATATTCTTGTATATAGGGGGCAGTATTATAGTAGATATATTCTAGTACATAGGGGGCAGTATTATAGTAGTTATATTCATGTATATAGGGGCAGTATTATAGTAGTTATATTGTATATAGGGGGCAGTATTATAGTAGTTATATTCTTCTATATAGGAGCAGTATTATAGTAGTTATAATCTTGTATATAGGAGGCAGTATTATAGTAGTTATATTCTTGTATATAGGGGGCAGTATTATAGTAGTTATAGTCTTGTATAAAGGGGCAGTATTATAGTAGTTATATTCTTGTATATAGAGGGCAGTATTATAGTAGTTATATTCTTGTACATAGGAGCAGTATTATAGTAGTTATATTCTTGTATATAGGGGGCAGTATTATAGTAGTTATATTCTTGTACATGGAGGCAGTAAAATAGTAGTTATATTCTTGTATAAAGGGGCAGTATTATAGTAGTTATATTCTTGTACATGGAGGCAGTAAAATAGTAGTTATATTCTTGTATAAAGGGGCAGTATTATAGTAGTTATATTCTTGTATATAGGGGCAGTATTATAGTAGTTATATTCTTGTATATAGGGGGCAGTATTATAGTAGTCATATTCTTGTATATAGGGGCAGTATTATAGTAGTTATATTCTTGTATATAGGGGGCAGTATTATAGTAGTCATATTCTTGTATACAGGGGGCAGTATTATAGTAGTTATATGCTTGTATATAGGAGCAGTATTATAGTAGTTATATTCTTGTATATAGGGGGCAGTATTATAGTAGATATATTCTAGTACATAGGGGGCAGTATTATAGTAGTTATATTCATGTATATAGGGGCAGTATTATAGTAGTTATATTCTTGTATATAGGAGCAGTATTATAGTAGTTATATTGTATATAGGGGGCAGTATTATAGTAGTTATATTCTTCTATATAGGAGCAGTATTATAGTAGTTATAATCTTGTATATAGGAGGCAGTATTATAGTAGTTATATTCTTGTATATAGGGGGCAGTATTATAGTAGTTATAGTCTTGTATAAAGGGGCAGTATTATAGTAGTTATATTCTTGTATATAGAGGGCAGTATTATAGTAGTTATATTCTTGTACATAGGAGCAGTATTATAGTAGTTATATTCTTGTATATAGGGGGCAGTATTATAGTAGTTATATTCTTGTACATGGAGGCAGTAAAATAGTAGTTATATTCTTGTATAAAGGGGCAGTATTATAGTAGTTATATTCTTGTACATGGAGGCAGTAAAATAGTAGTTATATTCTTGTATAAAGGGGCAGTATTATAGTAGTTATATTCTTGTATATAGGGGCAGTATTATAGTAGTTATATTCTTGTATATAGGAGCAGTATTATAGTAGTTATATTCTTGTATATAGGAGCAGTATTATAGTAGTTATATTCTTATATATAGGGGGCAGTATTATAGTAGTTATATTCTTCTATATAGGAGCAGTATTATAGTAGTTATATTCTTCTATATAGGAGGCAGTATTATAGTAGTTATATTCTTGTATATAGGGGGCAGTATTATAGTAGTTATATTCTTGTATATAGGAGCAGTATTATAGTAGTTATATTCTTGTATATAGGAGCAGTATTATAGTAGTTATATTCTTGTACATAGGGAGCAGTATTATAGTAGTTA
This sequence comes from Rhinoderma darwinii, assembly GCF_050947455.1. Lineage (NCBI taxonomy): Eukaryota > Metazoa > Chordata > Amphibia > Anura > Rhinodermatidae > Rhinoderma > Rhinoderma darwinii. Next base: position 15,250,387 of record NC_134691.1, on the reverse strand, counting down.
TATTCTTGTATATAGGGGGCAGCATTATAGTAGTTATATTCTAGTACATAGGAGCAGTATTATAATAGTTACATTCTTGTATATAGGGGGCAGTATTATAGTAGTTATATTCTTGTATATAGGGATCAGTATTATAGTATTTATATTATTGTATACAGGAGGCAGTATTATAGTAGTTATATTCTTGTATATAGGGGTAGTATTATAGTAGTTATATTCTTGTATATAGGGGGCAGTATTATAGTAGTTATATTCTTGTATATAGGAGGCAGTATTATAGTAGTTATATTCTTGTATATAGGGGGCAGTATTATAGTAGTTATATGCTTGTATATAGGAGCAGTATTATAGTAGTTATCTTCTTGTATATAGGGGGCAGTATTATAGTAGATATATTCTAGTACATAGGGGGCAGTATTATAGTAGTTATATTCATGTATATAGGGGCAGTATTATAGTAGTTATATTCTTGTATATAGGAGCAGTATTATAGTAGTTATATTGTATATAGGGGGCAGTATTATAGTTGTTATATTCTTCTATATAGGAGCAGTATTATAGTAGTTATAATCTTGTATATAGGAGGCAGTATTATAGTAGTTATATTCTTGTATATAGGGGGCAGTATTATAGTAGTTATAGTCTTGTATAAAGGGGCAGTATTATAGTAGTTATATTCTTGTATATAGAGGGCAGTATTATAGTAGTTATATTCTTGTACATAGGAGCAGTATTATAGTAGTTATATTCTTGTATATAGGGGGCAGTATTATAGTAGTTATATTCTTGTACATGGAGGCAGTAAAATAGTAGTTATATTCTTGTATAAAGGGGCAGTATTATAGTAGTTATATTCTTGTACATGGAGGCAGTAAAATAGTAGTTATATTCTTGTATAAAGGGGCAGTATTATAGTAGTTATATTCTTGTATATAGGGGCAGTATTATAGTAGTTATATTCTTGTATATAGGAGCAGTATTATAGTAGTTATATTCTTGTATATAGGAGCAGTATTATAGTAGTTATATTCTTATATATAGGGGGCAGTATTATAGTAGTTATATTCTTCTATATAGGAGCAGTATTATAGTAGTAATATTCTTCTATATAGGAGGCAGTATTATAGTAGTTATATTCTTGTATATAGGGGGCAGTATTATAGTAGTTATATTCTTGTATATAGGAGCAGTATTATAGTAGTTATATTCTTGTATATAGGAGCAGTATTATAGTAGTTATATTCTTGTACATAGGGAGCAGTATTATAGTAGTTATATTCTTGTATATAGGGGGCAGCATTATAGTAGTTATATTCTAGTACATAGGAGCAGTATTATAATAGTTACATTCTTGTATATAGGGGGCAGTATTATAGTAGTTATATTCTTGTATATAGGGATCAGTATTATAGTATTTATATTATTGTATACAGGAGGCAGTATTATAGTAGTTATATTCTTGTATATAGGGGTAGTATTATAGTAGTTATATTCTTGTATATAGGGGGCAGTATTATAGTAGTTATATTCTTGTATATAGGAGGCAGTATTATAGTAGTTATATTCTTGTATATAGAGGCAGTATTATAGTAGTTATATTCTTGAATATAGGGGGCAGTATTATAGTAGTTATATTCTTGTATACAGGGGGCAGTATTATAGTAGTTATATGCTTGTATATAGGAGCAGTATTATAGTAGTTATATTCTTGTATATAGGGGCAGTATTATAGTAGTTATATTCTTGTACATAGGGGCAGTATTATAGTAGTTATATTCTTGTATATAGGGGGCAGTATTATAGTAGTTATATTCTTGTACATGGAGGCAGTAAAATAGTAGTTATATTCTTGTATAAAGGGGCAGTATTATAGTAGTTATATTCTTGTATATAGGGGCAGTATTATAGTAGTTATATTCTTGTATATAGGAGCAGTATTATAGTAGTTATATTCTTGTATATAGGAGCAGTATTATAGTAGTTATATTCTTATATATAGGGGGCAGTATTATAGTAGTTATATTCTTCTATATAGGAGCAGTATTATAGTAGTTATATTCTTCTATATAGGAGGCAGTATTATAGTAGTTATATTCTTGTATATAGGGGGCAGTATTATAGTAGTTATATTCTTGTATATAGGAGCAGTATTATAGTAGTTATATTCTTGTATATAGGAGCAGTATTATAGTAGTTATATTCTTGTACATAGGGAGCAGTATTATAGTAGTTATATTCTTGTATATAGGGGGCAGCATTATAGTAGTTATATTCTAGTACATAGGAGCAGTATTATAATAGTTACATTCTTGTATATAGGGGGCAGTATTATAGTAGTTATATTCTTGTATATAGGGGTCAGTATTATAGTATTTATATTCTTGTATACAGGAGGCAGTATTATAGTAGTTATATTCTTGTATATAGGGGTAGTATTATAGTAGTTATATTCTTGTATATAGGGGGCAGTATTATAGTAGTTATATTCTTGTATATAGGAGGCAGTATTATAGTAGTTATATTCTTGTATATAGAGGCAGTATTATAGTAGTTATATTCTTGAATATAGGGGGCAGTATTATAGTAGTTATATTCTTGAATATAGGGGGCAGTATTATAGTAGTTATATTCTTGTATACAGGGGGCAGTATTATAGTAGTTATATACTTGTATATAGGAGCAGTATTATAGTAGTTATATTCTTGTATATAGGGGCAGTATTATAGTAGTTATATTCTTGTACATAGGGGCAGTATTATAGTAGTTATATTCTTGTATATAGGGGGCAGTATTATAGTAGTTATATTCTTGTACATAGGAGGCAGTATTATAGTAGTTTTACTCTTGTACATAGGGGGCAGTATTATAGTAGTTATATTCATGTATATAAGGACAGTATTATAGTAGTTATATTCTTGTATATAGGTGGCAGTATTATAGTAGTTATATTCTTGTATATAGGGGAGCAGTATTATAGTAGTTATGTTCTTGTACATAGGGGGCAGTATTATAGTACTGTGCAAAAGTTTTAGGCAGTTGCGGAAAAATGATGCAAAGTAAGAATTAATTAAAAAATAGAAGTGTTTATAGTTGTTTTTTTTATCAATTAGCAAAATACAAAGTGAATGAACGGAAGAGAAATCTAAATCAAATTAATATTTAGTGTGACCACCCTAAAGTTAGACACACTGAGTTTTTTGGTGCTGATTTTGACGTGGTTGCGTCTCTGACCTCTCATTGAAATTATTGGGAGGAAGAGAAAGTGTTTTTCTGCCTGCAAAATACTCTATGTGAACAGGGACTTTGCCTTTAAAACATTAAAATCAATTCTTCTAGGTATACTTGCACAAAGTCATGGATTTTGTAGAATTAAAGTCAGGTGTGTGATTGATTAATTAATTACACCAAACTAACTTTAACAGAAACAGTTGTGTAGGAGGCTTAAAACTGGGTGAGGAACAGCCAAACTCTGCTACAAAGATGAGGTTGTGGAAGGCCGTTTCATGTCACAGGTTCACCATGGCAAAACTGACCACATCGTCAAGACACAAGGTAGTTATACTGCATCATCAAGGTCTCTCCCAGGCCAAAATTTCAAAGCAGACTGGGGTTTCAATATGTGCTGTTCAAGTTCTTTTGATGAAGCACAAAGAAACGGGCAACGTTGAGGACTGTAGATGCAGTGGACGGACAATCAGATCAAAGACACAATATGCTTACTTCTGCCATCAGCTCAGAACTGGCAGAAACCAGTGGGACCCAGTTACACCCATCTAATGTTCGGAGAAGTCCGGCCAGAAGTGGTCTTCATGGAAGAATTGCAGCCAAAAAGCCATACCTTCTATGTGGAAACAAGGTCAAGCAACTCAACTATGCACGAAAACATAAGAACTGGGGTAGAGAAAAATGTCAGCAGGTGTTCCGGACTGATGAGCCAAAATGTGAAATATTTGGCTGTAACAGAAGACAATGTGTTCGCCAAAGGGCTGGAAAACGGTACAATAATGAGGGTCTGCAGGAAACAGAGAAGCAGGGTGGAGGGTCCTTGCAAGTTTGGGGCTTTATTACAGCAAATGGAGTTGCGGATTTGGTCAGGATTAATGGTGTCCTCAATGCTGAGAAATACAGGCAGATAATTATCTTTCTTCTGATGTTCAGACTCCTCAATTAGTAGAATAAGCCTGTAGACTTTTGCCGCCCTTCCCCAATCCTCCACCTACTAACACCTCTTATGTTGTTAAAGGGAATGTGTTGCCAGAAAAACATGTTTTTTTTTTAAAAATTAAACATTTAGTGTGTGGGTGATTAAACATTGTTCAAATTTTTTTTATTTTTTTGCCCGAGTCCATGTAATATTATAAATTATTTCTAATTTATAATACTACCCATTTTTGGTCACTAGATGGAGCTGTTCCCAAAATTGCAGCATTGCAACATTGGGTTAAAAGCCCTCGCTCTAGTGAGCTCTCAGCATCCCCCCCTCCTTTATCCTGGCTAGTGCCGGGATAAACGAGGGGTTTGAACGATGTAACCTCCTACACTGTGTGTCGCCATTTTTTGAGCTAACCCACAGTGTAGTAGGTTTACATACAGTAGTAAACACACACAAACACGAACATACATTGAAATCTCTTACCTGCTCCTGCCGCCGCGGCTCCCTCCGGCCCATCCGCTCCGTTTGCTGCCGCTGGTGCAAGTGCACAAATCCGGAAGCCGCGACCGGAAGTAGTAATATTACTGTCCGGCCGCGACTTCCGGTCCACAGGAAAATGGCGCCGGACGGCGCCAATTTCGAATAGGACTGTGTGGGAGCGGCGCATGCGCAGTTCCCACACAGACGCCGTACACTGCAGTCAATGGGACGGGAGCCGTTCGCAGTCCCTATGGGACTGTGGCTGCCGTATTCCATGTCTGTATGTGTCGTTAATCGACACACACAGAAATGGAACAAAAAATGGCAGCCCCCATAGGGAAGAAAAAGTGTAAAAATAAGAAAAAGTAAAACACAAACACACAAATGAATATAAACGTTTTTAATAAAGCACTAACATCTTTAACATATAAAAAAATAATTTGTGATGACACTGTTCCTTTAAAGGATATCTGTCACTGGCCCCCAAGGCTGGATTAACACGTGGTGTATTTTTTCACTGCGAAATTAGCCGCTGTGAATTCAACACAAAGTCTGCATTTGTTACATGCAGATTTTGGTGCAGAATTGAATTTGGATTTGACGCGGACTTCCTGCAGATTTTACACACTTCAAAGGGTAAGGGCAAAGCCCTACGTGGCGGAATTGCTCTTGAATTCCGCTGCGGACACTCCGCAGCGTTAATCCGCAGAGGAGCCGTTTCTCCATTGCCTTCCACTTCTTTTTAGTAGGCTTCGTTTAGACGAGGCTGAAAATTCCGCTGCGGAGCATAGGCTGCGGTGCGGAATTTGGTGTCCGCAGCATACAATGGATGTTGCGGACCAGTGGCGGACTGGTTGCGGACTCATTGCAGAAGTTCTCCATTGACTTCAATGGAGATTCTAAATTCCGCAATGAAGTCCGCAGATGTCATGCACATGTTATGTGTGCTGCGGATGCGTCTTGCTTTTTGGACATGACATTTCTTCATTCTGGCTGGACCTATGTATTTCTAGGTCTACAGCCAGACTGAGGAAGTCAATGGGGCTCCCGTAATTATGGGAGCGTTGCTAGGAGACGTCAGTAAATAGTCACTGTCCAGGGTGCTGAAAGAGTTAAGCGATCGGCATTAACTGTTTCTGCACCCTGGACAGTGACTACCGATCCCAATATACAGCAACCTGTAAAAAAAATAGAAGTTCATACTTACCGAGAACTCCCTGCTTCTGTCTCCAGTTCGGCTTCCCAGGATGACGTTTCAGTCTAAGTGACGGCTGCAGCCAATCACAGGCTGCAGCGGTCACATGGACTGCCGCGTCATCCAGGGAGGTCGGGCTGGATGCCGAAAGAGGGACGCGTCACCAAGACAACGGCCGGTAAGTATGAAATTCGTTTACTTTCACTAGGGAAAGTGCTGTCCCTTCTCTCTATCCTGCACTGATAGAGAGAAGGGAAGCACTTTTACCGCAGTCCGCAGCAGCTAATCCACATCAATTTACTGCACATTTTGGGCAGATCCGCCACAGAATCTGCAACGCAGATTCTGTGCGGCATTGATGCGGACAGCTGCGGAGGAAAACCGCCACGTGGGGCCATGCCCTAAAATCTGCAGCAAGTTCGCAGTGTTTCTGCTCTAAAATTTGCATGTAACACATGCTGATCGTGCGGATCTGTGGAACATCAAACTGAAAATCTACGGCAGAAATCTAAGCGTTCGCCTCAGATTTCTGGTGCGAATCCTGTAGTAAAATGTGTTGGATCTATCTATAACACTTAGATCAGGTTCACACATTAAGAATTTGCCATAAGCGAACATGGATTATCTAAACAATCTGTGGCAGGAACCTGGGGCTGATTTTAGCTGCGGATCTGTCAGTGGATCCACATGTGAATTAACCCCATTGTATTTCAACATGGCTAATACATGCAAATAGCAAGTATGATCAATGACGGATCATCATATGGGCGGTTCCCATTATGTGCCCGATCCTTACATTATCTTAACCCGTTAGTGACCAGCCCATCGTGTTTCTACGTCGGTCACTAACGGGCCTTATTCCGATGCCATAGACTTTTTACGTCGCAGCATCGGAATAAGTAAACAGAGCAGGGAGCGTCAAATCTCCCTGCTCTCAGCTGCTAGAGGCAGCTGAGGGCTGGGGGCATCCCTGCTCTGCCGGGTGAGATTGATATTAGTATCGATCTCACACGTTTAACCCCTCAGATGCGGTGCTCAATAGCGAGCACCGCATCTGAGTGGTTTTGGAGCTCCCTCTCTCTCCCACCGACACCCGGCGATACGATCGCCGAGTGTCTGTGTCTCTAATGGCAGCCGGGGGTCTAATAAAGGCCCCCAGCTCTGCCTGTCATGAATGCCTGCTAGGTCATGCCGCGTGTTAAACGGACAGGCAGTAATACACTGCAATACAAAAGTATTGCAGTGTATTATAAATGCGATCGCAGAATCGAATATTATAGTCCCCTAGTGGGACTAGTAAAAAAGTGAAAAAAAAGTTTAATAAAGTTGATTTAAAAAAAAAAATGAAAACCCCAGCTTTTCCCCTTACAAAATGCTTTACTATTAAAAAAACAAAATAAAGTTAAAAAGTTACACATATTTGGTATTGCCGCGTCCGTAACGACCCCGACTAAAAATCTATTACATTATTTAACCCGCACGGTGAACGCCGTAAAAAATGTAATAAAAAACGATGGAAAAATTGCTGTTTTCTGTGAATCCTGACTTAAAAAAAATGTGATAAAAAGTGATCAAAAAGTCGCATCTACTCCAAAATGGTACCAATAAAAACTACAAGTCTTCCCGCTAAAAAAATCCCTCATACAACCGCATCGGCGAAAAAATAAAAACATTACGGCTCTTCAAATATGGAGACACAAAAACAAATAATTTAGAAAAAAAAGCGTTTTTACTATGTAAAAGTAGTAAAACATACAAAAACTATACAAATTTGGTATCGTTGCAATCGTAACAACCCGCTGAATAAAGTTATTGTGTTATTTATATCACACGGTAAACGGCGTAGATTTAAGACGCGAAAAAGAGTGGCAAAATGTCATGTTTTTTTCTATTTCCCCCCAAATAAAAGTTAATAAAAGTTAATCAATAAATAATATGTCCCCCAAAATGGTGCTATTAAAAAATACAACTTGCCCCGCAAAAAACAAGACCTTATACAGCTATGTCGACGCAAAAATGAAAGAGTTATAGCTCTTGGAATGCGACGATGGAAAAACGTCAAAAATGGCTTGGTCATTAAGGTCCAAAATAGGCTGGTCATTAAGGGGTTAAAGAACTATGCAGCGCGCTGCTAACTGCCTTAGGAGATGGGGAGAGTGACGTAGCCATAGGGGTCGCAACGGTCGCAGTTGCGACCGGGCCCCTAAGCCTGGGGGGCCCGCAGCTGACCGCACTGATCCCGCCAACTGAATCTGCGTCTGCAGGACGTAGATTCAGTTGGGTTGAACGCTGGAGCCTCGCTCCAGCATTCACTGTGCCACGAAAGGCTCGGCGCAGGCAGGCGTGATGTAGTGACGTCATCAAGCCTGTCTGCGCCGAGTCACTCACAGCACAGTGCAGAGGAGGAGAAGGATTCTCCGCCCCTCGTGGGAACGGTGATAGGTAAGTAATTATGTTATTATTTTTGTATTCGGTATGTACATATGGGGGCATTATACTGTTTAGGATAGCTAAGGGGGGCATTATACTGTATGGGCAGCTATATGGGGCATTATACTGTATGGGGCAGCTATGGGGGCACTATACTGTATGGGGGTATTATACTGTATGGGGCAGCTATAGGGGGTATTATACTGTATGCAACAGCTATGGGGGCATTATACTGTCTGGGGGGCATTATACTGTATGGGACAGCTAGGGGGGCTTTATACTGTATGGGGGCATTATACTGTATGTGGCAGCCATGGGGCATTATACTGTATGGGGCAGCTATGGGGGCACTATACTGTATGGGGGGCATTATACTGTATGTGGCAGCTATGGAGAGCTTTATACTGTATGGAGCAGCTATGGGGGCATTATACTGTATGGGGGGCATTATACTGTATGGGACTGCTATGGGGAATTTGAACTGTATTGGGGCATTATACTGTATATGGCAGATATGTAGGGCATTATACTGTATGGGGAATTATAGTGTATGTGGCAGCTATGGGGGATTATACTTTTTGAGATAGCTATGGGGCATTATACTGTATTGGGTGCATTATACTGTATGGGACAGCTATGGGGGATTTAGATTGTATTGAGGACATTATACTGTATCTGGCAGCTATGGAGGGCATTATACTGTATGGGGCATTATAGTTGATGGGGCAGCTATGGGGGCATTACACTGTATGTGGCAGCTATGGGGGCATTATACTGTATGTGGCAGCTATGGGGGGCATTATACTGTATGGGGGGCATTATACTGTATGGGGCATTATAGTTTATGGGTCAGCTATGGGGGCATTACACTGTATGTGGCAGCTATGGGTGGCAATATACTGTGGGGGCAGCTATGGGGGGGGCAATATACTGTGGAGGCAGCTAGGGGGGGCATTATACTGAGCAATCACAAGAGCTGCAGGTCCAAGGCGGGAGGTGCTGTGTAGCACTATATACAAAGTGAGAGGCGCTGTGTGGCACTATATACAAGGGGGATTGCTGTATAGCACTATATAGAAGGGGGAACGCTGTGTATCACAATATCTATGGAGGGATTGCTGTGTGGCACTATATAGAAGGGGAGATTGCTGTGTGGCACTATGTACAAGGGGGGCTGTGTGGCGCTATTTACAAGAGGGAAAGGGATGTGTGGCGCTATCTACAGGGGTCTGTGTGTGGCGCTATCTACAGTGGTCTGTGTGTGGCGGTATCTACAGGGATCTGTGTGTGATGGTATCTACAGGGGGCTGTGTGTGGCGCTATCTACAGGGGCTGTGTGTATGTGGTGCTTTACTTTACAGTGTTTGATGCAATTATATTCAGGGGTGCAGTGTTTTGTGCTGTTATATTTAGGGGCACAGTGTGTGGCACCATGATAATTTTATCTTCATTTATAGGTGTGGAAATGTTGGAAAAGTGAGGAGCCGAAGACATCTGAGTGGCAAATTGTGCAGAAATGGGTCATAGCCGGGAGAAGTCGTCATAAAGTCTGGACCGAATGGAGAAGAAAAGAGGAAAAAAACTACTAGAATCTGAGAAGTCATCACCTGTGAGTCACTAGATTTATAGAGAATCTGTCACCTCTCCTGACATGTTTTTTTTATAAGAAATTGTTAAGGATCTGCCAGGCACAGCTTCTGTATCCACGCCCATAGGTAATCAGTCTGCACCTGCTTCTATGTCTGTGAGACTGACTCCATCTTCCACCACTCAGGATGGCAGGCTTAGGAGTGGGAGAGCCTATCACAGCCTGGCCAGATGGAGCTAGCTCCCGCCCTCTGTCTATTTATACCTGCCTTTCCTGTTCCTCCTTGCTTGTGATTCTTCTCTGTTGGTTTCCTGGCCCTGCTGCAGCTTCTTGAACTATTTGACCCTGCTTCGTATTGACCCTGGCTTACTGACTACTCTTCTGCTCTGCGTTTGGTACCTCGTACACTCCTGGTTTGACTCTGCTTGTTCACTACTCTCCTGCTCTGCGTTTGGCACCTCGTACTCTCCTGGTTTGACTCGGCTCGTTTACTACTCTTGTTGCTCACGGTGTTGCCGTGGGCAACTGCCCCGTTTCCCTTTGTTCTGTGTTTGCTTGTCTGGTTGTCTGTTGTGCACTTACTGAGTGTTGGGACCGTCGCCCAGTTGTACCCCGTCGCCTAGGGCGGGTCGTTGCAAGTAGGCAGGGACTGAGTGGCGGGTAGATTAGGGCTCACTTGTCTGTTTCCCTATCCCTGTCATTACAGAAATGTTTGTATTTCACAAAAAGTCTTTGGGCAGTCCAGGACTGCGTGTTACCATTCCCCTATCAGGAGGATGTGTTCCTACACAGCCCTATGACAAGGGGAATCGTAACACCCATTTGTTAATGCCTGGACAAAAAGGTAGCGTTAACAATAGTTATGGTGCAGCCGGGCGGCTGTGGAGAAAGGGGGGCCCAAGTTTGGGTAACAGCTCAGGGCCTATGGTCTACTTAATCCGCCACTGAGTATGCAGCACAGATTTTTTTCTGCTGCATGTGAATAGTGTATAAAATACTTCTTCACAGACATTGGATGCGGAATGTCAGCGGTTAAGATAAGGTTTTAGACGCGGCATCCACGCCTGAATCCTCATCAGTCCCATATGTGCGAACATGACCAATGCTACTTACGGAAGAGTATGACACAAGGGCCTCTAATAAATGTCCACGTGAAATGCAAAAAATAAAAGAATACCAATACGGGTTAATAATGAAACCTGCAGAACCGGGGGACTCGTGCGCAGCACATGGTACATTGTTGCTTGTTGCGTTCAACCATTATAATTAACATCCGCTAGAAGCGGTCACCCTGCAAAGTTCAGCCGTCTGACTTTCCTGGTAATAACATTTTCCAAAACTAATGAAGTGAAGTTCTTGCTCTGTATGGTTTACTGATGACCTCTCTGTGATCTTGCATCGTGACTGCGATTTATGGCGTCACAACGCTCGTCCTCCGGAGGATTAAATTGTTACCTGCTGTTTAGATGATATTTTTGGTCAGAAAAGGACACAACTGTATTTGAGAAGGATATTCAGATTCACGTCCGCTTCATATTTGGCTGAGCAGAAAGCTATTTTTAAATCCTGAATTTGCTGTCGGGTTCATTCTCAGGTTTTCATTTGCAGATATAAAACCCAATAGTATGAAAATATCATTTTGGTATCCAAAATGTAAAATTATTATTTTCCCTGCAAATGTAACATAAAATTACAGAAAAATAAACATTACCATTATTATTAATATTACCTGTGTTAGGGGGGATTCACACGAGCGTGTATTGGGTCCGTGCGAGCCGCGTGGTTTTCACGCGCCACGCACAGACCCATACAAGTCTATGGGGCAGTACAGACAGTCTGTGCTTTTTGCGCAGCGTTTGTCAGCTGCGCAAAAAGCGCGACATGCTCAATATCTCCGCGTATTTCGCGCATCACGCACCCATTGAAGTCAATGGGTGCGTGAAAACCACGCAGGTCGCACGGAACCACTTCCGTGCGAACCGACTGAAACAGCGCATCAGCTGTCAAAAGGATGAATGTAAACAGAAAAGCACCACGTGCTTTTCTGTTTCCAAACATCCAAACGGAGTGTCTTTGAGATGAGCGAACCCGGACAACTGAACTTCACCGGGTTCGGCCGAACTCGTTTTGGCCGAACCCGGGAAAAAAAAATTCCGGTACGCGATGTCAGGAGATAGTCACTGTCCAGGGTGCTGAAAGAGTTAAACTGTTTCAGCACCATGGACAGTGACTTCCGATCCCAATATACATGAACCTGTAAAAAAAAAACGAAGTTCTGACTTACCGATAACTCCCGGCTTCTTCCTCCAGTCTGACCTCCCGGGATGACAATTCAGTCCAAGTGACAGCTCCAGCCAATCACAGGCCAAGCACAGGCTGCAGCGGTCACATGGACTGCCGCGTCATCCAGGGAGGTGGGGCCCGATGTCAAGAGAGGCGCGTCACCAAGGACGCGTCACCAAGGCAACGGCCGGGAGGGAAGTTCTCGGTAAGTATGAACTTTTTCTTTTTTTTTAACAGGTTTCTCGATGTTGTGTTCGGCATTCACTGTCGAGGGTGCTGAAAGAGTTACTGCCGATCAGTTAGCTCTTTCAGCACCTTGGACAGTGACGGGCGTCGACTAGCCTCATCTCTATGATGGCGGCTGCGCGAAAATCACGCAGCCGCGCATCATACACGGATGACACACGCAGCTGTCAAGTGGTTTTTGCGCGCGCAAAAACGCAACGTTCGTCTGAATCTGCCCTTACTATTATTATTATTATTGTTGTTATTTCTGTTTATTATTATTGTTGTTAGTATTATTGTTATCATTATTGTTTTTTTTATAAATAATAGTATTGGAATTCTTGTTGTTAATGTTATTAGCATAATTATTATTATTAGTAGTAGTAGTAGTAGTAGTAGTATTTTCATTATTTGTATTGTTGTTATTATTATTATTGATATTACTAGTAGTATTGTTGTTGTTATTATTATTAGTGGTATTTTTTGTTATTCTTTTTGTTAGTGTTATTAGCAGTAGCAGTATTAGCATTATTATTTGTTATTGTTGCTGTTATTATTATTGTTATTAGCATTATTGTTGTTATTATTATTATTAATATTGTTATGATCATTACTGTTATTTTTGTTGTTGTTGCTGCTATTGTTGTTGTTATAATTAATGTCATTACAAAAACACCTTCCCTACATTAAAACAGTGTTTTTCTATTTTTCACTATGTCACCTCTAACTCGATTTTTAGAAGAGGATAATTCAGTTTCTGTCCGTCATCTTGATTATAGAAATCCCAGTCTGCAGGCAATAACTTTAGTACATGTTACATCAAGCCATGCCCAGATGTTGTCAAATCACATATATTAGACGCTATAGTTATACAGAACAATTCAGATTGTTAGCAGGGTGCTGGAGAGACACCAATGTAAGGCACAGGAAAATGCTGCAGACTGTGCCTTGTGCAGCAGCATGTACATCACAGGCAGTGAGCAAACTTCAGCCACCTGCAGGGAGGGGTAAAAATAATTGGTTGGCAATAGCTTAAAAGAGAATCTCCACCTTATGTCATTATGTCATTTTCAGGTCCAATAATCTGTGGTGATAAATTTCTTTATGTATCTTTAGGGCACATTCAGACGTGGCGGAATTGCTGTTGAATTTGGCTGTGGACAGTCCGCAGTGGAATTCTGCAGCAGCCGTTTTTTTTTTCATTTCTTTCCATACATTTTTAGGAAACTAAGTTCAGGCGTTGCAGAAAATAACTGTGCGGAAATTAGGCTGCGGTGCAGAATTTTCCCTCCGCAGCATGCTCTTTCCATTGTGGAGAAGAAGCGGAATTTCACTGCAGATTTCAGCCTTTGCAATGCAAAAACTGAAATCTGTGGCAAGTCCGCTGTGATATCTGCAACATCTGAATTACCTGTCAAATATGCAAATGTTGGTGCAGATTCGTTGCGTAATTGCCACAAATCTGCACCAACATTTGCAGCAGAGAAATTCCGCCATGTCTGAACATGCCTTTATTGTAGCTTTGTTTTCGGATACATTGCTCTAAACACCTGCGTAGACATAAGAGTGAAAAGATAAAATTCAGCCTTCTTTAGCCACCACTAGAGGGAGCGTTATAGCGCTGCACCCCCTACAAAACAGCTGCCTGGAGTCGGACCCCGACCCATCAGCTAGTGATGGCCTATCCTGAGGCTAGGCCATCAATTTTTAGGTACCGGAAAACCCCTATTAGTAGCTGTAGCGATGGGCAGCTGCAGGAATTTTGAAATAAAGTAGCAGGGCAAAGAGTACATTCAGATTGGTTATTTTAAACAACATTTTTATTTTAAAAAGGAGCATGTCCTATGTATGATGTGTATGTGTTGCTTATTGTGGCTTTAATCTAGTGTACAGCGGTAATAAAAGCTTATAATACTTTCTTACCTTCCTACAACCATTAAGTCCCAAATAAAATACACTTTAACAATAGAACAAGATTTGTGTATTCTATTTTCTAAAAGGGTTATTCCAGTTTCAGCAACCAAATGTTATTTTTTGTATAATGAAAAGTGATACAATTTTCTAAGAACGAAAGGCTATCATTGACTATTGTTTGGCCAGCTGCTATTTCGTTATGGCGGAGCAGCCTAGTGGTTCCACATACCCCACGATCGTTACACTTTGTAATAAATTTTATTAGAGAAAGTGTCTCTTTCTTCACTTATCAGGTCCCCTCCCTTCCAACTTGTTCATACACTCTAAATTTACTGCTAAATCATTCTCCTCAAGACAAGATTGACTATCAGCTCACTGAAGGATCAGATTACAGCTGCCCATAGAAGTCTACGGAGGTAGAAGGGGGAGAAGGAAGCAGAAACAGAGTGAGAGAGAAGCAAAAAGACACAAACGCTGATGATGGTGCTTCTGGTAAGTGTTATGCCTCACCCAAGTGATGGATTCAAGGCTACACTGCTCATTATTGCTGCATAATCTCAAACATGCTGCTTACAGCTTCTAGTAAGTGTTATATCTAATTCCAGTGCTGGATTCACAGCTACACTGCTTATTACAGTTGTATAATCTTCTCCATGCTGCTGCAGTTTCTAATAAGTGTTATATCTTACCTCAGTGCTGCATTCACAGCTACACTGATCTTTATTGTTGCATGATTTTCTCCATGCTTCTGAAGCTTCCAATAAGTATTATATCTCACCACAGTGCTGGTTTCACAGTTACACTGCTCATTACTGCTGTATTATGTGCTCCATGCTGCTGTAACTTCTATATATGTGCTAGAGATAGGAGAGCAGAAAGTTCTCTTCTCTATGTGTGCAATGTACGTCAGACATGATGGCACATAGGCTTCACCCACTAGCTCAGAGAATGCTGAGAATTAAAGATACAGCCTACAGAGGGAAAAACTGCTAAAAAATGCCATATACAAGTCATATAATGGCCAGAAATACTATGACTTCTCATGAACACACAGATGACATCTTATTCTGAAAATTTTACCTGAAAGTATAGGTGCGCTTTAACCGACAGTGGTCATTTTGTTCTTCAAGGCGCAGATAATTTTTCTGTTTTTGCCTTACTGCATTTTGCCTCAAGGCATCACTTTTGTTTTTTTCGCTGATGTTTTTGTGTGAAACAGGTGTACTTTTCTCTAAATAATTTTTTGTGCATAAAAATTTTCGTTTCATTTATTTCTTTTGTTCAGTTTTTTTTCTTGTCATTCTCTGAACACCTTATATCAGTGGTGTCAAACCTGTGGCCCTCCAGATGTTGCAAAACTACAACTCCCAAGCATTCCCTGGTTGCTGCATGCTTTTAAGGCATGCTGGAGTTTTAGTTTTGCAACAGCTGGAGGGCCACAGGTTTGACACGTGTGGCTTAAATTATGTTTTACATTTATTGTATGGGTTGTAATGATTTAAGTGGATATATTATTGATGTTTGATTACTTTTATTTAATAAAAACGGTTTTTTCTTACGAAATAATTTGTTTCTTATTGGTGCATGTGCGTTGTTTTTTCTTTTTTACTAATTATTTTTATTAAACTTTCTTTTGTCCTACAATGTGACTTTTTTTTTTATTTTAAAATATTATTTTTTTCCTTATAATGCATTGGAATACCTATGTTAGGTCAAACATTAGGTATGTCCCAACAGGGATAATTTCAGGACAGCACGGGGGTCCTTTTTTAGGTCCAGGGCTGTTCCTTAAAACCGTACAATCAGGGGACAAAGGGAAGCCATCCTTCTGCCGTATCACAAGTGTTAAATGGCCAGGATCAGCGTTTCTGTTAATCACTGCCACCCCCGTGTGGGTGATCTCGCGGGCACAAATGCTGTGCCCTTGCGATCGCAGCTCCATAAATGGATGGAGCTGACTGTTAAGTGCTGGCTTCAATTTACGGCACAGTGCGGGAAGGGGTTAAAGGGATTGTGTTATGAAGAAAACCCCTGTTAATATGCTCTATTAGGGCATAAGTACATCATGAAGTGGATCTCTCACTCGGGACCACCTCTATGAGCCAGAACATAGACCTATTCTAAGCGATTCCTCTTAATAACTGCCATGTAATACATTTCCACTGGAGGGAAAATATATGGCTGACCGCAACTCATTTTGCTGGGAAAGCCAGGAGCGCCATTGGACCCGGGGCGATCAGCTGATCATCCCAGGGACTGCATTCTGAAAGACCGTTTAATGACTGAAAGCAGAGATATTAAAAATAATAACGAGGAATTGATACAGAAAGTATAGAAAATACTTTTACTTGAAAAATTGTAAAACTTTTCATTATACAAAGAATATAAATTTTCTCAAACCCACAATATTCCTTTAACCCCTTAAGGACGCAGCCTAGTTTTGGCCTTAAGGCTCAGAGCCCATTTTTCAAATCTGACATATTTCACTTTATGTGGTAATAACGTCGGAATGCTTAAACCTATCCAAGCGATTCTGAGATTGTTTTCTCGTGACACTTTGGGCTTCATGTTCGTGGTAAAATTTGGTCGATATATTCAGTCTTTATTTGTGAAAAATTGCAAAATTTGGAGAAAATTTAGAAAAAATAGAATTTTTCAGAATTTAAATGCATCTGCTTGTAAACAAGACGGTTATACCACCCAAAATAGTTACTAGTTCACATTTCCCATATGTCTACTTTAGATTGGCATCGTTTTTTGAACATTATTTTATTTTTCTTGGACGTTACAAGGCTTAGAACATAAACAGCAATTTCTCATATTTTTAAGAAAATTTCAAAAGCCTTTTTTTTAAGGTACCTGTTCAGTTCTGAAGTGGATTTGAGGGGCCTATGTATTAGAAACCCCCATAAAACACCCCATTTTAAAAACTAGACCCCTCAAAGTAATCAAAACAGCATATAGAAAGTTTTTAACCCTTCAGGCATTTCACAGGAATTAAAGTAAAGTGGAGGTGAAATTTGCAAATTTCATTTTTTCTGCTGAATTTCAATTTTATTAAAAAAAATTCTGTAACAGAGAAGATTTTACCAGAGAAATACTACTAAATATGTATTGTCCAGATTCTGCAGTTTTTAGAAATGTCCCACATGTGCCTCTACTGCGCTCGTGGACTAAAACACAAGCCCCAGAAGCAAAGAAGCACCTAGTGCATTTTGAGGCCTCTTTTTTATTAGAATATATTTTAGGCAGCATGCCAGGTTTGGAGAGGTGTTGAGGTATCAAAGCAATGGAAACCCACAAGAAGTGACCCCATTTTGGAAACTACACCCCTCAAGGAATTAATTTATGGTTTTTGTTATAATTTTGACCGCACAGTTTTTTCACAGCACCTATTTGAATTGGGCTGTGAAATGAAAAAAATGATATTTTTTCCAATAAGATGTAATTTTTTATCACAATTTCTTATTTTCACAGGGAACAACATACCCCATTTTGTTGCCCAATTTGTCCTGAGTGCGGCAATACCCTATTTGTGGTGATAAACTGCCGTTTGGGCCAATGGGAGGGCTCAGAAGGAAAGGAGCGCTATGTGTTTGTTGGAGTCCAGATTTTGCTGGATTGGTTTTCGGGTGCCATGTCGCATTTGCAGAGCCCCAGAGGTATCAAAGCAATGGAAACCCACCAGAAGTGACCCCATTTTGGAAACTACACCCCTCAAGGAATTAATTTATGGTTTTTGTTATCATTTTGACCGCACAGTTTTTTCACAGCACCTATTTGAATTGGGCTGTGAAATGAAAAAAAATTATATTTTTTCCAATAAGATGTAATTTTTTATCACAATTTCTTATTTTCACAGGGAACAACATACCCCATTTTGTTGCCCAATTTGTCCTGAGTGTGGCAATACCCCATTTGTGGTGATAAACTGCCGTTTGGGCCCATGGGAGGGCTCAGAAGGAAAGGACCACCATTTGGCCTACTGGAGCTTTTCTGGTGCTAAGTCATGTATGCAGAAGCCCCTGAGGTACCATTACAGTTGAAACCCCCGAGAAGTGACCCCATTTTAAAAACTACACCCCTTAGACATTCATCTAGAGGTGTAGTGAGCATTTTGACCCTACAGGTATTGTGTAAAAGATAATGCGCAGCAGATGGTGCAGAGTGAAATTTGCAATTTTATATATATATATATATATATGCCATTTCAGTGTCCAATATATTGTGCCCAGCATGCGCCACCGGAGATATACACCCCTTAAATTGTAATGTGGGTTCTCCTGGGTACGGCAATACCCTACATGTGGCTGTTATCAGCTGCCTGGGCACATGGCAGGGCTCAGAAGGGAAAGATGAGGGGGATAAGCTGTGCGGAGTGCATCAGGGTAATAAAACTGGTGTAAATTAAAAATCAAGGGATGTATGATAAAGTCTAAAACAATCTTTCATACAGAGCCCTGGTTTTTCAGGACATGTGTCACATTGGTATGTTGTGTCCTTCCTTATCCCCCTCTTAGAGCAGACTCTGCACCTCTTTTGATTCTTTCCCTTCTTGCCAGTTTGGGGAACTTCTCCTGGAAAGTGTTGCCCTGGTACGATGCGTGTGGCCTTTCCTCCAGAAGTACTGGGTGCCCCCCCTTCCTGGTCCCTAAATATTAGGTTTTTGATAACCACCTCTTGAAATTCCAGGAAAGTTCCCCTCTGGCCTGCACATCGATGTAGCACGTACGCATTGTACAATGCCATCTGTATGATGTGCACGGCCAGCTTCTTATACCACACCCGCGATTTGCACATGGCGCTGTAGGGCTTCAGGACTTGATCTGACAAGTCAACCCCTCCCATGTACCTATTGTAGTCCAGGATGCAGTCTGGTTTGGGGGTCTCTATACTGGTACCTCGTACAGGTACATGGGTACTGGTGTGGCCATGTATTGTTGTCAATACAAGGACATCTCTCTTGTCCTTGTACTTGACACACAATATGTTGCTGCTAGAATGTGCCCTGCTCTCACCCCTTCTGAGTGTTTGCCCAAGCAGAGTCTTAGGGAGGCCTCTTATATTTCTTCTAGCAGTGCCGCATGCCACAGTACTTCTGGAAGCGAGGCACTTGAAGAGTGGGACGCTAGTATAAAAATTATCCAGGTAGAGGTGGTAACCCTGGTCCAGCAGTGGGTGCACCAAATCCCACACAATTTTTGCGTTAATTCCCAGTAAGGGGGGGCATTCTGGGGGCTGAATACTGCTGTCCTTCCCTTCATATATCCTAAACTTGTAGGTATACCCTGATGCACTCTCGCACAGCTTATAGATCTTCACGCCATACCTTGCCCTCTTACTTGGCAGGTACTGGCGGAATTGAAGCCTCCCTTTAAAATGTACCAAGGACTCATCAATGGAAATACACTTCTCGGGGGTGTATGCTTGGGCAAACCGGGCACTGAAATGGTCTAATAGGGGTCTCAGTTTATATAAACGGTCAAAACTGGGGTCATCTCGGGGTGGGCACTGCTCATTATCAGCATAATGCAAGAAGCGAAGTATTGCCTCATAACGCATCCTGGACATGGCCATATGGTACATCGGGGTGTGGTACAAGATGTCCGTGCTCCAGTAGGTCCTAATGGACGGCTTTTTCAGAAGCCCCATGTTCAGGTGAAGTCCCCAGAACTTGCCCAACTCTGCTGCATCTACAGGGGTCCACCTGTTGGATTGGGCATAAAATGATGTGGGGTTCTTACTAATATATTGTTGGGCATATAAATTTGTCTGGGAGACCATTAGTTCTATAAATTCATCAGTGAAGAACTTCTTGAAAAAGTCCATCTCACTGAGCCCTGCCGTGTTAAATTTGATCCCCGGACTGCCCGTATACTCGGGGATTTGGGGCTCATAATTTTCTGGTGTGGGGGTCCATATGGGGTCACTTCGCTCTGGGGCTTCAACTGCGACGGGGTCACTTCTCTCGGGGGTTTCAAGTGTGGTGGAGGTCCTGGGACGTCTCCTAGGTGGTCCCTCCTCTTCATCACTAGATGAGGAGGTTGACAAATAAAAAAAAGTCTCACCATCCGACGAGTCTGTGTCGGAGGCAAGGAATGCATAGGCCTCTTCGGCAGAAAATTAACTTTGGGACATCTTTTTTTATTATTTGTAATTTGTGTGATTAGACACGTGTATTACGTATACAGGGAAAAAAATAAATAAATCCCTAACTCAAAGCAATAAGATGCTACTTTTTTTTTGTATTTTTTGTTTTTTTTAGAGAACAAGTGGCCTTCCCTAACACTAAAGCTAACTAGGGCGAGGGTTCCTAACACTAAAGCTAACTAGATTTTTTTTAACTTCCCTAACGCTAAACCTATCTACGGCGACGATTCCCTGACGCTAAAGCTAACTAGATAATTCCGAAATTCCCTGACACTAAGCCTAACTACAGTGACGGGTTCCTGACACTAAACCTAAACTAGAGTATTCTGAGCTTCCCTGACACTAAAGCTAACTACAGTGATAGATCCCTAACGCTAAAACTAACTACGGTGACGGATTCCTGACGCTAAATTCCCTGACACTAAACCTCACTACGCTTTTTGACTGTTCCCTGACACTAACTAACCCTAATACTAAACTAGCTAGATGCTAACTTTCTACATTTTTTTAAAAAATTTTAATAAATTTTTATATATTTTTTTTTGCTTTTTGTATTTTATAAAGAAGAAAAAAAAAAAAAATAATCCACAGGGACCAAAAAATGTGGCCCTGAAGACTAAGCAATGGTCAGTTATAGATCACTGACCAAAAAACGGGGGTGACAAGGGAAACACAGGAGGAGGAGGAGGACAGGTGTGGGAAGTGGATGGCGCAAGTGGGAAGTACAAAAAAATAAGTTTTTGAAACTTTTTTCGATATTTTCTCAGCACAATTCTCCTACGCAACCGCTCTGAACAACTCTCCTACGCCAACAGAGAAGTTCAGGGCGGGTGCGGCAGGATGTGGAGTCTGGGGCAGGAAATGATGTATGCGATCGCCGCTATTGGTTAGTAGTCACTGACTAACCAATAGCAGCGATCGCCGGGGCGGGACCACTTCAATTGGTCCCGGAGTATTGAGCTGTGATAGCGTGCTGTCAGAAACAGCAGTTATCACAGCTCAAGCACGCGCCGGGATTAAATGGCACCGTGTTTACTCAGGTCAGTACTATTACTGACCTGAGCGCGAACGATGTACTTAGCGCGACGTAATAGTACTGACCTGAGCGCGAAGGGGTTAAGTTTTTCCTGTTCTTCTTCTTATTTTCGGAAGCAGAAGACAATGTATGTGATTTCTTATCTGCGATGGAACCTCAACTGTGTCAAATAGGCTTCACGTTTCTGAGCTCCCCAGTTTTAATGAAGCCGCCGTATACCTACAGCTTTATTGCTCTGTAAATTGCCAAAACGGCCAAGATCAAAGATACGGAAAATCAAAGCTGAACTGTTGAGCGTCACATACAATTAGTTCCGTGCATTAAGAATTCTCCGGCTCTGAAAAAAGAAACTGTTTAATTATTTACATTTAAATTCTTTATATAGCAGTGAATGTGGCGCCGCATCACTCACGGAGTGGCACCGCCTAATTGAAGCAGCGGTCTATCAAGGACGGGGTTAACAGAGAACAGTATGGGATGGTATAGTCTGTCTCTGAGATGAATTAAAGCCATAAATCAATTTACATGTATGGAACCTAATAAAGAAGAATAGTTCAGGATATGTGCAGCCTTAAATATCTCCTGACGGGAGGACCAGTGGGTTTACATATCAAGACCCTGATTAATGCCTTAGACTCCGCCCATAAAGTAGGCCACACCTTAAAGAGGTTGTCTGGTTTAAAGGGGTTGTTACGAGCACGCGACCATTTTTCATACTGATGACGTATCCACAGGATAGGTCATCAGTATATGATGGTTGGAGGTCTGACAACCGGCCGCTGCACCTATCGGCTGTTCTGGCTGCCTCCGGGCACCAGATGTTATGCAGTGGCCGGTGTCAGAAGCAAATGCTCCGTACACTGTATAGCGGCCCTGCTGCAGAACTGCAACTCTGCTCGTATTCACTTGAATAGTACTGCAGCGCGGTCGCTGTACTGTGACCGGAGCCATTTGCTTCCGGCACGGACATCTAGTGCCCGGAGGCAGCCAGAGCAGCAGATAGGTTCAGGGTCTGAGTGTCGGACCCCCACCGATAATATATTGATGACCAATCCTGATAGGTCATCAGTATGAAAAACGCTCCCGCACCTGGACAACCCCTTTAAAGAACCCATTTTCATATATCCTATTAGGGAATTGTGAGTTAATAGAGGGGGGTCCCCTGTTCAGGATCCTCATCTCTTGGTTGGAGTGAAGAGCGGTTATAAAGAACGTCTCTGGCTCTGAAGGACCTGTCCTGTCCTGTCCTGTCCTACATTACACAGACAACACATTAAAAGGGTATTCCCAGAATTGACAATTATCACCTATCCACAAGATAGGTGATAATTGTCTGATCGCTGGTAGCCCCACCACTGGGACCCCCACCGATCACAAAAATCATGGTCCTGAACCATGATTGCTACTCATTGCTCGGCCGCAGTTGCCGCTCCATTTAAAGTCTATGACAATAACGTAAGCAGCCGAGTACAGCGCTTGGCTGTTTCCGTCAGTCCCATAGACATTGAATCGAGTGGCGTGCACATGTTCATCTGCCACTCCATTCAAGCTCTAACTCCTGTTCCCGCGATTAGTGGAAATCCCAGCGATGGGGCCCAATCGTTCAGACAATTATTACTTTTCCCATGGATAGGTGATTAATGTCGATTTTAGTGCCACCCCTTTAATTTGAATGGGCACTGTAATTCTTCATTTCCCCTGGCTGAGATATGCCAGGACTGTCCCTATTTTTTTAAGGGCAATCCTTTAAAATATTTGTCCCGGGCACTGTCCCGCAAACAGGGGTGGTGCTTAAGGCTCCTTCTCTGCTGGCCTGGATCCTTTTCAACTTTGGGGACCTCCGCAAATGACGTCCTAATGTGCAATGGTGCCCAGAGACAAAGAGGAGTGTAATTAAAGGGGTTTGAGCTGAGGTCTAAATTTTGGGATCTAGGGGTATGAATTATGGGGTCTGGGGTCATAATTATGTGGTCTGGTCTAGGATATGGTCTTGGGTTCTGTTAAGGGTTCTGTAATATAAGGTCTGAATTATGGGTTCTGGCCTGGATTTGAATATTGGGGTTTGGTCTGGGATCTGAATTATGGTGTCTAAATTATTGGGGTCTGAAACAATTTTGGGGTCTAGATTAAATGGGTTTGCCAGGCTTTATAACAACTATAACTTTAAGAGCAAATGACATTTGCGATCACTGCTGTGGGCAATCCCTCCCTCTATACTCATTGTAAAGTCTTGATAGTGAGGTCAATATACAGGAAATATGAAAAAAAAATAGGCAGTCCCTGCCTTATGGAAAATCATCCCCCAACAATCCCTGCCCCATAACAAGCTACCCTGATAAATCATGCCCTGTAAAAGCCAAATTGTCCTTAGAAACATTTTTCATATGTTGCCAACTATTTTCTGGGTGTCCTCCTTTCAGTCCCACAGCACAGCGAGTGCCTAACACTATATTGATATGCAAATTTTACCCTAATTGGGCAACCTTCTCCCAGTGCCTATAGGTAAATCCTGCCCTGCTGGGGGCCTATGAGCCAAGACCCCCTCAAGACGATGCAGCGTTCCATTGAGCCTTGTACATCTCCGACTTCAGATTTCCATGGGTAAAAATGATTGGATAAAGACAAACGAAAATCTGAGAGTGAAACTGAATAAAGCCAAAGAGACACTCTGATCCCCATCAATAACCTCTTACATACCTATCATTATACATGTTTTACATAAATCAGAAGTACAAATGCCTGCATGAAACCTTGTAATATATCTTATAAAGGAGACATCTACCTCACCTTTCAGCAGCCTGCGGTTCCCCATTCTCTGCCATCAGGATCTCTATAAAACTGTCTGAAAAAAAAATATTCAAATCAGCAAATAGTAGACAGAGAAGGGAGGGAGGAGGGAGGTGCAGCTGCAGTTTCTCACTCAGTGTTCAGTAAATTAGCTTCAGAAGTAGAGGGGAGGAGGAGGAGCAGGGTAGAGACATCTGATTGGCTCAAAGCCCACAGTAGCTCTCTGACATCACATCATGAAGAGCCCACCCAATTAGTAAATTTACAGAGAGTAAATCTAGATTTATAGAAATAACGTAAAGGAGCAGAAATATTGGATCCTCTGTGTCATCAGGACTCTGGCTAGAATGACAATTTCCCATTGTCTAGTAATGATTCACAGGTTTCTAGATAATTCTAGAAAACTATAGGACTAGAAAACCAAAAATATAAAATAAGATGCTATGTCAATTTCAAATGGACAAATTCAAAGTCAGATTCTCAGGTATAGAAGTAAGGTGAAGTACAAGGTGAAGTCAAGGTCACTGATCAAGAGACACTTCTGGAGCATACAGGCGATTTAAAGCGACTGCTAAAGTGCACAGAAGGAATAAATAGATATCTATAGATGCATCATGATCCAAGTATGCACAAATATGAAAAGGTGAACAGAGGTGAAAAGACAAAGAGGTTGGCTCACTGAGTTTAGATATTGTAGTTGGTTTATCTGCAGTGCTATGGAAAATCAGATACCTGACTGTATTAACCCCTTCAGGACACAGCCTGTTTTGGCCTTCAGGACGCAGCCAATTTTTTCAAATCTGATATGTTTCACTTTATGTGGTAATAACTTCGGAATGCTTTTACCTATCCAAGCGATTCTGAGATAGTTTTCTCGTGAGACATTGGACTTTATGTTACTGGCAAAATTTGCCCGATACATTAAGTATTTAATTGTGAAAAACACCAAAATGTAGCGAAAAATTGCAAAAATTAGCATTTTTCTAAATTTATATGTATCTGCTTGTAAGACAGATGGTAATACCACACAAAATTGTTGCTAATTAACATCTCCCATATGTCTACTTTAGATTGGCATTGTTTTTTGAACATCCTTTTATTTTTCTATGACATCACAAGGCTTAGAACTTTAGCAGCAATTTCTCACATTTTCAAGAAAATTTCAAAAGGCTATTTTTGCAGGGGCCAGTTCAGGTGTGAAGTGGATTTTAGGGCCTTATATATTAGAAACCCTCGATAAGTCACCCCATTTTAAAAACTTCACCCCTCAAAGTATTCAAAACAGCATTTAGAAAGTTTCTTAACCCTTTAGATGTTTCACAGGAATTAAGGCAAAGTAGATGTGAAATTTTCAAATTTCTTTTTTTTTTTGCAGAAATTAATTTTTCATCTATTTTTTTTGTAACACAGAAAGTTTTACCAGAGAAACGCAACTCAATATCTATTTCCCAGATTCTGCAGTTTTTAGAAATACCCCACATGTGGCCCTAGTGCACTTATTGACTGCAGCACCATGTCGGGTCTGAAAGGCTCTTGCGGCGCCAAAACAGTGGAAATCCCCCAAAAGTGACCCCATTTCGGAAACTATACCCCTTGAGGAAATTATCTAGGGGTATAGTGAGCATTTTGACCCCGCAGGTTTTTGGGAGAAATTATTGGAAGTAGGCCGTGAAAATGAAAATCTACATTCTTTCAAAGAAAATGTAGGTTTAGCTAATTTTTTCTAATTTCCACAAGGGCTAAAAGGAGAAAATGCACCACTACATTTGTAAAGCAATTTCTCCCGAGTAAAACAGTACCCCACATGTGGTAATAAACAGTTGTTTGGACACACGGCGGAGCTTAGAAGGGAAAGAGCGCCATTTGGTTTTTGCAGCTCAAATTTAGCAGGAATGGTTTGCGGAGACCACGTCGCATTTGCAAAGCCCCTAAGGGACCAAAACAGTGAAAACACCAAAAAAGTGACTCCATTTAGGAAACTACACCCCTTGAAGAATCCATCTAGGGGTGTAGTGAGTATTTTGAACCCACAGGGGTTTCATAGATTTTATTAGAATTGGGCAGTGAAGATAAAAAAAATAATTTTTTTCCAATAAGACATAGCTTTAGCTCAAAATTTTTCATTTTCTCAACAAATAAAGGAATAATAAAAAAAAACATTTGTAAAGCAACTTCTCTGGAGTACGGCAATACCCCATTTGTGGTCATAAACTGCTGTTTGGGCACACGGCAAGGATCTGAAGAGAAGGAGCGCCATTTGGCTTTTGGAGCACAGATTTTGCTGGATTGGTTTCTTGACACCATGTTACTATTGCAAAGCTCCTAAGGTGTCAGTACAGTGGAAACTCCCCAAAAGTGATTCCATTCACAAAACTACACCCCTTGAGGAATTCATCTAGGGGTGTAGTGAGCATTTTGACCCCACAGGTGTTTCATAGATTTTATTAGAATTGGGCAGTGAAAATTAAAAAAAATCCTTTTTCTTCAATAAGACGTAGTTTTAGCTGAAAATGTTTCATTTTCTCAACAAATAAATGAAAAAAAGCACCACAACACTTATAAAGCAACTTCTCCTGTGTACGGCAATACCACATATGTGGTCATAAACTGCTGTTTGGGCACACAGTAAAGCTCAAAAGGGAAGGAGCGCCATTTGGTTTTTGGAGTACAGATTTTGGTGGATTGGTTTCTGGGCGCTATGTCGCATTTGCAAAGTCCCTGTGGGACCAAAACAGTGGATCCCCCCCAGAAGTGACCCCATTTTGGAAACTACACCCCTCAAGGTATTCACTTAGGGGTGTAGTGAGCATATTAACACCACAGGTGATTGGCAGAAATGGGTGTGCACTCGATTTTGCAGAGTGAAAATGGGATTTTTTTTCTATAGATATGCCAATATGTGGTGCCCAGCTTGTGCCACTGGAGACACACACCCCAAAAATTGTTAAAAGGGTTCTCCCGGGTATGGCGATGCCATATATGTGGAAGTAAACTGCTGTTTGGGCACACTGTAGGGTTCAGAAGGGAGGTAGCGCCATTTGGCTTTTGGAGTGTGGATTTTGCTTGTAGTAGTCTTGTATTGAGTTTTACTGGTGTTTCCGTTTATAATGTGGGGGTACATGTAAGCCGGGCGGAGTATATAAGGGGCATAGTCAGGTGGTATAATAATGGGGTAAACAAAAACAATAAAATGATCCATAGATGTGTGTTACGCTGTGACACAATCCTTTCTACACAGGCCGGTGTTGCACTGATAAATTGTGTCCTTTCTTATCCCCCTTTTGGTCCACACTCCGCACCTTTGCAGTTTGAGGAATTTTGCTGAGAAGTGTTGTCCTGGTATAATACGGGCACCCTCGCTTTCAGCAGATATGTTTGGGCCCTCCCCTTCCTGGTTCCCTAATTTTAGGGGCCTTGATAATTCGCCACTTGAAACAGAAGAAACGTTCCCCTCGGGCCGGCACAACTGCATATTTTTATTTCCTGGCTTATTGGAGCCTTAACTAATTTTATTTTTTCATAGACGTAGTGGTATGAGGGCTGTTTTTTTTGCGGGACGAGCTGTAGTTATTATTGGTACCATTTTGGGGTACATGCGACTTTTTGATCACATGTTATCCTTTTTTTTTTGGGAGGCAAGGTGACAGCAATTCTGACATTATTTTTTTTATTCTTTTTATACAGCGTTCACCACGCGTTATAAATTACACGTTACCTTTATTCTGCAGGTCAGTCCGATTCCGGTGATACCTAATTTATAGCACTTTTTATGTTTTACAACTTTTTGCACAATAAAATAACCTTTGGAAAGAGAATGGATTTTTTTCTGTCGCCAAGTTGTGAGAGCCATAACGGTTTTAATTTTTTCGTTGACGGAGGTGCATGAGGGCTTATTTTTAGCGAGACGAGTTATAGTTTTTATAGGTATCATTTTTAGGTACATGCGACTTTTTGATCACTTTTTATTTCAATTTTTGGAAGACAAAGTGACCAAAAAATAGCAATTATGTCAGTATTTTTTAGTTTTTTTTTTACGGCGTTCACTGTGCGGAATAAATAACATAATATTTTTATAGTTACGGTCGTTACGGTCGCAGCGATACCAAATATGTATGGCTTTATTATTTTTTTCAATATTAAATGACTTGATAAAGGAAAAAGGGCGATTGTGTTTTGTGTTATTATTTGAAACTTTTATTGTATTTTTAGAACTTTTATTTTTACTTTTTTTACACTTTTTTTTTACACTTTTCTTTAGTCCCACTAGGGGACTTGAAGGTCCAACTGTTTGTTTGATGTTCTAATACATTGCACTACCCATGTAGTGCAATGTATTAGAACTGTCAGTTGTTCACTGACAGCAAGCCGATCAGGCTTCCATTTGCCATAGCAATCGCCCCCCCCCCCCCGCAAAAATCGGCCCCCGCAATCGCGTAGCGGGGTGCCGATGTTGCTATAAGAACTTAAATGCGGCGGTCACTATTGACTGCCGCAATTAAGGGGTTAATCGGTTCGGATCACCGCTGTGATCCGACCCGATGTTTTCCCCCAGTACTAAGGCTGCTAGTAGCAGCCTGTACTGGGAGATGCCGGGCTGCGGGGAGCGTCTGTGTGCTCTGTTAGCACACGTGGATTAACGGGCTGCAGGCACAACGACCAGCTTTGCAACCCGTTAATCTACGTGGGGTGGTCGTGAAGGGGTTAATGAAAGATGCATACTGTATATAGATAGGAATGAGATAGATAGATAGATAGATAGATAGATAGATATGAGATAGATAGATAGATTGAGTCCTTAACCGATTCATCACCCTAGACCACCAGAGATGTTAGGAATTGTCTGCTAACCCACTCTAAGACCACCAGGGATATTACAGGAATATCACTAGCTCCTTAAAGGACCAGTGTCACGAAAAAAAAATTTTTTAGATCAATTTGACTTTAGTGTGTTATTAAACATTTTTTAATTTATTTGTGTGTTTGTGTTTTACTTTTTTTTATTTTTTCACTTTTTCTTCCCTATGGGGGCTGCCATTTTTTTTTCCATTTCTGGATGTGTCGATTAACGACACATACAGACTTGGAATACGGCAGCTACAGTCCCATAGTGAATGCGAACGGGGCCCGTTCAATCCACTGTGCTGTACGCCGTCTGTGTGGGAACGGCGCATGCGCCGCTCCCACACAGTCCAAGTTGAACTGTGCGACGTCCGGCGCCATTTTCCTGTGGACCGGAAGTCGCGGCCGGACAGTAAGATTACTACTTCCGGTCGCGGCTTCCGGACTTGTGCACTTGGAGCGGCGGTAGCAGACGGAGCGGACAGACCGGAGGGAGCGGCGGCGGCAGGAGCAGGTAAGTTATTTCTATGTATGTTTGTGTTTTAGTGTGTGTTTACTAGTGTATGTAAACCTACTACACTGTGTGTTAGCTCAAAAAATGGCGACACACAGTGTAGGAGGTTTGACCGTTCAATCCCCTCGTTTCTCCCGGCACTAGCCAGGATAAAGGAGGGGGGATTCTGTGAGCTCACTAAAGCGAGTGAGTTTTCTCAAATTTTGCAGCATAAAGCAATGTGGTTGCTTTACCACATGCAATGCTGCAATTTTGGGAATTGCTCCATCTAGTGACCAGCACTGGGAAATGTTATAAATTAGAATCTAATTTATAATATTTCCTGACTCGTGAAAAAAATAAAAAAATTAGAGCAATGTCTAATCACCTACACACTAACTGTTTAACTAAAAAAAAAATAATGTTTTTCTAGCGACACATTCCCTTTAACACCCTATGTAAAAATGTGGGAAAGTGAATATATTCAGGGGGCATTTGCCATCTTCACCATGGACACTAACATGCTTGGAAATCTTGTTGCTGATGGTGGGAAAACAAGTAACACTGTAACAGTCTGATAGAATTCTGCAGGATTACATTAATCAGAGGCTTCTATTTGCATCGGGGTTGATGAAATCTCTTGTTTATTTTTCTTACGTCTTGTATCTATTTATCAACGTTCCCAAAATTACTGCCTGTTCAGAATGATGGATAGATAACATAGCGGGATGTGGTGCGAAGTATAAATCTGTGTCACAATCGTACTATAACGGGTCTTCACTGCGCAGCATGAAGAGCAAAATAAACCGTGTGATTTATGGAGGAGGAGCAGAGAAGACGCCGCGGAGGAGCAGAACGAGATTGTTGTGCTGCTAACTGAGATTGAATATAATACCTGAGGGTGGGAAAAAACACCGGAGAAATCACTGTGCTCTGCTACAGGTGGATACAATACAGGTCTACAAGGCTGTAATACAGGTAAAATATAGTTAATAGAGTTAATGGTTGTACAAAATGAAAGAGTGAATGTCCACCCTTGAACAATATTTTTCTTAATATATCTTTATAGCAATCGAAGCTCAGTTTTTCTGATAGAGAGCTCAAAATCCCCTGTATAGATATAGAGTCAAATTTTAAAGTTCTGTCTGCCTGCAGCCACCACTAGAGGGAGATCAGGAGCTTACTGCATACTGTGTATACATTGTACTAAAATATAAAACAATGTACACAAGCTCTTAAGTTCCCCCGAGTGGTGTGTTCGAGTAGAAGGAATGTCGGTTCGGACCGCCCACTGTATTTTTTATGGCAGGCGGTCCTGGTCCTTAAAGTCCGCGCCATAGTATATCTATAGTGCGGGTTTAAGCTGGCGTTCCCTGAGCGATCCATGGAGAGAAGATAAAAGTCGTTTTCGCAGCTTCTGAATTCACATACTCAGCGGCAATGATCTTATGACTGGTCACATGATCGACGGGATGTCATTAGTAAGATAAAAAATAAAGTCCCCAGATAGTCTTTTATGATCTTTGAGGGGCAGACCATAAAAATAAATAATAAAAGCAAAAATAAATAAATAAAAACATAAAAAATACACATAAAATACCCCCGCCAATCAAAGTTGTAACGCTAGCCCTGACCTAATTACCAAAGAAGAGACATGAAATATTTCAATGTTTACGGAAGAAAATGACAATCATAAATAAAAATTATTTTAGGGTAATGCTATAGTATTAAAATTTACTGCCTGTAGTAGAACGATTAAAATAATGTTTAATTGATAATAATAAAAATGGGCTATCCTAGCCCTAGTTTCAATAGAACAGGCTCAGTTAAGGTGGTCAGTAATGAAGAGAGGAAAACTCGTGTGCTGACGATATTCCAAACACCGAGCAAAACCTCTCCACTTATAGTATACTACACTGACACACCTCACTGACATAGGAGACAGTCCAACGCGTTTCCGTGCCACTAATACATGTGACACATCATCAGGGACTCTCAATTCGGTTTATTAAATTGTATATTCTATTACTGCCGTTCAGCACAGTTGTGTGCCAAATTGAACCTCACGGCGCGTGTCCGGCACTAATGCATTGGCCGCACACGCGCCGGCGAAGTTCCGGTCTATTTGACAGGCCTAAGCCCACCCATTCAACTGACGTAGCTACGACCCGGCACCAACCCACAGTGAACACGTCAAAAATGACGTTGCAGGAGAGGTGCCGAGCCTCCAAAGCAGCAGCCAATCAGCTTTCATTTGAACGCTACAGCGTCCCACGTTGCCTAGGAGATCTCCAGGCGAATCAGTATAGCTGGTGAGTGAATACACGACTCAGTGCAGATGCAGTATAAGACAAAGAGAACAAAAACAAAGCATCAGAAACACCATATAGTTTTAAAGGTAATTACTATGTAGAAGTTTTGCGCGTATAGAATAAGTAAATAGACAGTATCAGACCGCTAGATACATTTCCATGATGGGATACATGTCAAATTGCCGCTGAAAAAACGCATACCAAACCGCATGTTTGCGCATGATCATGAGCGTGTGCGGCCAATGCATTAGTGCCGGACACGCGCCGTGAGGTTCAATTTGGCACACAACTGTGCTGAACGGCAGTAATAGAATATACAATTTAATAAACCGAATTGAGAGTCCCTGATGATGTGTCACATGTATTAGTGGCACGGAAACGCGTTGGACTGTCTCCTATGTCAGTGAGGTGTGTCAGTGTAGTATACTATAAGTGGAGAGGTTTTGCTCGGTGTTTGGAATATCGTCAGCACACGAGTTTTCCTCTCTTCATTACTGACCACCTTAACTGAGCCTGTTCTATTGAAACTAGGGCTAGGATAGCCCATTTTTATTATTATCAATTAAACATTATTTTAATCGTTCTACTACAGGCAGTAAATTTGAATCATTAACGGAACGAAATAATCTTATCTTTGTGCATATTCTGTCAATTTAACGTATTTTGATTGGAGATGGCAGGATTTCTAACTGGTGAATTTAATATTGACAAATGGGTGCATGATGCTAAGGAGGTTTTCTCTGAAAATGAGATTGTGCTTCCTACCCAGAATTTAAACATTAATGCGTCATTTCGCCAACTGACAAAAATCTATAAAGACCACATAAGATCTTGGTGGGAAATACAAACCTTAGAAACATATAGCAGAAATAAAATTGTCCCTAGGGGCTTAAGAATTTCCCTGACTCCAGCAGCCAGAATCAGATCCCCAGATTTATTGAAGAAATGGGAAACAGAATCTGTTGACTCCTCACTAAGGTTCATGGGTCTGTTATTAGAGGAGGAAAAAAATTGCCTGGTAAAAAGCACACAACAACTGAAAGAAGCAATAACATCGGCAAAAATTTTTTCCTCCAACATAGAGTATGAGAGGAAAGAAATTGTCCTACAGCAAGCGGTGGAAAAATTTACGAACCATATAAAGGAGCGAAAACATTATCAATTCGTTCGTGACACGCTTGACTTTAAGGAGGGAAGAATATTCGATTATAGTATTAAATCTAAAACTACTCTTGAACCCGAAACTGACATTTCATCGTCAGAGCAGGAATATTCCGACTCCGAACAAGGGAGAACCCACTTTAGGCGACAACGGGGAGGGATGGATGAGACTCGCTATCCCACCCGTGCTAATCTAAGGGGTAGAGGTAGAGGAAAAGGGCAAAGCCGGGGGGGTGGTTTTTTAGCCAAAAGCCATCCCATCTCGGAATACCTCTTGAGAGACAGGAGAGACATCTAGGCTATAGGTCTAGATCTGATGAAGATGAATCCCAGGTCATCAATCTCTCATCCCGAGTACTCAAAAGTGAGGAAGTTGGTATCCTTAAAAGGGGGTTGTCATTTGTCCCTACAAATAGATTTAATCTATTCACCTGGGTAAAGGATATTAATTTATTTGCTCGAAAATTAAAATGGAAGAAGTTTTTTCTGACGCATGATCGTCGTAAATGCCTAGAATTGGGCATAACTGAGGATGATTTACCAGACCTTAGAGTATTGGAAGGATTATGGGAGGAAGGTCAAAGAGAGATTGGTATGGGTCCATTTACAGATCTGAGGGCCCCATCCACTAAATTCGCACCTCTAAATGATAACACCCCTATTGATGTGTTCGTAAAAGTTGTTGAAGACCAACTTAGGTCACTTGATGACTGTAAGTTTGGTCATTTCAATACAACCAAGGAGGAAATGGCGGGTCTACGATCCCTTGAAATGGATGACACGATTGTTATAAAGCCTTCGGATAAAGGCGGTAATATCGTGGTCATGGATCGTAGCCGCTATTTAAAAATGTGTCTTCATATTTTGCAGGATCAACAATGCTATAGGGTTCTTGAATATGACCCCACAAGGATTTTTAAGAGTCAACTGAAGGACATCTTGGACTCGGCAAAAACTCTTAACTTGATCAGCGAGAAAGAATTCAAATTTATGTTGACCGATTTTCCACAGGTTGCAACATTTTACAGTCTACCGAAAATCCACAAAGGGACGACCCCTTTAAAAGGTCGCCCAATTGTGTCCGGTATTGACAGCTTGACGCAAAATGCTAGTGTGTATCTGGACCGCATTCTTAGACCCTTTGTAATAGCATTGCCCTCATACGTCAGGGATACTATGGATACCCTGAGGAAACTGGAGGGCATTCGTCTTGACCATGATGTGTTTCTTGCCTC
Organism: Rhinoderma darwinii; assembly: GCF_050947455.1. NCBI lineage: Eukaryota > Metazoa > Chordata > Amphibia > Anura > Rhinodermatidae > Rhinoderma > Rhinoderma darwinii. The sequence goes on along the minus strand of NC_134691.1, from coordinate 15,216,106 downwards.
ATTAGACGTGGAGGCTTTATACAGCTCTATCCCCCATGAGCAGGGATGTTGTGCCATTGATTACTTTTTGAGAGACAAGGGTACACACTTCAGGGCCCACAATGAATTTGTCATTTTGTTGTTGAAATTTGTATTGGAACACAATTTCTTCTTGTTCAATCAGAAGATTTTCCACCAGCTGAAGGGGGTTGCCATGGGGAGTCCATGTGCCCCGACATATGCCAACCTGTATTTGGGCTGGTGGGAAAAAGAGTGCGTTTTTACGGATCTAATGGAACAATGGACCTCCTGTATCCTTCTATGGATTAGATTCATAGACGACATTCTGATCTTATGGAAAGGAACAAGGGCACAATTCATGGAGTTTGTGGGTGTCCTTAACGTAAACAACCTAGGTCTTTTTTTCACGTCAGAGATTAATGATAATAAGATCACATTCCTTGATGTCACGATTTATAAGACACCCTCAGGAGCCATTCAAACCAACATGTTTAGGAAATCTACTGCTACAAACAGTCTCCTGAGATGGGAAAGTTGTCATCCTCTAAATCTGAGACGTGGTATTCCAAAAGGCCAATACCTGAGGGCACGCCGGAACTGTTCGACTATATCTGATTATAAGATTTCGGCTCATGAACTAGAAAACAGATTTCGGCGGAGAGGATATCCAAGACAAGTACTCAAAGATGCATACCAGAACGCATTAGGTAGGAATCGGGATGATTTATTGAACCCTAAACCTAAGGAAGTGGAGGAGGAAGCAATTAGGGTCATCGGTACTTTTGACTCCTCTAGTATGGAAGTTCGGTCCATCCTACAACGCTACTGGGGTATACTGCAAGCTGACCCAGACATTGGGGGTTTGGTAGGTAAAGCCCCCTTGATTACCTATAGACGTGGATGCAATGTCAAGGATCGGTTAGTTCACAGCCATCTAAAGATCCAGGACCCCGTTGGTACCTGGCTGAATCGTGGCCTTAAAGGAAGTTATAGATGTGGATCCTGCAAAGCCTGTGAGTCCATACTATGCAGCAATAAGTTTACAAGTACCGCTACGGGGAAAAGCTTTGAAAACAGGTCCTACATTAATTGCAAAACCGAGGGGCTGGTCTACTTAATTACCTGCGGTTGTAAAATGCAATATGTAGGGAAAACTAAAAGGGAATTTAGAAGGAGGATTAGAGAGCATGTTGGGGACGTTAGGCGACAAGAAGATACCTCAGTGTCCCGCCATGTTTGGGAGTGTCATGGTGGTGACTCTTCAAACCTCAAATTTCAAGGGGTGGAATGTATTAGACAGACACTAAGAGGCGGTGACATTGATAAAAGGATTATGCAAAAAGAAGCGCAATGGATCCATCGTCTTCAAACCATTTTTCCCCTAGGTCTAAATGAACAGATTTCTTATGCATGCTTCCTATAGTAATACTCTGACATCTACTCTAGTGTTAAATCATACCGTTTGGGTGATATCTGTGGATTTGTTCCACGGGTCGCTGTTTCCAGTTTATTTACGTATGGCCTAATGCAATCTTTTGCGGAGGACCTGTACTATATCTAACCGAATTCCTTGCGTGTAGGATCATTATTACTACTGAAACTTGTATTTACCTCAAGCGTCTTGTTATTGGGTTTGGGAAGCGAATAGATGGTAAAACACTTATTGTACAACTAATCAATCTTATCTAGTATAGGATAATACAAACCAACTAGATGCTGTATGTAGTGCTTTTTCTCGTGTCACGTATGGTAAATACAGGTGATCCTTACGGTATGGGATGCAAAAATGTTCTTTCATGATCATGCGCAAACATGCGGTTTGGTATGCGTTTTTTCAGCGGCAATTTGACATGTATCCCATCATGGAAATGTATCTAGCGGTCTGATACTGTCTATTTACTTATTCTATACGCGCAAAACTTCTACATAGTAATTACCTTTAAAACTATATGGTGTTTCTGATGCTTTGTTTTTGTTCTCTTTGTCTTATACTGCATCTGCACTGAGTCGTGTATTCACTCACCAGCTATACTGATTCGCCTGGAGATCTCCTAGGCAACGTGGGACGCTGTAGCGTTCAAATGAAAGCTGATTGGCTGCTGCTTTGGAGGCTCGGCACCTCTCCTGCAACGTCATTTTTGACGTGTTCACTGTGGGTTGGTGCCGGGTCGTAGCTACGTCAGTTGAATGGGTGGGCTTAGGCCTGTCAAATAGACCGGAACTTCGCCGGCGCGTGTGCGGCCAATGCATTAGTGCCGGACACGCGCCGTGAGGTTCAATTTGGCACACAACTGTGCTGAACGGCAGTAATAGAATATACAATTTAATAAACCGAATTGAGAGTCCCTGATGATGTGTCACATGTATTAGTGGCACGGAAACGCGTTGGACTGTCTCCTATGTCAGTGAGGTGTGTCAGTGTAGTATACTATAAGTGGAGAGGTTTTGCTCGGTGTTTGGAATATCGTCAGCACACGAGTTTTCCTCTCTTCATTACTGACCACCTTAACTGAGCCTGTTCTATTGAAACTAGGGCTAGGATAGCCCATTTTTATTATTATCAATTAAACATTATTTTAATCGTTCTACTACAGGCAGTAAATTTGAATCATTAACGGAACGAAATAATCTTATCTTTGTGCATATAATGCTATAGTATTACCAGAAAGAAATGAGCTAAAAAGTAATTGCAGATTTCGCACCCCCATGTAATGAGAAATGCTCAGGACAGGTTAAAGACTCCGACTCTTCACAATAATGTTACCTTTCACTGACGGCAAGCAGAGATCTTGTAAACATTGTTAGTAATAAAAACACAAAGTACAATCTATGTCAAAAAGTATGTGGTGTAATGTCCACGGCCATGGACCGTCGTTCTGACTCACCCCTCGATGGCCGCGACCATGGAACTGTGAGCACTGGCCCACATCTCCTCCCCAGGAGAAGCCAGCACTCACTGCCGCTCCGCTGTGTCCTGTAGGGTGCCCAAAATGGCCAGCGATCGCAGCGCTGCCTCCTACGATCAAAATCCCCAACTCCTTTCAAGTGTCCCTCCTGAAGCCTGTGGTCCTGAACCACAACACTAAAACTCCTAGCCCTGCAGTTGCTCCCAGCGGTTCTTCTGATGTGTTAGAGGTTAAGGAGATCCTGGACTTCAAGAGAGTAGGAGGAAGGACTTTTTATTTGTGGATTGGAAGGGGTTTGGTCCAGAGGAGAGGTCCTGGGAGCCAGAAGAGAACCTCAGTGCCCCTACCCTCATTAAGAAATTCCTCTCTCGCTCTGGTCCAAAGAAGAGAAGGCGAAGGAGGGGGAGACTGTAACGTCCACGGCCGCGGAGCGTCGTTCTGACTCACCCCTCGACAGCCGCATCTCCTCCCTAGGAGGCGCCAGCACTCACCTCCGCTCTGCAGTATCCCGTAGGGTGCCTTAAAGTGCCAGCGCGCGCACATGAAAATATGTTCTAATTAGGCCTAATCACCCTGGACTACTAAAGGGGCCATGCCCTTTCACTCTTTGCCTGAGCGTTGTTTGTATTTCTCTGTTAGTCTTGCAAATGTCTTAGTCATATCCTGATCCCTGTGTTCCCGTGCCCTGCTACCCGTATCCAGGGTTGTATTTGTTCCTGTGCCATCTCTAGTGTTGGAGTGGTGTTGTGCCGTCTGCTGTCTTACACCACTGGTGTCACCTGCCACGCCTGGTACCTCGTGCCACGTTTTGCCTCACCTGCTGTCAAAGTACCATCTATGCCTAGCCTCTGCTACTGTCTGGACTATTACAAGTACCCATGTGCTTGGACTTTGTATAGACTTGGTACACTGTTGTTTGGCCAGCTGCTACCCCACTACTGCGGTGCAGCCTAGTGGGTCCACATACCCACAGATCATGACATGTGGACATCTGACCATCACACCTATATGAGCTTGTTCCCACTCCAAAACCATGGGCGTTAACATGGAGTATATGAATTTAACAGTCTCCACTTTCCTGGGAAGACTTTACACAAGATTTTGGGGTGTCTGTGGGAATTTTTGCCCATTCAGCCTTAAGAGCATTTCTAAGGTCAGACGCTGATGTTGGGGGAGAAGGTCGGGCTCACAATCTCTGCGTTGGATGGGGTTGAGGTCAGGACTCTGTACAAACACTGGAGTTCCTCCACACCAAACTCCTCACCCCATATCTTTATGGAGCTCGCTGTGTGCACAGGAACATAATCATTCTGGAACAGGAAAGGACCGAACACTAAACTGTTACCACAATGTTGGAAGCTATAATTGTGTAAAATGTCTATGTATGTTGTAGCATTAACATTACCCTTCAATGGAACTAACGCCGCAAACCATTAACCCTTCTCCACCACGTTTCAGTAGGCACTATGTATTTCAGTAAGTATCGTTCCCCTTGGCATCCGCCAAACCCAGATTCCTCCATCAGACTGCCGTGCTTTACACCACTCCAGCCGACGCTTGGCATTGTGCATGGTGATCTTAGGCTTGTGTGCAGCGACCATGGAAACCCATTTCATGAAGCTCCGGAAGCACAGTTCTGGTGCTGATGTCACTGCCAAAGACAGTGTGGGTCTCTGCAGTGAGTGATACAAGAGAGGATATGTGATTATTACACAAAACGCACTTAACCACTTGGTGGCCCCGCTCTGTGAGTTTGTGTGGTCCTATCGCTTTGTAGTTGAGCTGTTGTTACTGCTAGACACTTCCACTTAACAATAATAGAACTTACAGATGACCGGGGCAGATCTAGCAGATAATAATAACAACACTTGCAGGTGACCTGGGCAGATCTAGCAGATAATAACACTTACAGATGACCGGGGCAGATCTAGCAGATAATAATAATACTTACAGGTGACCAGGGCAGATCTAGCAGATAATAATACTTACAGAAGACCGGGGCAGATCTAGCAGATAATAATAGCACTTACAGGTGACTGGGGCAGATCTAGCAGATAATAATAACAACACTTACAGAAGACAAAGGCAGATCTAGAAAATAATAATAACACTTACAGGTGAGGGGCAGATCTAGTAGATAATAATAACACTTACAGGTGACCGGGCAGATCTAGCAGATAACATTAGCACTTACAGGAGAACAGGGCAGATAAAGCAGATAATAAAAACACTTACAGGCGTAGCAAAGAGTAATATAGAAGGCAGAGGGAAGGTCTAGAAGGAGGCGCACAGAGTAATATAGAAGGCAGAGGGCAGGTAGAAGGAGGAGCACAGAGTAATGTAGAAGGCAGATGATAGGTCTAGAAGGAGGAGCACAGAGTAATGTAGAAGGCAGAGGACAGGTCTAGAAGGAGGAGCACAGAGTAATGTAGACGACAGGGAACAGGTCTAGAAGGAAGAGCACAGGGTAACGTAGAAGGCAGAGAACAGGTCTAGAAGGAGGAGCACAGAGGAATGTAGATGGCAGAGAACAGGTCTAGAAGGAGGAGCACAGAGTAATGTAGAAGACAGGGAACAGGTCTAGAAGGAGGAGCACAGTAATGTAGAAGGCAGAGAACTGGTCTAGAAGGAGGAGCACAGAGTAATGTAGAAGGCAGAGAACAGGACTAGAAGGAAGAGCACAGAGTAATGTAGAAGGCAGGGAACAGGTCTAGAAGGAGGAGAACAAAGTAATGTAGAAGGCAGGGAACAGGTCTAGAAGGAGGAGAGCAGAGTACAGGTCTAGAAGGAGGAGCACAGAGTAATGTAGAAGGCAGAGGGCAGGTCTAGAAGGGGGTGCACAGAGAAATGTAGACGGCAGAAGGCAGGTCTAGAAGGAGAACAGAGTAATGTGGACGGCAGAAAACATGTCTAGAAGGTGCACAGAGTAATATAGACGGCAGATAACAGGTCTAGAAGGATGAGCACAGAGTAATGTAGAAGGCAGAGCACAGGTCTAGAAGGAGGAGCACAGCGTAATGTAGAAGGCAGAGAACAGGTCTAGAAGGAGGAGCACAGAGGAATGTAGAGGACAGGTCTAGAAGGAGGAGCACAGAGGAATGTAGAAGGCAGAGAACAGGTCTAGAAGGAGGAGCACAGAGGAATGTAGAGGACAGGTCTAGAAGGAGGAGCACAGAGGAATGTAGAAGGCAGAGAACAGGTCTAGAAGGAGGAGCACAGAGGAATGTAGATTGCAGAGAACAGGTCTAGAAGGAGGAACACAGAGTAATGTAGAAGGCAGGGAACAGGTCTAGAAGGAGGAGCACAGTAATGTAGAAGGCAAAGAACTGGTCTAGAAGGAGGAGCACAGAGTAATGTAGAAGGCAGAGAACAGGACTAGAAGGAAGAGCACAGAGTAATGTAGAAGGCAGGGAACAGGTCTAGAAGGAGGAGAACAAAGTAATGTAGAAGGCAGGGAACAGGTCTAGAAGGAGGAGAGCAGAGTACAGGTCTAGAAGGAGGTGCACAGAGAAATGTAGACGGCAGAAGGCAGGTCTAGAAGGAGAACAGAGTAATATGGACGGCAGAAAAGAGGTCTAGAAGGTGCACAGAGTAATATAGACGGCAGATAACAGGTCTAGAAGGATGAGCACAGAGTAATGTAGAAGGCAGAGCACAGGTCTAGAAGGAGGAGCACAGCGTAATGTAGAAGGCAGAGAACAGGTCTAGAAGGAGGAGCACAGAGTAATGTAGAGGACAGGTCTAGAAGGAGGAGCACAGAGGAATGTAGAAGGCAGAGAACAGGTCTAGAAGGAGGAGCACAGAGTAATGTAGAAGGCAGGGAACAGGTCTAGAAGGAGCACAGAGTAATGTAGAAGGTAGAGGACAGGTCTAAAAGGTGGAGCACAGAGTAATGTAGAAAGCAGGGAACAGGTCTAGAAGGAGGAGAACAGAGTAATGTAGAAGGCAAAGAACAGGTCTAAAAGGAGGAGCACAGAGTAATGTAGAAAGCTTGGAACAGGTCTAGAAGGAGGAGAACAGAGTAATGTAGGAGGCAGAGTACAGGTCTAGAATGAGGAGCACAGAGTAATGTAGAAGGCAGAGGGCAGGTCTAGAAGGAGGTGCACATAGAAATGTAGACAGCAGAGGGCAGGTCTAGAAGGAGAACAGAGTAATATAGATGGCAGAGAACAGGTCTAGAAGGAGCACAGAGCAATATAGATGGCAGAGAACAGGTCTAGAAGGAAGAGCACAGAGTAATGTAGAAGGCAGAGCACAGGTCTAGAAGGAGGAGCACAGCGTAATGTAGAAGGCAGAGAACAGGTCTAGAAGGAGGAGCACAGAGGAATGTAGAGGACAGGTCTAGAAGGAGGAGCACAGAGGAATGTAGAAGGCAGAGAACAGGTCTAGAAGGAGGAGCACAGAGGAATGTAGAGGACAGGTCTAGAAGGAGGAGCACAGAGGAATGTAGAAGGCAGAGAACAGGTCTAGAAGGAGGAGCACAGAGTAATGTAGAAGGCAGGGAACAGGTCTAGAAGGAGCACAGAGTAATGTAGAAGGTAGAGGACAGGTCTAGAAGGAGGATCACAGAGTAATGTAGAAGGCAGAGAACAGGTCTAAAAGGAGGAGCACAGAGTAATGTAGAAAGCAGGGAACAGGTCTAGAAGGAGGAGAACAGAGTAATGTAGGAGGCAGAGTACAGGTCTAGAATGAGGAGCACAGAGTAATGTAGAAGGCAGAGAACAGGTCTAGAAGGAAGAGCAAAGAGTAATGTAGACGGCAGAGAACAGGTCTAGAAGGAGGTGCACAGAGAAATGTAGACAGCAGAGGGCAGGTCTAGAAGGAGAACAGAGTAATATAGACGGCAGAGAACAGGTCTAGAAGGAGCACAGAGCAATATAGACGGCAGAGAACAGGTCTAGAAGGAAGAGCACAGAGTAATGTAGAAGGCAGAGCACAGGTCTAGAAGGAGGAGCACCGAGTAATGTAGACGGCAGAGAACAGGTCTAGAAGGAGGAGCACAGAGTAATATGGAAGGCAGAGGACAGGTCTAGAAGGAGAACAGAGTAATATAGATGGCAGAGAACAGGTCTAGAAGGAGCACAGAGCAATATAGACGGCAGAGAACAGGTCTAGAAGGAAGAGCACAGAGTAATGTAGAAGGCAGAGCACAGGTCTAGAAGGAGGAGCACAGAGTAATGTAGACGGCAGAGAACAGGTCTAGAAGGAGGAGCACAGAGTAATGTGGAAGGCAGAGGACAGGTCTAGAAGGAGGAGCACAGTAATATAGAAGGCAGAGAACTGGTCTAGAAGGAGGAGCACAGAGTAATGTAGAAGGCAGAGTACAGGTCTAGAAGGAGGAGCACAGTGTAATATAGAAGGCAGAGGGCAAGTCTAGAAGGAGGAGAACAAAGTAATGTAGAAGGCAGGGAACAGGTCTAGAAGGAGGAGCGCAGAGTACAGGTCTAGAAGGAGGAGCACAGAGTAATGTAGAAGGCGGAGGGCAGGTCTAGAAGGAGGTGCACAGAGAAATGTAGACGGCAGAAGGCAGGTCTAGAAGGAGAACAGAGTAATATAGGCGGCAGAGATTAGGTCTAGAAGGAGCACAGAGTAATATAGACGGGGGAGAACAGGTCTAGAAGGATGAGCACAGAGTATTGTAGAAGGCAGAGCACAGGTCTAGAAGGAGGAGCACAGCGTAATGTAGAAGGCAGAGGACAGGTCTAGAAGGAGGAGTACAGTAATGTAGAAGGCAGAGAACTGCTCTAGAAGGAGGAGCACAGAGGCATGTAGACGGCAGAGGACAGGTCTAGAAGTAGGAGCATAAAGTAATGTAGAAGGCAGAGAACAGGTCTAGAAGGAAGAGCAAAGAGTAATGTAGACAGCAGAGAATAGGTCTAGAAGGAGGTGCACAGAGAAATGTAGACAGCAGAGGGCAGGTCTAGAAGGAGAACAGAGTAATAAAGACGGCAGAGAACAGGTCTAGAAGGAGCACAGAGCAATATAGACGGCAGAGAACAGGTCTAGAAGGAAGAGCACAGAGTAATGTAGAAGGCAGAGCACAGGTCTAGAAGGAGGAGCACAGAGTAATGTAGACGGCAGAGAACAGGTCAAGAAGGAGGAGCACAGAGTAATGTGGAAGGCAGAGGACAGGTCTAGAAGGAGGAGCACAGTAATATAGAAGGCAGAGAGCTGGTCTAGAAGGAGGAGCACAGAGTAAAGTAGAAGGCAGAGTACAGGTCTAGAAGGAGGAGCAAAGAGTAATGTAGAAGGCAGAGGGCAGGTCTAGAAGGAGGAGAACAAAGTAATGTAGAAGGCAGGGAACAGGTCTAGAAGGAGGAGCGCAGAGTACAGGTCTAGAAGGAGGAGCACAGAGTTATGTAGAAGGCGGCGGGCAGGTCTAGAAGGAGGTGCACAGAGAAATGTAGACGGCAGAAGGCAGGTCTAGAAGGAGAACAGAGTAATATAGGCGGCAGAGAACAGGTCTAGAAGGAGCATAGAGTAAAATAGACGGCGGAGAACACGTCTAGAAGGAGGAGCACAGCGTAATGTAGAAGGCAGAGGACAGGTCTAGAAGGAGGAGCACAGTAATGTAGAAGGCAGAGAACTGGTCTAGAAGGAGGAGCACAGAGGCATGTAGACGGCAGAGGACAGGTCTAGAAGGAGGAGCACAGAGTAATGTAGAAGGCAGAGAACAGGTCTAGAAGGAAGAGCAAAGAGTAATGTAGACGGCAGAGAACAGGTCTAGAAGGAGGAGCACAGAGGAATGTAGAGGGTAGAGGACAGGTCTAGAAGGAGGAGCACAGAGGAATGTAGAAGGCAGAGAACAAGTCTAGAAGGAGGAGCACAAAGTAATGTAAAAGGTAGGGAACAGGTCTAGAAGGAGCACAGAGCAATATAGACGGCAGAGAACAGGTCTAGAAGGAAGAGCACAGAGTAATGTAGAAGGCAGAGCACAGGTCTAGAAGGAAGAGCACAGAGTAATGTAGACGGCAGAGAACAGGTCTAGAAGGAGGAGCACAGAGTAATGTGGAAGGCAGAGGACAGGTCTAGAAGGAGGAGCACAGTAATATAGAAGGCAGAGAACTGGTCTAGAAGGAGGAGCACAGAGTAATGTAGAAGGTAGAGAACAGGTCTAGAAGGAAGAGCACAGTGTAATGTAGAAGGCAGGGAACAGGTCTAGAAGGAGCAGAACAAATTAATGTAGAAGGCAGGGAACAGGTCTAGAAGGAGGAGCGCAGAGTACAGGTCTAGAAGCAGGAGCACAGAGTAATGTAGAAGGCAGAGGGAAGGTCTAGAAGGAGGTGCACAGAGAAATGTAGACAGCAGAGGGCAGGTCTAGAAGGAGCACAGAGTAATATAGACGGCAGAGAACAGGTCTAGAATGAGCACAGAGCAATATAGACGGGGAGAACAGGTCTAGAAGGATGAGCACAGAGTAATGTAGAAGGCAGAGAACAGGTCTAGAAGGAGGAGCATAGAGTAATGTAGAAGGTAGAGGACAGGTCTAGAATGAGGCGCACAGTAATGTAGAAGGCAGAGAACTGGTCTAGAAGGCGGAGCACAGAGTAATGTAGAAGGCAGAGTACAGGTCTAGAAGGAGGAGCAAAGAGTAATGTAGAAGGCAGAGGACAGGTCTAGAAGGAGGAGCACAGAGTAATGTAGAAGGCGGAGGGCAGGTCTAGAAGGAGGTGCACAGAGAAATGTAGACGGCAGAAGGCAGGTCTAGAAGGAGAACAGAGTAATATAGGCGGCAGAGATTAGGTCTAGAAGGAGCACAGAGTAATATAGACGGGGGAGAACAGGTCTAGAAGGATGAGCACAGAGTATTGTAGAAGGCAGAGCACAGGTCTAGAAGGAGGAGCACAGCGTAATGTAGAAGGCAGAGGACAGGTCTAGAAGGAGGAGTACAGTAATGTAGAAGGCAGAGAACTGCTCTAGAAGGAGGAGCACAGAGGCATGTAGACGGCAGAGGACAGGTCTAGAAGTAGGAGCATAAAGTAATGTAGAAGGCAGAGAACAGGTCTAGAAGGAAGAGCAAAGAGTAATGTAGACAGCAGAGAATAGGTCTAGAAGGAGGTGCACAGAGAAATGTAGACAGCAGAGGGCAGGTCTAGAAGGAGAACAGAGTAATAAAGACGGCAGAGAACAGGTCTAGAAGGAGCACAGAGCAATATAGACGGCAGAGAACAGGTCTAGAAGGAAGAGCACAGAGTAATGTAGAAGGCAGAGCACAGGTCTAGAAGGAGGAGCACAGAGTAATGTAGACGGCAGAGAACAGGTCAAGAAGGAGGAGCACAGAGTAATGTGGAAGGCAGAGGACAGGTCTAGAAGGAGGAGCACAGTAATATAAGAAGGCAGAGAGCTGGTCTAGAAGGAGGAGCACAGAGTAAAGTAGAAGGCAGAGTACAGGTCTAGAAGGAGGAGCAAAGAGTAATGTAGAAGGCAGAGGGCAGGTCTAGAAGGAGGAGAACAAAGTAATGTAGAAGGCAGGGAACAGGTCTAGAAGGAGGAGCGCAGAGTACAGGTCTAAGGAGGAGCACAGAGTTATGTAGAAGGCGGCGGGCAGGTCTAGAAGGAGGTGCACAGAGAAATGTAGACGGCAGAAGGCAGGTCTAGAAGGAGAACAGAGTAATATAGGCGGCAGAGAACAGGTCTAGAAGGAGCATAGAGTAAAATAGACGGCGGAGAACACGTCTAGAAGGAGGAGCACAGCGTAATGTAGAAGGCAGAGGACAGGTCTAGAAGGAGGAGCACAGTAATGTAGAAGGCAGAGAACTGGTCTAGAAGGAGGAGCACAGAGGCATGTAGACGGCAGAGGACAGGTCTAGAAGGAGGAGCACAGAGTAATGTAGAAGGCAGAGAACAGGTCTAGAAGGAAGAGCAAAGAGTAATGTAGACGGCAGAGAACAGGTCTAGAAGGAGGAGCACAGAGGAATGTAGAGGGTAGAGGACAGGTCTAGAAGGAGGAGCACAGAGGAATGTAGAAGGCAGAGAACAAGTCTAGAAGGAGGAGCACAAAGTAATGTAAAAGGTAGGGAACAGGTCTAGAAGGAGCACAGAGCAATATAGACGGCAGAGAACAGGTCTAGAAGGAAGAGCACAGAGTAATGTAGAAGGCAGAGCACAGGTCTAGAAGGAAGAGCACAGAGTAATGTAGACGGCAGAGAACAGGTCTAGAAGGAGGAGCACAGAGTAATGTGGAAGGCAGAGGACAGGTCTAGAAGGAGGAGCACAGTAATATAGAAGGCAGAGAACTGGTCTAGAAGGAGGAGCACAGAGTAATGTAGAAGGTAGAGAACAGGTCTAGAAGGAAGAGCACAGTGTAATGTAGAAGGCAGGGAACAGGTCTAGAAGGAGCAGAACAAATTAATGTAGAAGGCAGGGAACAGGTCTAGAAGGAGGAGCGCAGAGTACAGGTCTAGAAGCAGGAGCACAGAGTAATGTAGAAGGCAGAGGGAAGGTCTAGAAGGAGGTGCACAGAGAAATGTAGACAGCAGAGGGCAGGTCTAGAAGGAGCACAGAGTAATATAGACGGCAGAGAACAGGTCTAGAATGAGCACAGAGCAATATAGACGGGGAGAACAGGTCTAGAAGGATGAGCACAGAGTAATGTAGAAGGCAGAGAACAGGTCTAGAAGGAGGAGCATAGAGTAATGTAGAAGGTAGAGGACAGGTCTAGAATGAGGCGCACAGTAATGTAGAAGGCAGAGAACTGGTCTAGAAGGCGGAGCACAGAGTAATGTAGAAGGCAGAGTACAGGTCTAGAAGGAGGAGCAAAGAGTAATGTAGAAGGCAGAGGACAGGTCTAGAAGGAGGAGAACAAAGTAATGAAGAAGGCAGGGAACAGGTCTAGAAGGAGGAGCGCAGAGTACAGGTCTAGAAGGAGGAGCACAGAGTAATGTAGAAGGCGGAGGGCAGGTCTAGAAGGAGGTGCACAGAGAAATGTAGACGGCAGAGGACAGGTCTAGAAGGAGGAGCACAGTAATGTAGAAGGCAGAGAACAGGTCTAGAAGGATGAGCACAGAGTAATGTAGAAGGCAGAGAACAGGTCTAGAAGGAGGAGCATAGAGTAATGTAGAAGGTAGAGGACAGGTCTAGAATGAGGCGCACAGTAATGTAGAAGGCAGAGAACTGGTCTAGAAGGCGGAGCACAGAGTAATGTAGAAGGCAGAGTACAGGTCTAGAAGGAGGAGCAAAGAGTAATGTAGAAGGCAGAGGACAGGTCTAGAAGGAGGAGAACAAAGTAATGTAGAAGGCAGGGAACAGGTCTAGAAGGAGGAGCGCAGAGTACAGGTCTAGAAGGAGGAGCACAGAGTAATGTAGAAGGCGGAGGGCAGGTCTAGAAGGAGGTGCACAGAGAAATGTAGACGGCAGAGGACAGGTCTAGAAGGAGGAGCACAGTAATGTAGAAGGCAGAGAACTGGTCTAGAAGGAGGAGCACAGAGGCATGTAGACGGCAGAGGACAGGTCTAGAAGGAGCACAGAGTAATATAGACGGCGGAGAACACGTCTAGAAGGATGAGCACAGAGTAATGTAGAAGGCAGAGCACAGGTCTAGAAGGAGGAGCACAGCGTAATGTAGAAGGCAGAGGACAGGTCTAGAAGGAGGAGCACAGTAATGTAGAAGGCAGAGAACTGGTCTAGAAGGAGGAGCACAGAGGCTTGTAGACGGCAGAGGACAGGTCTAGAAGGAGGAGCACAGAGTAATGTAGAAGGCAGAGAACAGGTCTAGAAGGAAGAGCAAAGAGTAATGTAGACGGCAGAGAACAGGTCTAGAAGGAGGAGCACAGAGGAATGTAGAGGGTAGAGGACAGGTCTAGAAGGAGGAGCACAGAGGAATGTAGAAGGCAGAGAACAAGTCTAGAAGGAGGAGCACAGAGTAATGTAAAAGGTAGGGAACAGGTCTAGAAGGAGCACAGCACAATATAGACGGCAGAGAACAGGTCTAGAAGGAAGAGCACAGAGTAATGTAGAAGGCAGAGCACAGGTCTAGAAGGAGGAGCACGGAGTAATGTAGAAGGCAGAGAACAGGTATAGAAGGAAGAGCACAGTGTAATGTAGAAGGCAGGGAACAGGTCTAGAAGGAGGAGAACAAAGTAATGTAGAAGACAGGGAACAGGTCTAGAAGGAGGAGCGCAGAGTACAGGTCTAGAAGGAGGAGCACAGAGTAATGTAGAAGGCAGGTCTAGAAGGAGGTGCACAGAGTAATGTAGACGGCAGGGAACAGGTCTAGAAGGAGGAGCACAGAGTAATGTAGAAGGTAGAGGACAGGTCTAGAAGGAGGAGCACAGTAATGTAGAAGGCAGAGAACTGGTCTAGAAGGAGGAGCATAGAGTAATGTAGAAGGTAGAGGACAGGTCTAGAATGAGGCGCACAGTAATGTAGAAGGCAGAGAACTGGTCTAGAAGGCGGAGCACAGAGTAATGTAGAAGGCAGAGTACAGGTCTAGAAGGAGGAGCAAAGAGTAATGTAGAAGGCAGAGGACAGGTCTAGAAGGAGGAGAACAAAGTAATGTAGAAGGCAGGGAACAGGTCTAGAAGGAGGAGCGCAGAGTACAGGTCTAGAAGGAGGAGCACAGAGTAATGTAGAAGGCGGAGGGCAGGTCTAGAAGGAGGTGCACAGAGAAATGTAGACGGCAGAGGACAGGTCTAGAAGGAGGAGCACAGTAATGTAGAAGGCAGAGAACTGGTCTAGAAGGAGGAGCACAGAGGCATGTAGACGGCAGAGGACAGGTCTAGAAGGAGCACAGAGTAATATAGACGGCGGAGAACACGTCTAGAAGGATGAGCACAGAGTAATGTAGAAGGCAGAGCACAGGTCTAGAAGGAGGAGCACAGCGTAATGTAGAAGGCAGAGGACAGGTCTAGAAGGAGGAGCACAGTAATGTAGAAGGCAGAGAACTGGTCTAGAAGGAGGAGCACAGAGGCATGTAGACGGCAGAGGACAGGTCTAGAAGGAGGAGCACAGAGTAATGTAGAAGGCAGAGAACAGGTCTAGAAGGAAGAGCAAAGAGTAACGTAGACGGCAGAGAACAGGTCTAGAAGGAGGCGCACAGAGGAATGTAGAGGGTAGAGGACAGGTCTAGAAGGAGGAGCACAGAGGAATGTAGAAGGCAGAGAACAAGTCTAGAAGGAGGAGCACAGAGTAATGTAAAAGGTAGGGAACAGGTCTAGAAGGAGCACAGCACAATATAGACGGCAGAGAACAGGTCTAGAAGGAAGAGCACAGAGTAATGTAGAAGGCAGAGCACAGGTCTAGAAGGAGGAGCACCGAGTAATGTAGAAGGCAGAGAACAGGTCTAGAAGGAAGAGCACAGTGTAATGTAGAAGGCAGGGAACAGGTCTAGAAGGAGGAGAACAAAGTAATGTAGAAGACAGGGAACAGGTCTAGAAGGAGGAGCGCAGAGTACAGGTCTAGAAGGAGGAGCACAGAGTAATGTAGAAGGCAGGTCTAGAAGGAGGTGCACAGAGTAATGTAGAAGGTAGAGGACAGGTCTAGAAGGAGGAGCACAGTAATGTAGAAGGCAGAGAACTGGTCTAGAAGGAGGAGCACAGAGTAATGTAGAAGGCAGAGTACAGGTCTAGAAGGAGGAGCACAGAGTAATGTAGAAGGCAGAGGGCAAGTCTAGAAGGAGGAGCACAGTGTAATGTAGAAGGCAGAGGACAGGTCTAGAAGGAGGAGCACAGAGTACAGGTCTAGAAGGAGGAGCACAGAGAAATGTAGACAGCAGAGGGCAGGTCTAGAAGGAGCACAGAGTAATATAGACGGCAGACAACAGGTCTAGAAGGAAGAGCACAGAGTAATGTAGAAGGCAGACACAGGTCTAGAAGGAGGCGCACAGAGTAATGTAGACGGCAGAGAACAGGTCTAGAAGGAGGAGCACAGAGTAATGTAGAAGGTAGAGGACAGGTCTAGAAGGAGGAGCATAGTAATGTAGAAGGCAGAGAACTGGTCTAGAAGGAGGAGCACAGAGTAATGTAGAAGGTAGAGGACAGGTCTAGAAGGAGGAGCACAGAGGAATGTAGAAGGCAGAGAACTGGTCTAGAAGGAGGAGCACAGAGTAATGTAGAAGGTAGAGGACAGGTCTAGAAGGAGGAGCACAGAGGAATGTAGAAGGCAGAGGACAGATCTAGTAGGAGGAGCACAGAGTTATGTAGAAGGCAGGGGGCAGGTCTAGGAGGAGAACAGAGTAATGTAGAAGGCAGAGGACAGGTCTAGAAGGAGGAGCACAGAGTAATGTAGAAGGCAGAGGACAGGTCTAGAAGGAGGAGCACAGTGTAATGTAGAAGCCAGAGGACATGTCTAGAAGAAGGAGCACAGAGGAATGTAGAAGGCAGAGGACAGGTCTAGAAGGAGGAGTACAGAGTAATGTAGAAGGCAGAGGACAGGTCTAGAAGGAGGAGCACAGAGTAATGTAGAAGGCAGAGGATAGGTCTAGAAGGAGGAGTACAGAGTAATGTAGAAGGCAGAGGACAGGTCTAGAAGGAGGAGCACAGAGGAATGTAGAAGGCAGAGAACAGGTCTAGAAGGAGGAGTACAGAGTAATGTAGAAGGCAGAGGACAGGTCTAGAAGGAGGAGCACAGAGGAATATAGAAGGCAGAGGACAGGTCTAGAAGGAGGAGTACAGAGTACTATAGAAGGCAGAGGACAGGTCTAGGAGGAGGAGCACAAAGTAATGTAGAAGGCAGAGGACAAGTCTAGAAGGAGGAGCGCAGAGTACAGGTCTAGAAGGAGGAGCACAGAGTAATGTAGAAGGCAGGTCTAGAAGGAGGTGCACAGAGTAATGTAGACGGCAGGGAACAGGTCTAGAAGGAGGAGCACAGAGTAATGTAGAAGGTAGAGGACAGGTCTAGAAGGAGGAGCACAGTAATGTAGAAGGCAGAGAACTGGTCTAGAAGGAGGAGCATAGAGTAATGTAGAAGGTAGAGGACAGGTCTAGAATGAGGCGCACAGTAATGTAGAAGGCAGAGAACTGGTCTAGAAGGCGGAGCACAGAGTAATGTAGAAGGCAGAGTACAGGTCTAGAAGGAGGAGCAAAGAGTAATGTAGAAGGCAGAGGACAGGTCTAGAAGGAGGAGAACAAAGTAATGTAGAAGGCAGGGAACAGGTCTAGAAGGAGGAGCGCAGAGTACAGGTCTAGAAGGAGGAGCACAGAGTAATGTAGAAGGCGGAGGGCAGGTCTAGAAGGAGGAGCACAGAGGCATGTAGACGGCAGAGGACAGGTCTAGAAGGAGCACAGAGTAATATAGACGGCGGAGAACACGTCTAGAAGGATGAGCACAGAGTAATGTAGAGGGCAGAGCACAGGTCTAGAAGGAGGAGCACAGCGTAATGTAGAAGGCAGAGGACAGGTCTAGAAGGAGGAGCACAGTAATGTAGAAGGCAGAGAACTGGTCTAGAAGGAGGAGCACAGAGGCATGTAGACGGCAGAGGACAGGTCTAGAAGGAGGAGCACAGAGTAATGTAGAAGGCAGAGAACAGGTCTAGAAGGAAGAGCAAAGAGTAATGTAGACGGCAGAGAACAGGTCTAGAAGGAGGAGCACAGAGGAATGTAGAGGGTAGAGGACAGGTCTAGAAGGAGGAGCACAGAGGAATGTAGAAGGCAGAGAACAAGTCTAGAAGGAGGAGCACAGAGTAATGTAAAAGGTAGGGAACAGGTCTAGAAGGAGCACAGCACAATATAGACGGCAGAGAACAGGTCTAGAAGGAAGAGCACAGAGTAATGTAGAAGGCAGAGCACAGGTCTAGAAGGAGGAGCACCGAGTAATGTAGAAGGCAGAGAACAGGTCTAGAAGGAAGAGCACAGTGTAATGTAGAAGGCAGGGAACAGGTCTAGAAGGAGGAGAACAAAGTAATGTAGAAGACAGGGAACAGGTCTAGAAGGAGGAGCGCAGAGTACAGGTCTAGAAGGAGGAGCACAGAGTAATGTAGAAGGCAGGTCTAGAAGGAGGTGCACAGAGTAATGTAGACGGCAGGGAACAGGTCTAGAAGGAGGAGCACAGAGTAATGTAGAAGGTAGAGGACAGGTCTAGAAGGAGGAGCACAGTAATGTAGAAGGCAGAGAACTGGTCTAGAAGGAGGAGCACAGAGTAATGTAGAAGGCAGAGTACAGGTCTAGAAGGAGGAGCACAGAGTAATGTAGAAGGCAGAGGGCAAGTCTAGAAGGAGGAGCACAGTGTAATGTAGAAGGCAGAGGACAGGTCTAGAAGGAGGAGCACAGAGTACAGGTCTAGAAGGAGGAGCACAGAGAAATGTAGACAGCAGAGGGCAGGTCTAGAAGGAGCACAGAGTAATATAGACGGCAGACAACAGGTCTAGAAGGAAGAGCACAGAGTAATGTAGAAGGCAGACACAGGTCTAGAAGGAGGCGCACAGAGTAATGTAGACGGCAGAGAACAGGTCTAGAAGGAGGAGCACAGAGTAATGTAGAAGGTAGAGGACAGGTCTAGAAGGAG
This sequence comes from Rhinoderma darwinii, assembly GCF_050947455.1. Classification (NCBI taxonomy): domain Eukaryota; kingdom Metazoa; phylum Chordata; class Amphibia; order Anura; family Rhinodermatidae; genus Rhinoderma; species Rhinoderma darwinii. Next base: position 15,197,762 of record NC_134691.1, on the reverse strand, counting down.
GAGCATAGTAATGTAGAAGGCAGAGAACTGGTCTAGAAGGAGGAGCACAGAGTAATGTAGAAGGTAGAGGACAGGTCTAGAAGGAGGAGCACAGAGGAATGTAGAAGGCAGAGAACTGGTCTAGAAGGAGGAGCACAGAGTAATGTAGAAGGTAGAGGACAGGTCTAGAAGGAGGAGCACAGAGGAATGTAGAAGGCAGAGGACAGATCTAGTAGGAGGAGCACAGAGTTATGTAGAAGGCAGGGGGCAGGTCTAGGAGGAGAACAGAGTAATGTAGAAGGCAGAGGACAGGTCTAGAAGGAGGAGCACAGAGTAATGTAGAAGGCAGAGGACAGGTCTAGAAGGAGGAGCACAGTGTAATGTAGAAGCCAGAGGACATGTCTAGAAGAAGGAGCACAGAGGAATGTAGAAGGCAGAGGACAGGTCTAGAAGGAGGAGTACAGAGTAATGTAGAAGGCAGAGGACAGGTCTAGAAGGAGGAGCACAGAGTAATGTAGAAGGCAGAGGATAGGTCTAGAAGGAGGAGTACAGAGTAATGTAGAAGGCAGAGGACAGGTCTAGAAGGAGGAGCACAGAGGAATGTAGAAGGCAGAGGACAGGTCTAGAAGGAGGAGTACAGAGTAATGTAGAAGGCAGAGGACAGGTCTAGAAGGAGGAGCACAGAGGAATGTAGAAGGCAGAGGACAGGTCTAGAAGGAGGAGTACAGAGTACTATAGAAGGCAGAGGACAGGTCTAGGAGGAGGAGCACAAAGTAATGTAGAAGGCAGAGGACAAGTCTAGAAGGCGTGTAGCGTCCATGGCCGCGGGCCGTCGGGTTTACTCACCTCCCGACGCCCACAGCCATGGATCCGTGAGCGCTGGTCCCCATCTCCTTCCTAGGAGACACCAGCGCTCACTTCCGCTCCGTTCGGCTGTGTCCCGTAGGGTGCGGGCGCACGCTCGTGCCCGGCCTTAAAGGGCCAGAGCGCAAATAGGAGGAAGTCATCATCATCAACTGCCACGATTTCCTGGTCTATAAGAAGGCCCCTGGCCTTCTAAGCCTTGCCTGAGCGTTGTTAGTTTTCCCAGTCTGTCTTGCAAATGGTGCCTTAGTGTTTCCCGTTCTAGTTGTTACCCGTGGCTTGTTCCCCGTTCCTGTTTCCCGTGCTGTGCCTTAGTATCAAGTCATGCCACGTCCGGAGGAATCCGCCACGTTCTGTGTCATCTGCCACGTCCAGAGGAATCCGCCACGTCTGGCGCAACTTGCGGCTCCTGTGTCATCCGGCACGTTTGGCGCTATCTGCTGCACCCATCTCCATCTGTGCCAGAGCTGCAGCCACCGTCTGGACTATCCAGGTACCCTTGTGCGGGACATTGTATTTCTGGGGTGTCCTGTTGTTTGGCCAGCTGCCTCCCCGCTATGGCGGTACGGCCTAGTGGGTCCACTAACCCACTTCGTGACAAGGAGGAGAACAGAGTAATGTAGAAGGCAGAGCACAGGTAACACATCATTAGTGACTTTGGTTAGGGCTGTTTCAGTAGATTAGTGGGGTCAGAAGTCAGATTGTAGATGGTCGAAAAGAGAGTTGGATGAGAGGTAAGAGGACAGATCGAGGTGGACATGTTATTCAAGGAGTTTTGAAGCAAACGAGAAAGATGGGGCTATAGCTGGAAAAAGAGGGATGGCTTCTTAACTATCTCCATAATATAGACCCCAAACCAGACGTACCAATATTTACCTCACATACAAATTTGGTATCGTTGCAATCGCAACAACCCGCTGAATAAAGTTATTGTGTTACTTATACCACACGGTAAACGGCGTAAATTTAGGACGTAAAAAAGAGTGGCGAAATTGCAGTTTTTTTTCTATTCCCCCCAAAAAAAGGTTATAAAAGTTAATCAATAAATTCTATGTACCCCAAAATGGTGCTATTAAAAATTACAACTTGTCCCGCAAAAAACAAGACCTTATACAGCTATGTAGACACAAAAATATAAAAGTTATAGCACTTTGAATGAGACGATGGAAAATCGTAAAAAAATAGGCTGGTCATTAAGGGGTTAAGTGTCTGGAACGTTCCCATTCACTGACAGCAATCTTTAAAATGGTTAAGAATTGCAACACAATGTATATTAGAAAGTTACAGAACTTTTTCAGTATACAGTGATTCATCTATAAGAAAATTGGAGTTATTTTTCTACTTTCACACACAAATACAGAATCCTGCACGTTCCCATAGAAACCCCTGCAAAGCGTCTAACCTAATAAATCACAGGCTTCCAGGCTTCGGAAACATGGCCGCCACCGTTGGACAGACAGACGTGCAGTGTGACTGCTGCGAGGATTAGACCGTAGTCACATACCAACACACGCTTCTATGGATAACATTGCTAGTTACCAATCGGATCTTTTTTCTAATTTGCAGCAGCGCTGGGGTCAGTTGTAAGCCGCACTGTGATTGGGGCTGTCACTCTGTCACTCTGACAATTGGCTTACAGCGGGATATGTTGGGCGTGTCCTGACGCGGCAGGGAAGTGTTGCGGTGTTTATCCCTCATATCCTGCGAGTTTCCGGGACTTGTCTCTTTACGTTATAGAGAGAGGCTGGCGGGGCGCCGTGTTACCGGGAAGGTACGTCATACACCCGGGTGAGTTGTGGCAGAGGAGACTGTTCTCTGTAGTTTCTGTGAGATCCTTGTACAGATCCGGACACATCACAGCACCAGTGTAGTACCAATGTATGCGATATACAAGTCACATAATAATCTACATATAACATACATGTGTGTCCAGTATGATATGTATCTATAATAATCCACATATATTATACACGTGTCACTAGTATGTAATATACATATAGTAATCTACATATAACATACACGTGTGACCTATATGATGTGTATATATAATCTACATATAACATACATGGGTGACCTATATAATGTGTGTGTATAATAATATATCTATAATATACCCGTGTGACCTATATGATGTGTATATATAATCTACATATAACCTACACGTGTGACCTATATGATGTGTGTGTGTGTGTATATATATATATATATATATATATATATATAATAATCTACATATAACATACATGTGTGACTAGTATGATGTGTATATACATATAATAATCTACATATAAAAGACAAAGACAGTGTGGGTCTCTGTAGTGAGTGATACAAGAGAGGACATGTGATTATTACACACTATGCACTTGACCACTCGGTGGCCCCGCTCTGTGAGTTTGTGTGGTCCTTCTGCTTTGTGGTTGAGCTGTTACTGCTGGACGCTTCCACTTTACAGTAATAGAACTTAGAGGTGACCGGGGCAGATCTAAAAGATAGTAATACTTACAGGTGACAGGGCAGTTCTAGTAGGTAATAATAACAACACTTACAGGTGACCAGGGCAGATCTAGTAGGTAATAATAACACTTACAGGTGACTGGGGCAGGTCTAGCAGATAATACTAAAACTTACAGGTGACTGGGGCAGATCTAGAAGATAATAACACTTACAGGTGACCAGGACAGATCTAGCAGGTAACACTTACATGTGACCAGGGCAGTACTAGCAGGTAATAATAACACTTACAGGTCACCAGGGCAGATCTACCAGAGATTTTTTTTTCCCATTGACCAAAATTGTCAAAGGGATCTGAACAAAGTAAATAATACTTGCTATACATAAAGCAATAAAAGCACAAAAAATAATACAATTTAAAAATACCATAAAAAACAAAATAAAATTAACTCAAATAGTGATTGTGCAATCAAGGAAAAGGGGACTTTGCACAATTAAATCCTTTCCCTACAACAGTCGGTATCAATAACAAAATAATTGAAGGCGACCTTGACCAGTCCTGCTCTATTTCCCTCTCTTCCCCTCTCTTCCCATACCCACAACATTTACAGATCTACCATATAACACTTACAGGTCACCAGGGCAGATCTACCAGATAACACTTACAGGTCACGAGGGCAGATCTACCAGATAACACTTACAGGTCACCAGGGCAGATCTACCAGATAACACTTACAGGTCACCAGGGCAGATCTACCAGATAACACTTACAGGTCACCAGGGCAGATCTACCAGATAACACTTACAGGTCACCAGGGCAGATCTACCAGATAACACTTACAGGTCACCAGGGCAGATCTAGCAGGTAATAATAACACTTAGGCTGCATTCACATGAGCGTGGTGTTTTTGCGCACGCAAAAACGCGGCGTTTTGCGTGTGCAAAAACCACTTGACCGCTCCGTGTGGCTACAGCATATGGATGCGCGGCTGCGTGGTTTTTGCGCAGCCGCCATCATTATGACACTCCATTTGGATGTTTGTAAACAGAAAAGCACGTGGTGCTTTTTTGTTTACATTCATCCTTTTGACAGCTGTTGCGCGAATCACGCAGTTCGCACGGAAGTTTTCACGCACCCATTGACTACAATGCGTGATTCGCGCAAAACGCCGAAAGAACGGAGATGTCGTGACTTTTTTTCAGTGGACTCACGCTGAGTAAAAGCACGCACATGTCCGCACGGCCCCATAGACTAATATAGGTCCGTGCGACGCGCGTTAAAATCACGCGCGTTGCACGGACGTAATTCCCGTTCCTCTGAATAAAGCCTAACAGGTGACTGGGCAGATCTACAAGATAATAACACTTACAGGTGACCAGGACAGATCTAGCAGGTAACACTTACAGGTGACCAGGACAGATCTAGCAGGTAACACTTACAGGTGACCAGGGCAGATCTAGCAGGTAACACTTACAGGTGACCAGGGCAGATCTAGCAGGTAATAATAACACTTAGATGTGACAGGGCAGATCTAGTAGATAATAATAACAACGCTTACAGGTGACCGGGGCAGATAATAATAACAACACAGGTGACCAGGACAGATCTAACAGATAATAACACTTACAGGTGACCAGGGCAGATCTAGCAGGTAATAATAACACTTACAGGTGACCAGGGCAGATCTAGCAGGTAATAATAACACTTACAGGTGACCAGGGCAGATCTAGCAGGTAATAATAGCATTTACAGGTGACCAGGGCAGATCTAGCAGGTAATAATAACACTTACAGGTGACCAGGGCAGATCTAGCAGGTAATAATAACACTTACAGGTGACCAGGGCAGATCTAGCACGTAATAATAGCATTTACAGGTGACCAGGGCAGATCTAGCAGGTAATAATAACACTTCCAGGTGACCAGGGCAGATCTAGCAGGTAATAATAGCACTTAGATGTGACAGGGCAGATCTAGCAGGTAATAATAACAACGCTTACAGGTGACCGGGGCAGATAATAATAACAACACAGGTGACCAGGGCAGATCTAACAGATAATAACACTTACAGGCATAGCAAAGAGTAAAGTAGAAGGAGGAGCAGCGAGTAATGTAGACGGCAGTCTACATATAACATACACGTGTGACTAGTATGATGTGTATACACCGTATATAATAATCTACGTGTAACATACACGTTTGACCAGTAAGATGTATATACCGTATATAATCTACCTATAACATACATGTGTGACTAGTGTGATATATGTTTTATGTATATACATCATACTAGTCACACGTGTGTTTGTGTTATATGTAGATTATTATATACGGTATATACATCTTACTAATCATACGTGTATGTTCTATGTAGATATGTCATACTAGTGACTGGCTAGATTGGGGACACCCATCTTTCCAAAAAATGGATGTGATTAAGAAATGTCTGAAGTTTTACAGCACAGAGTATTTCAGCAAACACTTCTCTGTTTTACCACAGGGTTCAAGCCTTCTTATCTCCTGAAACAGAGACAAGTCGCCAGAGCTATAAACATGCCTGCCGGTAAGATTATATTGTTAATACGTTTTGTAACCGTTATAAATTTATTCCTATTCCGGAAATTGATAGTTTGTTGCTAGGATACGCCGTCACCTTCTGATCAGTGGGGTCCCAGCAGATCCTGAGTTTGAAGGGGCTACAGCACTGCTTTCGGGGAGCTGCATCTCTGCCTCATTCGCTTAAATGGAGCTGTGCTGCTGTGAGCGGCTGGCGGCGGCGCAGCCGCGCTGGGAAATACTGACGTTGCACCCCCACCAATCAGAAGTCTGACCGTCTTCTATAAAAACAATAGAGAAGACAATGGTTTATATCAGACCACGGCCAGCGCCGCGTAGTCTGTGATATTCCTGGCACCATATGGTGAACTAGATTTATTTTTTTGCCTATAAGAGGATTAAAAACCCGTGTCCTTGTTTAGAGGCTGCGATTTGTGATACAAACTCCATTGTCCGCGCCTGTCCGTCACTGTATATACCGTATAGCTAGTCCTTGTGTTACGTGGGCGCCTATTCATTTGGATGACCCCCACGTAATGCTACGTCTTCCCTGCAGCGGCTGCATCCGGTGATCACAGCTGAGCGCCGCACCGGCTTCTTTTTGAAAAGAGGTCGTCACCGTGAGACAATCTTATCAAACCTATCGGTGCCCTCCGCTGTACAATGACGTCTATGTAGTTGGTGCCGAGAAGCTGTAAATGTGCGCGGAGGGAGTGGAGCTATGGCCACACCAGCAGCAGGAGGGGTCCGCTATGTGCTACAGCTGGATATTGTATGGCCGTTTAACCCTCAGATGCCGCAATTATTGACCGCAGCATCTAAATAGTTAAACAGAGGGATGAGACCCCCTTTGCTGACAGGCATGATATACTGAAGTGTAACGCACATGGTTTTTGGATGCAGTTTTAACCGCATCCGCTACGTCCAAAAGTGTCATTCGGTTCTATTTTATTTTTTTAAAGTTAAATAAATGGTAAAAAGGTAAAAAAAAACTTACAAAATGCTTAATTATGGGGGAAAAAAAGTATGCGTAATTGGTTTCCCGCATTAACAATTATATTATCCCGCACTGTGAGCGCTATAAAAAAAAACAAAAAACAATCTGGATTAGCATTTCAATCCTTAAAAAAAAAAAAAAGTAAGGCCCCATGCACACGTCCATGCCCGTAATCCCAGCCCGCGACTGCGGGCACAGCCGGCCCGCATTTTCGGGCTGTGCTCCCGTAGTATGGGAGCACGGCCCGAAAAAACGGACATGCTCCATAATTCCCGGCACAGTTCTACGGCACGGACACCCATCTGTAGCTATACGGGAAGGTGTCCACGGCCAATAGAACTGAATGGATCCGAAATTGCGGACTGTATTACGGTCCGCAAATTAAAGAGTCTCTGTCACCACATTATAAGTGGCCTATATTGTACATGATGTGATCGGCGCTGTAATGTAGATTACAACAGTGTTTTTTATTTATAAAAACGATCATTTTTGACGGAGTTATGACCTATTTTAGCTTTGTGCTAATGAGTTTCTTAATGGACAACTGGGCGTGTTTTACTTTTTGACCAAGTGGGCGTTGTGGAGAGAAGTGTATGACGCTGACCAATCAGTGACCAATCAGCGTCATACACTTCTCCCCATTCATTTACACAGCACATAGTGATCTTACTAGATCCACATACACACACTAACTGAAGTGTCCGGAGACGCGATGTCTATTCACAATCCCGACACTTCGCTAACGTGTGGGACTTACAGCACAATTTTTACGGTCGTGTGCATGGGGCGTATTAAGTATTTCTTATGTACCCCATAAATGTTTCCATTAAAATCTACAGCTTGTCCTGAAAAACACACAAAAAAAAACGTCTGCGTCTACAGAAAAAATAGAAAAGTTATGGCTTATTGTGCAAAAGCAGCAAAACAAAAAACGTGATGAGGTGTGTACAATACCCGTGCTCGGCGTGTGTTAGGAACCAGGTGGCCTCCAGATCTGCCTGTCCCGGAATATTACCGGTGTTTTTTGTTTTTTTCACTGAAGTCTATAAAAGTTTTTGCTGTTGGCCATCAAATAAAAAAATTAAATGTCTGGCTCCTAAATCAGGTGATTTATACACGTCTGTTATATTGCCCCTCCTGCTGCAGAACCTCATAGTGCACACGTGGGTTCATAGCAGTCGGGGATTGACATGTAGCTCCGTCTTTCATGGTTGAAAAATGCGCTGTCGCTGGGGCGCTGCGACCGTTTGGTGGATGGGTCTACCTCACAATAAATTTAAGACCGTACCACCAAACATTGCAGCCCTAGTTGATTGATTGCCTCCTCCTGGACCCTCGCATGTCGGATTCTCTATAAACTTTAATGGAAGCCTTGCATGCGCTCCTTTCCATTGAAGCTTATGGAGAATTCTGCGGTCGGGAATCAGCGAGTCGGGGGCACGTCCTGTGGGAAGACCCCTTTAATAATATGTGGATCGCTCCCAAATTTTAACCTTAGGGGTCGGCTGCATCTTGTTCTGCTTTTTTTCTGTTCTACTAGTAGAATGAGCGCCGTTTTCCCAGTTCTTAATGGATTTGCTGGTTTTTCATAAAATCGGCATAATCGGAACCGGTCAGTGACTTTATGCCGCCCTCTTTGATTTTGATTGTCTGTCACTTCTGTCTGATAGTTTCGTGATTTTTGTGAACTTATATTTAGTACGTTGCATCGCGCTGGGAGGAAGGAGTCCGGCATAAATTCACTCACCGCTTCCCTTTAACCTGATACATTGTAACATACCTTTAATTAACACTGTGGCCTGTTTTTTCTGCTGACTGATTGGGGGAGGGGGGGGGGTTTGGGTGTCGGTTCCTAATCCCATGTCCCAAGGATAGGACATAAATGTTACAATAATATTCCTTTAACCCCTTCCCTCTTTAGCCACTTTTGACCTTCCTGACAGAGCCTCATTTTTCAAATCTGACATGTGTCACTTTATGTGGTAATAACTCCGGAATGCTTTCACCTATCCAAGCGATTCTGAGATTGTTTTCTCGTGACACATTGGACTTTATGTTACTGGCAAAATTTGCTCGATATGTTCAGTATTTAATTGTGAAAAACACCAAAATTTAGCGAAAAATTGCAAAAATTAGCATTTTTCTCAATTTAAATGTATCTGCTTGTAAGACAGGCAGTTATAATACACAAAATTGTTGCTAATTAACATCCCCCATATGTCTACTTTAGGTTGGCATCGTTTTTTGAACATCCTTTTATTTTTCTATGACCTCACAAGGCTTAGAACTTTAGCAGCAATTTCTCACATTTTCAAGAAAATTTCAAAAGGCTATTTTTACAGGGGCCAGTTCAGTTGTGAAGTGGTTTTGAGGGCCTTATATATTAGAAACCCCAAAAAAGTCACCCCATTTTAAAAACTTCACCCCTCAAAGTATTCAAAACAGCATTTAGAAAATGTCTTAACCCTTTAAACATTTCACAGGAATTAAAGCAAAGTAGAGGTGAAATTTACAAATTTCATATTTTTCTGCAGAAATACATTTTTAATACAATTTTTTTTATAACACAGAAGGTTTTACCAGAGAAATGCAACTCAATATTTGTTGCCCAGTTTTTGCAGTTTTAGGAAATATCCCACATGTGGCCGTAGCGTGCTACTGGACTGAAACACCGGCCTCAGAAGCAAAGGAGCACCTAGTGGATTTTGGGGCCTTATTTTTGTTAGAATATATTTTAGGCACCATGTCAGGTTTGAAGGGCTCTTGTGGTGCCAAAACAGTCAAAATCCCCCAAAAGTGACCCCATCTGGGAAACTAGACACCTCAAGGAAATTATCTAGGGGTGTAGTGAGCATTTTCACCGCACAGGTTTTTTACAGAAATTATTGGAAGTAGGCCGTGAAAATTAAAATCAACATTTCTTCAAAGAAAATGTAGGTTTAGCGATTTTTTTTCTCATTTCCACAAGGACTAAAGGAGAAAAAGCACCGCAAAATTTGTAAAGCAATTTCTCCCGAGTAAAACAATACCTCACATGTGGTAATAAACGGTTGTTTGGAGACACGGCGTGGCTGAGAAGGGAAAGAGCGCCATTTGGCTTTTGGAGTTCACATTTAGCAGGAATGGTTTGCGGAGGCCATGTCACATTTACAAAGCCCCTGAGGGGACAAAACAGTGAAAACCCCAAACAAGTGACCCCATTTTGGAAACTATAACCCTTGAGGAAATTATCTAGGGGTATAGTGAGCATTTTGACCCCACAGGTTTTTTGCAGAAATTTTTGCAAGTAGGCTGTGAAAATGAAAATCTACATTTTTTCAAATAAAATGTAGGTTTAGCTAATTTTTTTTCATTTCCACAAGGACTAAAGGAGAAAAATCACCATAAAATTTGTAAAGAAATTTCTCCCGAGTAAAACAGTACCCCACATGTGGTAATAAACGGCTGTTTGGACACACGGCGAGGCTGAGAAGGGAAAGAGCGCCATTTGGCTTTTGGAACTCAAATTTAGCAGGAATGGTTTGCGGAGGCCATGTTACATTTACAAAGCCCCTGAGGGGACAAAACAGTGGAAACCCCCCACAAGTGACCCCATTTTGGAAACAACACCCATTGAGGAAATTATCTAGGGGTATAGTGAGCGATTTGACACCACAGTTTTTTTGCAGAAATTATTGGAAGTAGGCCCTGAAAATAATAATCTACATTTTTTCAAATAAAATGTAGGTTTAGCTAATTTTTTCTCATTTCCAGAAGGACTGAAGGAGAAAAAGCACCACAAAATTTGTAAAGCAATTTCTCCCGAGTAAAACAATACCCCACATGTGGTAATAAACGGCTGTTTGGACACACGGCAGGGCTTAGAAGGGAAAGAGCACTATTTGACTTTTTGAGATCACATTTAGCAGGAATGATTTGCGGAGGCCAGGTCACATTTGCAAAGCCCCTGAGGGGACAAAACAATGAAAACGCCCAAAAAGGGACTCCATTTAGGAAACTACACCTCTTGAAGAATGCATCTAGGGGTGTAGTGAGCATTTTGACCCCACAGATGTTTCATAGAATTTATTAGAATTAGGCAGTGAAAATAAAAACAGTCCTTTTTCTTCAATAAGACGTAGCTTTAGCGCAAATTTTTTCATTTTCTCAACAAATAAAGGAAAAAAAGAACCCAACATTTGTAAAGCTATTTCTCCCGAGTACGGCAATACCCCATATGTGGTCATAAACTGCTGTTTGGGCAAACGGCAGGGCTCAGAAGGGAAGGACCGCCATTTGGAGTGCAGATGTTGCTGGATTGGTTTCTGGGCACCTGTGGGCCCAAAACAGTGGAAACCCCCCAGAAGTGACCCCATTTTGTAAACTACACCCCTCAATGCATTTACCAAGGGGTGTAGTAAGCATTTTAACCCTGCAGGTGTTTTGTAGAAATTAGTGTGCGCTCAATGTTGCAGAGTGAAAATGGGATTTTTTTCCATAGATATGCCAATATGTGGTGCCCGGCTTGTGCCACCATAACAAGACAGCTCTCTAATTATTATGCGGTGTTTCCCGGTTTTAGAAACACCCTACATGTGGCCCTAATCTTTTGTCTGGACATATGACAGGGCTCAGAAGTGAAGAGTACCATGCGGAGTGGAGGCCTAATTTGGCGATTTACAAAGTATTGGTTCACAACTGCAGAGGCTCAGATGTGAAATAATAAAAAGAAACCCCTGATAAGTGACCCCATTATGGAACTGCACCCCTCAAGGCATTTATTAAGGGGTGTAGTGAGCATTTTCACCCCACAGGTCTTTTCCATAAATGAATGCGCTGCGGATGGTGCAAATTAAAAATTTATATTTTTCCCTAGATATGCCATTCAGTGGCAAATATGTCATGCCCAGCTTATGACGCTGGAGACACACACCACAAAAATTGTTAAAAGGGTTCTCACGGGTATGACGGTGCCATATATGTTGAAGGAAACTGCTGTTTGGGCACGCTGTAGGGTTCAGGGCCGAGGGAGCACCATTTGGCTTTTGGAGAGCGGATTTTGCTTGGTACTATATTTGTTTGAGTATTGCTGGTGTTTTATAATGTGGGGGTACATGTAAGCGGGGCGGAGTATATAAGGGGCATAGTCAGGTGGTATAAAAAAATAAAAATAATCCATAGATGTGTGTTACGCTGTGAAGCAATCCTTTCTGCACAGGCCGGTGTCGCACTGATAAATGGTGTCATTTCTTATCCCCCTTTTGGTCCACACTCCGCGCCTTTGTAGTTTGGGGAATTTTGCTGGGAAAGTATTATCCTGGTATAATACGGGCACCGTCGCTTCCATCGGATATGATTGGGCCCTCCCTTCCTGGTTCCCTAATTTTAGGTCCTTGATAAATCGCCTCTTGAAACAGAAGAAATGTTCTCCTCGGGCACAACTGCATATTTTTTTATTTCCTGACTTATTGGAGCCATAACTAATTTTATTTTTCATAGACGTAGCGGTATGAGGGCTGGTTTGTTGCGGGACGAGCTGTAGTTATTATTGGTACCATTTTGGGGTACATGTGACTTTTTGATCACCTTTTATCCTATTTTTTGGGATGCCAGGTAAACCAAAAAACGCAATTCTGGCACAGCTTTTTTTGGTTTTTTTTTATACAGAGTTCACCACGCATTATAAACTACATGTTACCTTTATTCTGCGGGTCAGTACGATTCCGGCGATACCTCATTTATAGAACTTTTTTATGTTTTACAACTTTTTGCACAATAAAATTACTTTTGTAAAAAGAATGTATTTTTTCTGTCGCCAAGTTGTGAGAACCATAACGTTTTAATTTTTTTGTCGACGGAGTTGTATGAGGGCTTGTTTTTTGCGGGACGAGCTATAGTTTTTATAGGTACCATTTTTGGATACGTGCGACTTTTTGATCACTTTTTATTGTAATATTTGTAGGGCAAAGTGACTAAAAAACAGAAACTCTGGTAACGTTTTTTACGGGTTTTTTTTACGCTGTTCACCGCGTGCAATAAATAATATAATATTTTGATACCTCCGGTCGTTACGGTCGTGGCGATACCAAATACATATGGTTTATTATTATTTTTCAATAATAAAGGACTTGATAAGAGTAAAAGGGGGATTGTGTGTTATTTGATTACTTGAAACTTTTATTGTTTTCAAACTTTTATTTTTTGCACTTTTTTTTACACTTTTTTATACTTTTTTTACACTTTTTCTCAAGTCCCACTAGGGGACTTGAAGGTCCAACGGTCAGATTTTTTTTTTTCTAATACATTGCACTACCTATGTAGTGCAATGTATTAGATCTGTCAGTCATTCACTGACAGCAAGCCGTTTAGGCTTCGCCTCCCGGCGGGGCCTAAATCGGCTTCCGTAATGGCAGAGCAGGAGACCATTGTGTCTCCTGTTGCCATAACAGCAGTCGCCAGTCCCGATTGCCTGTCAGGGCTGGCGATCTGCTTGTAACCGCTACGATGCAGCAATCGCTTTCGATTGCTGCATCGAAGGGGTTAATGGCAGGGATCGGAGCTAGCTCCGGTTCCTGCCGTTACAGGTGGATGTCAGCTGTACAGTACAGCTGACTTCCACCGCTGATGACGCCGGATCAGCTCCTGACCCGGCGCCATCTTGCCGGCAGCTACGGAAGCCGATCAGGCTCCGCCGCCGGGCGGATCTTGACCGGCTTCGGTGCTAGGCAGACCGGGAGGCCAGTATTAGGCCTCCGGTTGCCATTGCAGCCACCGGAACCCCGGCAATTTCATTACTGGGGTTCCGATGAGCTGCAAACACCTTAAGTGCAGCGATCGCGTTTGAGCGCTGCACTTAAGGGGTTAATGGCGGGGATCGAAGCTAATTTCGGTCCCCGCCGTTACAGTCGGATGTCAGCTGTAAGATACAGCTGAGATCCGGTGATGATGGGACCGGCTCAGCTTCTGAGCCGGTGCCAAACGTTTGACGTACATGTACGGCAAGATGCGGGAAGTCAGTACTTTCCATGACGTACATGTACGTCAAATGTCGGGAAGGGGTTAAAGGGTACGTAAACTTTTGCGGTGACATAGCTGTCATATGTGTTTACATGCGGAATAACGCTATTTCTGGCCATTATATGGCGTTATTTAGCAGTTTTCCCCTCTATCGCTAATTCTCCGCTTTCTCTGAGCTAGCAGGTGGAGTCTAACTGACCACAGAGGAGAATCCTGCTCTCATATATATATATATATATATATATATATATATATATATAATCTCCCCCTCCCCCTACTGTGAATCCAGCACTGGGGTGAGAGAACACTTACTAGAGGCTGCAGCAGCATCTGTGTGGTCTCTGCGCCTCTCTCCCCCTCTGCTCCTGCTCTCCTCCTCCCCTCTCCATAGACTGTAACCTGATCCCTCAGTGATTCGATAGTCCGTCTTGTTTTGCGGATGCAGATTTAGCAGTAAATTTAGAGAGCGTGAGCCGTTCGGTGGGGAGGGGGGGAGCCTAATAAGTGGAGAAAGAGGCGTTTCTCTCTAATAAGATGTATTACAAAGTTCCTTCTATTCGCTTTTACTATTGATCTATGCAAAGTTTGTTGAAAAGTTATTGACCATTTAATCCAACATCTGTTAATTCAGAACATCTGATAAACCAACACTTGTTATCCGCACAGAACCGCGATATAATGTAATACTTTACAAACCTCGTCTATGAACATTCAATCTTAAATATCTAGTAATACGGGAAACCATCAGGTACCATTGATGCTGGATTCACACTGATCGGCCATAACGTTACGACCACTGACCGGTGAAGTGAATAACACTGATGATCTGGTTACAATGGCGGCTGACAAGGGGGGGGGGGGGGATATATTAGGCAGCAAGTGACCAGTCAGTTGTTGATGTTGAAAGCCGAAAGAATGTAAGAATTTGAGTGACTGTGACAAGGACCAAATTGTGATGTGTAGACGACTGGGTCACCGCATCTCCAGAACGGCCGGTCTTGTGGGGTGTCACCGGTATGTGGTGTTTAATACCTACCAAAAGTGCTCCAAGGAAGGATGACTCGTGAACTGGTGATGGGCGGTAGGGAGGGAAGGCTAGCCCGACTGGTCCGATCCCACAGAAGAGCGACTGTATCACAAATTGCTGGAAAAGTTACTTCTCACTAGTCCCTACAATTTCCACTTGAGCATCAGAACAGAACTGGAGCACGGAGTAATGGAAGAAGAATCATGTTTTCCTTCACATCATGTGGACGGTCTGGTGCGCGTGCGTCACTTATCTGGGGAAGAGATGTCACCAGGATGCATTATGGGTAGCAGATAAGCCGGTGAGGAGATGTGATTCTCTGGACAATGTTCTGCTGGGAAACCTTGTGTCTTGACATTCATGTGGAGGTGACACGTACCACCGACCTAAACATTGCTGCAAACAAGTGCCCCCTTCATGGCAGCGGGATTCTCTATGGCAGTGCCCTCTTCTAGCAGGATAATGCCCACGCCACACTGCAGACATTGTCCAGGAATGGTCTGAGGAACATGACAAAGAGATCAAGGTGATGACTTGTCTCCAAATACCCAAATCTTAATCCGATCGATCATCTGTGGGATGTGCTGGAAAAACAAGTCTGGTCCATGGAGGCCGCACCTCACACCTTACAGGATCTGCTGCCAACGTCTTGTGCCGGAAACCACAGGAACCTTCAGATGTCTTGTGGAGTCCAGGCCTCGACGGGTCAGAGCGGTTTTGGCGGCACGAGGGGGATCTACACAATATTAGGCTGGTGGTTATAATGTTATGGCTGATCGGTGTGTGTATATATATATATATATATATATATATATATATATATATATATATATAATGTAATTGGGAAATAAATGCATCCTGTCACTCAGGTCACAACCCATCCGTCCTAATCATTATATTCCCGCCGTGTAGTGGCAGTGTGCCGGCGCGGCTGACATTTCCCGCTGCGCACTCTTCACGCCTCAGTGTGTACTACTTATTATCTGGGTGCATTGCTGCTCCCGTCGTCTTCAGCGAAGCTTCGGCCTTTAAATATCACGGCGTAATATGAAGCTTAGATCGGATTAGGACTTAAAAGTGCTAAATGAACTGCTGATCTGGAGCCGGGCTCTCGTCGTGTGGGCGCACTCATTTACTTCCAAATGCCGCTTTTATTTTGGCTCAATCAATAGAAGCTGACGATGGCGAGTGACAGAGGGTTTTGCATATGTAAAGCTGTGATTTTATTCTCCTTCGTATTCTGACGACACGGACTTAACATGTTTATTGCTGTAACTTTGTATCAGCGCAGCTGTCGGGTTCTTAGAATTCTATTATTAATAATTCTATTAATTCCCAGCAGCGATCGCGGACACTTAGGCCCCATTCACACGATCGGTTTTTTTCATCCATAATTACGGACCCATTCATATCTATTGGCCGCGGAGACCTTTCAGTATTTTTACGGATGGGCGTCCGTGCTGAAAAAAATGATAGAACCCGTCCTATTCTTGTCCGTAATTACGGCACAGACTCTCCCATAGAAGCCCATGGGCACTTCCGTAAATGCGGACGGCTACGTATGTGGATCCGTAAACTGTCCGTGTGTATGGAAGCGTTGATATGCGACATGTTGGTGACATCATTTGCAGCCTCCCTCTTTCTTAGTTTATTAAAATAACTTGTAAAAAAAAAAACGAAAATAAAGAATAAGCACAATTATTTTTAATAAAAAAGACCTATTTCATATGTTTTTGGATTTTTTTTTAATCATAATCGCCACAACCGTACAATAAATGTAAAAGTTGTTTTTTCACACACAAAAATAATTTACAATTAATTTATTTTATTTTATTGATCTTTCATGCCCGGAGCAAAGTTTCTTTTTTACCAGGAAATTTTTATTTTTTTTTTATATTTTTTTTTTTTTCCTTCATTTTTCGATGCTATGTTTGGAGGTTCAATGAATAATATTTAACCCAAAATAAATCTTCTAACTCTCCAACGTATGACATCGCTATAGTACCGAGAATAAAAATGCTTCTAAAACGTGGAGTTTTCCTACGAAGGACATTTATTACCTATCCACGGGATAGGTGAATGATTTTATCCCTGGGGGCTACACCACTGGGCCCCATACTGATCTCTAGAACGGGGGTCCTGATCCCCGTTACTGCTTGCTGCACGATTGCCGCAAGGAGGAGTTTAAATGTGCGCTGCCACTCCATTTAATGTCTATGGGGCCGACTGAGACGGCTGAGTACAGCGCATTGAATGGAGTGGCAGGGCACGTGCGCGATCACCTTCCCACCGTTCTAGTGATTATTGGGGGGCCCCCAGCGATCCTGTATTTATCACCTATCCTGTGGATAAGTGATGGAAAAACCCCTTTAAATGTATTTCCCTCGCTTCGCTTTAGACGCAGACATGCGGGATAATCGTTCAAAGTACAGAAATGTTTTTGTAAAGGCAGAAAAGCAGATGGAACCAACGGAGAGCAGACTATAATTTGCAAATGGGGTAATTATTTTATGTTTGGGGTAACAATCATTCTGCCTGACCGGAACATATCCATGCCTGAGCACCTGACGCCCATGCAAAACGCGCTTGTGTCACACAGAATGTCTAAAATTGTGTGTTGGTACGGAGAGGTGTGCAGACTTTAGGGGAGGGGGCTTTATTATTTTTTAACTTTTTTTTTTTTTTTTTTTCTCTGCGTTTCGCTGTATTATTTTTGTTTACTTTTGGGGCTCAGATTAGCAGGGAAACGCGTTTTGTGTTAACATCTCTTTAGTTTACTGTTATCAGCGATCTGTATACACAGACCTGCAGAGAAGACGAAAATCACGTCTCCTCTAAGTCACAGGGGTTCCCGGCAATTGCCTGAAGGCAGAAACAGTGCTTCTGCATTCAGCAACACAACACTCAATATGAGCTCTACGTTCATAGACCTTTGTGACAGGGAACTGATTGTTTCAGTTCCCTGACGCGGTACAGGATCAGACTGTCGCACTGATATCCTGATGGCACTGTGTGCAGGAGTTCAAAGTGCCATTAAATTCTGCACGTAAATGAATGGGCTGCGAGAAAAAGGGCCATGCCGTTAAGCCACTTAATTTACGTTGTGTGGGTGGGAAGGGGTTAAACACTAAATGTTATGGTTTTTTTTTTTTTAATTCTGAAATGCAAGAAAAAAAACCCAAGACCTCACACACAAGCCTTTAAATTGTTGTCCTTCATCTAGGACCTTGTTGTGGACCCTCTGTGCCATAAGATTGGCAGTGGCTAGACTGCTTTATATCAGTATTCCCTTCACTTAGGAGGTTCTGGCTATACCTCAAGGGAGTACCAGGTTGTGGTTCAAAGAATGGTCTCAAACTGGTGCCAACTGCCAGGAGACATTGGCGACAAAATTCGGATTGTGGTTGGAAATATAACTGCAGTTGTTAGAGGAGGAGATCGCAAAGGAGCATCGGCCTCAAATACCGTACCCAATTGTTTGTCTAGTACGTCTAGGTCATTTGCCGATCTCAGACAGGAGTTTAATCTTCCGCAGACCGGTTTATTTCAATTTCTCCAGTTGCGGCATGTCCGCAATGAACAATTCGGCACGAGTCCTGTTACACTAGATTGTGGCTCTTTGGAATCGGTTACTCAATTGGAACATCTCCAAAAACCTGCGTCTTCCTTTTTACTAAGCTTTTATATGCGAAAAATGGAAACTAGATATTCCGGCCGTAGAGAATCACCAGGGGGAGGAACTGTGATTTTAATATAAAACTTCCCTTGTTTCAGATACTATACTGTGTAAAGTAAGTAGCACAAAAGAGGACATTATCCTGTAACCTATGGATCCGGAGACGTTCGAGTCTGGGGCAGAGAAGTGGTAAATGAGGTTTAACACTGATAAATGTGAGGTTATGTACTTGTAAAGGGACAAGACCTGTCAGCATTACATACTAAATGGGAAAACCTGACTGGGAAAGGGACTTAGGCCTCATTCACACGGCAGGGTTTCCCGGCCGTTCATAAATCGGCCGGCACCCGGCTGCATTAGGAATAATAGACCCCTAAGGCTATGTTCACACGGAGTATTTTGGGGGAGGAATATCTGCCTCAAAATTCCGTTTGGAACTTTGAGGCAGATATTCCTCTCCCTGCACGCCGATTTTCGCGGCAATTATCGCGCCGTTTTTCGGCCGCGGCCATTGAGCGCCGCGGGCATAAAACAGCGAGATATACGCTTTCTCCTGCCTCCCATTGAAGTCAATGGGAGGTCGGAGGCGGAAGCGCCCGAAGATAGGGCATGTCGCTTCTTTTTCCCGCGAGGCAGTTTTACTGCTCGCGGGAAAAAGACGCCGACACCTCCCATTGAAATCAATGGGAGGCGTTCTCGGGCCGTTTCTGCCGAGTTTTGCGACGTGGTTTCCGCGTCAAAAAACTCGGCAAAATACCCCGTGTACACTACCGATTTTTTGACGGCCGGGAAAACCGCCCGTCAAAAAATAGGACATGCTCTATTTTCGCCCGGCTGCCCGGCTCCCATAGAAGTCTATGGGGCCGGGTAATACCCGGCCATCACCGGGATGTGTCCCGAGTGACGGCCGGGTTTTCCGGCTCTTGCGCTCTATCTCCTCCTCCTCACAGCGCAGAGTGCATGAGGAGGAGGAGGAGTTGATGCCATTCTGACGAATGGCATCGCTGTACACGGTGTGGCAGGGCCGGGGTGTACAGCAGATGGAAGGGAGCGCTGCGCTGGCTCCCTTCTCCTGCTTGTTTTAAAAGCGCCCTGGCCCGGCGACACCTTTGATGGCGCCGCTAGCAGCTGCAGCAGCTGCTGCTGCTACTACTGCAGCGACGCCACTATAGCAGAGCAGGGAGGTATCTCCCCGCTCTGCTATGTGCTAGCCCCACTTTAGCTCCTTGAAGGAGCGGAATCCCCGTGTGTTCGGGGATTCCGCTCCTGGACAGAGCGCTTGATGTCTCTGTCCATATCTGGGCAGTGACATCAGGGGAAACTCCTGAAGCGGAATCCCCGAACACATGGGGATTCCCCTTCAGGAGTTGCCGCTGATGTCACTGTCCGGATCTGCCCGGCCCGGCACGGATGCATAACTTTATGCAAACCGGCCGGGCAGAATGGGCGATTTTACCGGCCGGCACTCGGGCTCGGACGCGACCCGGTCGTGTGAATCCCGCCTTAGGAATTTTAGTTGACTAAACTGTAGCAACCAGCGTCAGGTAGCTGCTGCTAAGCCAAATAAGATCATGGGGTGCATCAAAAGGGGCATAGATGCACATCTTCTTTTTTTTTTTTTGTTGGGGTAGAACACTTTTATTGCCATCGTCCTCGTGTTTTGTACACATGTAAGTTGTTTGAACTCGCTTTCCTACTTCTTAATTTGCTGAAGATTACATATACGTTTTGGGCTTTTTGACGCCATTGAAAGTGTTGCCCAGCTAATTTTCAGATGCATGAAGTGCCAGTATTCTCAAGTAATGTGATAATTAGAAAAGCTGCTGACATTCTTTGAAAAAATCTTGTTCTAGCACATAGCGGCTACTGTGCAAACTCCGTCTATTCTGAGCTATTCAAGACTTATGCAAAGTGATGAACTGCCCCGTGTTCATGAGATACTGTACGGTTTTCTGTAACACATACACTATTATGTCTAATGAAGGCCCTGAGGGATCGGTGCATGAAACGGGGATTTACTAAATATTAAAGACTGATTCCGGTGTCCTGCTCCGCAGTGGGGTCCTGCACTTGGCATAACTCAGTGTATCGGTTTTGCCCAGAGTGCTCCTTTTTATAGGGTTGTCTGACGACCGATATTTATGACTTATCCACAGGATCTACCTCTGGGACCCACAGCTATCTAAAAAACGGGGTTCCCCATACCCCCATTTCGGACGCTGGCTGCTGCATCCAGGTGGTTGAGGAGGTCGGGTTCCGGAAACAGCCACGCTCGCTGTGCTATGCTGTTTCTGTAACTCCCCTTCACTTCTGTAATTCACCTTCACCACCTGGATTCAGCGGCCGCCTCACCAGGCTGGAACGGGAAGGGGGGCCCCCTCATTCTTGCAGGCGCTGGGAGCCTCATATCTCGGATATTTATGGCATATATTGTGGATGTGTGATACGTGTCTGTCGTGAGAAAACCCCTTTAGTTATTGTACAATTACAAAATATTCCCAATTTTTTCTAATTTACTTTTATTTTACGGTTTCAATTCCTCACCATGTTTAAGATCTCTTTACGGTCTGTGAATAGAAAATGTTATTAGGGGCTGAAAACCTGTTCTGATCTATTCCTATTTTGACCGCGCTGCAGTCCCTTACATTGTATAAGGGTAGGTAAGCCCGAAGAGACATGCATGCAGCCCCGTTAAACTCAGAGGATTAACTAGACTGATGCATTGTGACAGACAGTGGCTATTTAAGCCAGGATTGTTTCCATTAACAGTCCGCATGCAGAGATCTTGAATTAGTGTTTTGAAATGTATCCGGGAGTTGAAGAACTTTTCATTATGCAATGGGTTAAGCCAGGACTGAACAAAACCCAGTTCTGTATGTAGGAGTTAGATACTGTCACGGACTCTCCTGCTGGACAGTATGTGGAAATGCTCCTCCTGCATCCATCTCTACAGAGGCTGAGGCGTGGATAGTGTGCTCGGCCGTTTCAATAATGGGGAGAGCCACGCACATTTGCAGCCACCTCTCCACTTATTCTACACCCAAATGCAGCGGCAGCCTCACCAGGCGGGACCGGGGTCGGGTGACCCACATTCTGGACGTAGGTATGGGTCCCAGAGCAGGATCTGTATTTCTCAGACATGTATGGCATATGCCATAAATGTCTCTAGTTGGAATTCACGTTAAATCAGTAAAAGTTTTATATTTTATATATAAAACTCCGGATCTACTTTTTATAAATACTACAGAGAATCCTATAAGACAAGTCTGGATGGTGGACTTTATATTGCATCATCATTCATACAGTGTCGGAGCAGATCTCTGGTTTACGATAAAAACTGGCCTTGTTAACCAGACTTTAGTTTTGGTAAATGGCAGCATTGCATAACACAAGTATTTTAACCCCTTCCCGCCGTGGCTATTTTTCAGATTTAAATTATTTTTTTTTCCCCCCACCTTCCAAAAGCCACAACTTTTTTTTTTCCGTTGATAGTCTGATGGGGCTTGTTTTTTGCAGGACGAGTTGTAGTTTTTCATAGCACCATTTATTGTACCATATAATGTGCTAGAAAACAGGAAGAAAAAATTATTTTGTGGGGTAGAAAATAAAAAAAACTGCGATTCCTCCATTGTTTTTTGCGCTTAGTTTTTACGGATTTCACCGTGCAACTAAAACGACATGTTAACTTTATTCTGTGGGTCAATACGATTACGGCGATACTAAATTTTTTATTTTTTTTTCTATATTTTACTACTTTTACAAGGAAAAAACGAACTGTAAAAAAGAAAAAATTTATTTTGTGTTGCAAATTCTGAGAGACTTAACTTTTTTTTTAATTTTTCCATCGATTTAAGCGGCATGTGGGTTAATTTTTTGCGGGATAAACTGTCGTTTTTGATGCTACCATTTTGGGGTACATGTGAGGTTTTGATCCCTTTTTTTGATTCAATTTTTTTGTGGTAGATGAGGTGACCAAAAAAATAGGGATGCTGCCATTTTTTTGTCTTTTTCTAGTTACTGTGAAGTGTCGGCTGTAATATACAGCCGACACCTGCATTGTATGGAGCGGGCTCATCCCGTGAGCCCGCTCAATATTTCCTACTTCCCCCCCCCCCCTACCCGGCTTTGACGTAGTCATACGTAAATTGTCGGGAAGGGGTTTAGAACCCCAAATAGAGATCACTGTAACACACCACGCCCTTAGGGCCTGCACGGTGATAGGTTACCCGACCAGTTTTCAGTCACACTAGGTCTCAATCCTTTTGCCCAGAGTTTTCCTTTTAAATAAGCCCAGCATGGTTGTTACCCCCTCCGACCCACATGCCGTCCTTCATGTTTCATATAAAGGTTGCTTGCATTAGTCTAGCTGCTCCGTGCTGCCGGCCGACTCTTCTACTTGCTTGCCTTCAGCGTCTTGCTATCGCCCTTTGTTTTCCAGCACGTTGGCTCTTGAGTACATGATTCTTCTTTATAACCTTAATCCATCAACATAATAATCTTCAGAGAAGCCTTTTAGCTGCAGAAATATAAACTCCCGAGGACCGGAGCTCCCGTTCAGCAGATTATCGTCAGTCTGTATCCAGGAGGCTGCAGTTTGAATGCTTCTCCTCACTCGTTCTCTACAGGTTATAACAAGTGCACGCGTTTGTCCGAAGCAGAATATGCGCCAGTGTAGTGCAAGATGTCTGCAGGCGTTTTTATGTTTGAGAGGTTGCAAGAGATTAGAACAGAAGTGGATCCCGTTTTCTAGTTTATCGCACCGCTCTCGGCTGTTCGCTATGTCTGGTATTCATTCTACACAATCTACACACAATACCCGATGATGACCAGGCAAAAAACGATGAATAGAAATTTGTGCAAATTTTATAAAAACCAAAACTGAAATCTCACATTTGCATAATTGTTCAGACCCTTTGCCATGACCCGCAAAGTTGAGCTCCGGTGCATCCTTTTTCCACGGATGCCTTTCTATGTGAGGTCCCAAAGTTGACCGTGCATGTCAGATCAAAAACAAAGGCATGTCGTCAAAGGGATTGTCTGTAGACCTCCAAGACTAGGATTGTGTCCAGTCAAAGATCTTCGGAGGGTACAAAAAAATTGCTGCAGCATTAAAGGCCCTGAAGAAGAACGTGATCTCCAAACATTCCTAAATGGAAGAAGTTTAGAACCAACAGAATCCTTCCTTAGCCGCCACTTGGCAATTGACGGAGAAGGCTCCGCTGTGGAGGTAGAACCTTCTAGGACAACTGTCTTCTCTGCCTCATGCCACCAATCATAACTTTAGGGTAGAGTTGCCAGTGAAAAGCCAGTCCTTGGTAAAAGGCATGCAACCGGCCTCTTGGAGATTGCGAAAAGGAAATTAAAGGACTCTAAATAAGTAGCAAGGTTCTCTGGTCTGATGGAACCAAGATTAAACTGTGACTTCGCTGCCAAGCGTAATGTCCGGAAGAAATGGAGCACCGCTCTTTGCCTGGCCAATATCGTCATACTAAGAAGACTCGAGACTGTAATTGCTGCCGAAGGTTCCTCAACAAAGTAGAGGCTGTTTAAAATTTAGGCTTCATGCATACGTTGCAGATTTGGTTAGTATCTTGCATGTTTTTTTTAAGCCAAAACCAGGACTGGGTCCTAAATTCAGAGAAAGTATAATGGAAACATCCACTACTGATTTTGGCTAAGGCTCTGTTCACATCTGCTTCCTGCATCAGTTGTACGACTGATCCTGTCGATGGACCCCATTGACATATAATGGGGTTCGTCAGTTTCCACTGTGGTCCCCATAATTATGAAGGGAAGAATAATCTGACGCTATATGCAATAGAGCCTCCCAACGCAGATGTGAACAGAGCCTTTAAAAACGAATGCAAAATACTGACCAAATCTACAATGTGTGCATGACGGGGCAGCAGAGGCTTGTGTGAACCCACTTTGTCACCAAGCATTTGACGTGGGGCGAAACCGGGCAGCGGAATCTATGGTGATGACAGGTTTCCACCCTTTAATCCCTATTCAAGGATATGGACTTCGCTGCAGGGGAAACCCAGGTTGCTATCGCTGGAGTAGTCTTCCTTGGTTATGGCTTCCAAAGGGGTTGTCCACTACCAGAAAACTGCTGATCTATCCGTCGGATAGGTCATCAGTATATGATCGGTGGGGGTCAGACACCCGAACCCTGCACAGATCAGCTGCTCCGGTGGCCTGTGGGCACTGGATGTTATGGCACATTATGCAATGTACAAAGCCGGAAGCAGTTGGCTCCGTACATTCACTTGAATAGGAGCATAGCTGCAGCTTGGCCGCTATTCCATGACCGGAACGATCTGCTTCTGGCATGGGTGCTTGGAGGCGGCTGGAGCGCCTTAACCGTGTGGGGTCCGGGTATCGGGCCCCCACAGATCATGTACTGATGAGCTGTGCAGTGGATAGGTCATCGGTTGTCTGGTAGTGGACAACCCCTTTAATACAATAGACCGTATGCGGGGTCAGGAAGAGCAAAAGTTAGTGTAAATGGACACTAATAGTGGTTCGAGCAAATGTTTAGGCCAGACAACAGAAGTTCATCACGGTCACTAGCAAAAGGTCAGAGCAGGCGTCAGACAAGGATATTCAAAAAGTAGAGGCAGAGGTCATAAAGAAGGGAATCCAACAAAGTAATCACAAGGAAACTGTAGACAAGCTAGGAAGAACCTAATTGATCAGGCAAGATGTACAGGAAAAGGGACTTTTTATACCCATGGAAAGCTGCGTGTGCACTAGGAGCCAAAACAGAAGATGAGCGCTGGCCAGAAGGTGCATGGACCAAGTATGTGGCGGAGAGTGATTTCAAAGAGTGACTCTCTCTTCGGAGAACCTGTCCTGTTCTGCATTACACAGACAACACATTGATATGAATGGACACACTGTAATACTTCATTTCCCCTGTGATAGCGCTGCAGGGAAATTGAGCACTTACTGTCAGATTTCCCCAGAGATTGCAGCTGATCGCCGGGGTTCCTAGCAAGGGGACATTTTGTGATCTGCTTTTTTTCAAGAGTCCCTTCTAACAAGTAGGAATTGTCTGTAGAGGAGGACCTCTATAATAAGAGCATTAGTAATCTGTGTGGGGCAGGGGGTAATTCAATAAATGTTCTGTCTATCCAACAGCTACAATGCTGAATTTTAATACAGATAGTAGTGGGCCACATTCTGAATATTCGTACTTCTGCACCAAGATAGCGGGAACCTACCCGGCATAGCAGAAAGACCGGCCGCAATTACACTTCTCAGTCGGAGTTCAGTATAAGCTCAGCAAAGTCCTACGTTGAGAAAATTGCAACTGCAAAATAACGTGTGAACCTGAGGACTGCTGGGGGATGTTTTTTGTTTGTTTTTTACAATGCAGACGTCTCGTGATGTGGGAGGCGTATAACCTAATACGATCTGACAATTGCAGGCAACATTTCCATTCCTATCGAATGTCCCCAGAGAGATGTGATTGCCGCAAAACTTGTGAGAACGGGTCAGTCTTTTGTTGGGGTCTTCTCCTATAGACATTTGGCCTGTAGCTGTAAGTAATGATCTGTAGTTTGACCTCTTCTTCTTGGTTTAATACAAATCCCCAAACTTCCCTTTGGTATTTTTGGTCCTTTGGGCAACAACCATTGCCATCCAAACACCCGTTTTAACCTATGACATAATGTATATAATTACCACATTACAGTCCAATCACATTCTAGCGGATTGCATAAAGTATGTGACCCCCCCCCCTGTCGCAAATCTCTGAGGACTTGTAACTTTTGACTGCATTAGGTCAACACATAACAGTAATGTCATCTGATAGCCACAGCCCCTAGTGGCCCTTAGCCAAAGCATCGTGTCGATCCTGCGGGAAGGGGAGGGGGGTGGTGATTGTTCAAACATGCACATCACAGAAATACTTAATTTACATCATGACTAACCTGAAACTTAGAGCTACAAATTACCATAGACTTAATAATAATAATAATAATCTTTATTTATATAGCGCCAACATATTACGCAGCACTTTACAATTTAGAGGGAACATGAAACAAACAATATCAGACATTACATAGTGACAAAGTTCATTTACAATTCAAACCTGGGGAGTAAGGACCCTGCTCGCAAGAACTTACAATCTATGAGGACATAAGGGAGACACAAAGTGTAATAGTGTTTGTTCTGTACAATGGTCCGGCAATTTTTATACACATGCGGTGGTAACATAAAGCTGCATGAGCCTGTCACCAGCCAGTATCCGTGTATGACGGACATGAAGAGAAGGAGTGTGAGGGAATCTTATTCTGATGACTAATCTAAAAGGAGGGCCATGGAAAGGAGTCAGATTAGGGAATGTTATAGGCCTGTCTAAATAGATGTGTTTTCAGGGCACGTTTAAAACTGTGGATATTGGGAATTAATCTGATTGTCTGGGGTAGCACATTCCAGAGGACGGGTGCAGCACGAGAGAAATCCTGGAGACGGTAGTGGGAATGTTCGGATTATGGAGGATTTTAATCTAAGGTCGTTGGCAGAACGTAGAGCCCGAGTAGGGTGGTAGACAGAGATGAGGGAGGAGATGTAAGGAGGTGCAGCACTGTGGAGAGCTTTGTGGGTGAGCGTAATAAGTTTGAATTTTATTCGGAAGGGGATGGGCAACCAGTGCAGTGACTGGCACAGATTAGAGGCGTTGGTGTAGCGGTTGGTCATAAAGATGAGCCTGGCTGCTGCATTGAGGATAGATTGGAGAGAGGAGAGTTTAGTGAGGGGAAGACCGACTAGTAATGAGTTACAGTAGTCAAGACGAGAGTGAATCAGAGCAACAATGAGAGTTTTGGCAGTTTCCTCCGTAAGAAAAGAGCGGATTCTGGAGATGTTTTTGAGGTGAAAATGACAGGAGCGTGAAAGTGATTGTATGTGAGGAGTAAAGGAAAGATCTGACTCAAAAATAACCCCGAGACAGCGGGCGTGCTGCTTAGGAGTTATGATAGTGCCACACACAGAGATGGAGACATCAGGTTTAGGGAGGTTAGTAGATGGTGGGAACACAAGGAGCTCAGTTTTAGAAAGATTCAGTTTCAGATAGAGAGAGGACATGATGTTACAGACAGCGGACAGACAATCACTGGTGTTCTGTATTAGAGCAGGGGTGATGTCACGGGAAGAGGTATATAATTGGGTGTCATCAGCGTAGAGATGGTACTGGAAGCCAAGTCTGCTGATGGTTTGTCCAATAGGAGCTGTGTAGAGAGAAAAGAGGAGCGGACCTAGGACTGATCCCTGAGGAACCCCGATATCAAGGGGAAGAGGAGAAGAAGTGGAACCAGCAAATGACACACTGAATGAGCGGTCAGAGAGATAGGAGGAAAACCAAGAGAGAGCCGCGTCCTTGAGGCCAATAGAGTGGAGCATGTTAAGTAGGAGTTTGTGGTCTACAGTGTCAAAGGCTGCAGAGAGATCCAAAAGAATCAGGAGAGAGGATTTACCGTCCGATTTAGCCGCCAAGAGATCATTTGAGACTTTAGTAAGGGCAGTTTCTGTGGAGTGTAGAGTGCGGAAACCAGATTGTAAGAGGTCAAGAATGGAGTTAGCAGAGAGATAGCGGATAAGGCGAGAGTAGACCAAGCGTTCCAGGAGTTTGGAGATGAAGGGCAGATTAGAGACTGGTCGGTAGTTGGCAGCGCTGGATGGGTCAAGAGTTGTTTTTTTCAATAATGGGTTTATAATGGCATGTTTAAAAGCGGAGGGAAAGATACCAGAGGAAAGAGAGAGGTTAAATATTTTAGTCAGGTGACTAGTGACAGCTGGGGAGAGGGACTGGAGGAGGTGTGAGGGGACAGGATCACTAGGGCAGGTAGTAGGACGAGAAGAAGAGAGGAGCCTCGAGACTTCTTCAGTTATTGGGTGAAATGCTGAGAGTGAAGAAGAGGGAGTGCGGGAGGGAAGGGGATCGATGTTACTCGGGGACTGGGAGATAATATCATGCCGGATGTTGTCAATTTTAACTTTAAAATAATTGGCCAGGTCTTCAGCACTGAGATCTGTGATTGGCGTCTGAACTTTAGGACTAAGGAGGGAGTGAAAAGTATCAAAGAGGCGTTTTGGATTATTAGATAGTGTGGAGATGAGA
Source organism: Rhinoderma darwinii (assembly GCF_050947455.1). Lineage (NCBI taxonomy): Eukaryota > Metazoa > Chordata > Amphibia > Anura > Rhinodermatidae > Rhinoderma > Rhinoderma darwinii. The sequence continues at coordinate 15,169,091 of NC_134691.1, read as the reverse complement.
GAAGTGAAGTAGACTTGTTTGGCGCGGTGAAGGGCAGAGTTGTAAGTTTTGAGCATAAATTTGTAATGGAGGAAATCTGCATTTAAATGCGATTTTCTCCACAGTCGTTCGGCACATCTCAAGCACCGCTGAAGAAAGCGGGATTGAGGCGTGTGCCAGGGTTGTCGTCGTCTTTGTCGGGTGGTTCGGAGTGTAGTGGGGGCTGCTTCAGCTCAAACCAGAATATGGGGCAGGGAAGAGTCACAAAAGCTTCCCTCAAAGTAGAAGGTGGCCATACATCTAACCAGAATAGTAGGCAATCTCTCAGAATAAAATGATCATTGACTATTTGGGCAGATACTAGCCGCAGAGGGCCCCTTTGCAAGAAGTGTGTTTGGGCCCCCAAGCCTTCAATGGCCACAAAGCTAGACAAAGATAAATGTATACATATACATGCTGCGTACAAGCCACACACATTAGAACATCCTGAACAAAAGCTGTTCATACATTACACACATGCCACTCACACACGGAGCACATGGTTCATACACCCCACTCACACATAGGACACATGCCGAACACTTGACAAATGTTACACAGGATACACGTGCCACTCACACATAGGACTAGGACCACAAACACCCTTCACAAGGACACATGCCGCGCACACGCCACTTATATGTAGGACACATAGCTGTAGAGTCCGCGCACACGCCACTTATACGTAGGACACATAGCTGTAGAGTCCACGCACACGCCACTTATACATAGGACACATAGCTGTAGAGTCCGCGCACACGCCACTTATACGAAGGACACATAGCTGTAGCCAATCACTTACTGCAGTGGACCATGGGAGCATCTGTGCTGGAGGGGCAGTGGATTCAAAAGGTGAATATTGTCTATTTAGTTATTTTGACACGTCCTCTGTAGCCAGATTTGTTGTCAAGGTGTAAACAAAAAGACAAGTCCTTGAATTACACCTGGCTAGGGATGCACAATGCATCAAAATTTCGATGCTGTGCGCTGGCAAATGGTTCGATACAGTAAATTTACGTATTTCGATACGAAGCTGTGCGTCCGCACAGTTTACTATTGAAATACATGAAGAGAACATGGCGCGTGCGCTGTACAGCGCCTGCGATGATCGCTTCCTTCAGTGACTGTCCCGCTTGTAATTTGTCCTGGACGCTTCACCGTAGGAGAGAGGAATTCTCCTCCCACCTGTTTCCGCTGCCACCAGTGATGAGCTGAGTTCTCCCTCCGGTTTCTGCTGCCACCAATGATGATCTCCTGTGTGTAGGCGCAGGAAGGAGAATGATGGGAGCAGCACAGGCAGTGGGTTCCTGTTGACGTGCCTGTGTCGCTCACGCCTGAAGTTTGGAATCAGGACCGCGCTGCAATGTAGTCACTGAGAGGAAAGCCCCAGGCAGGTATTAGAGGAGCACAAAAGCCTAAAATAAAGGCACTAGTATTGGTTTCAGCCAGCATTGAGGAACATTGGGGTTAATGTGACCCGCATTAACCCTAATGTTGACATTACGATTAAAGGGGTTTTCCCATAAATCACATTAATCCCCTATCCACAGGATAGGGGTTATGTGTGATTGCTGGGTGTGGGCCAACGGGACCCCTAGCGATGAGAACGTAGACCGAAAGTCCCTGGATGTGCTCCATTAGAATGGAGCGTTGGTGAGCATGTTCAGCCAGAGCTCCATTGACTGAGGCATTGGTCCCGGAAGAACCATAGAAATGAATGGAGCGCTGGACGAGCATGCTCACAAACGCTCCATTCTCATGGAGCACTTCGGGGGACTTTCGGTCTCCGTTCTCATCGCTGTGGGTCCCAGTGGCCCACACCATCAATCACCCCTATCAGATTCAATCCAATAAAAATGTTCAGAAAGTGGAAGGTCTTTTTATATTTTTGTGTTTTTTTTTTTACTACACGAAGTATCGGTATGTAAGTCCAAATTCTGGTATCGTGACAACTCTATACCTGGCACAAGCTAATGCACCCCTATCCTCACCTTACACCCCTATACAGCACACCTATCATGTCCCCTATTTCCGCCTTTACACACTGTCCCACGCATGAACATACAATGCTGAAGCAGCAACTGACCTTACAAGTCTACTCCGCACCGCGGAGGAGTCCCTGCAGCTTCTCCCGGTTGTAGGGAGGGATGCCAAACACTTCCCCCTCCTCCTGTCTATGCCGCCTCCTTTTTCCTTCACTTGCCCTCTGCCAGACGAGGCACACTGCTTTTGGCTCAGGTTTTCTGGTTTTTCAAACCAGCAGGAGGCAGCAACACTGTGATAACTTGATCTCCTCTAAAACAGATAAGAAATAATTATTACAGCTTTCACACTGCCAGCTCATGGGACCCCCTTCCTCCGGGCCCTTTGTGCAGCTGAACCGGCTGCACAAGCGGGATTTCCGACCCTGTCGCTAATAATCGTTGTGTATGTTATTAAAGCTGCTGCCACTATGGGGCGCTTACTACATACAGTTACAGTATTGAGTTAATTGTATAAAGCGTATGCAGTAAGCTCCCTCTAGTGGTAGCAGCAGGCAGCCAGATTGTTATTTATTTATTTTTATCTCCGTCTGTGCTATGGATCTAGAGCTCTGCACCCAAACAATGGAGCACGGACCACTATAAAGATATAGTAAGAAATCTGTGCAGGATTTTGGACCTCTAGAATAAAGGAAAATAACTAAATTGTGTTAGTTGGTTTATCTCAAAATACACATCAACCAATTTGTGCCCCCCCCCCCCAAGAAAAACCCGGGAAGAGAAAGAAAAAACAAACTTTAAACCAGCCAGTCTCCAAGTGTCATTAATTCTCTGCAGCCGGTCATACATCACTTTGAAAAATGCCTCCTGTTATGGCCTCACAATAAAAGCAAACATTTCTCAAGCCATAAAGTTTACTGGTGTGCACAGTGACAGGCGTCCCCATAGAAGCGCACGCTTGTCGTTCTGCATGAGGCTTTGTTTTGTAGCCTGGATCTCACACCTTTCTCCCCAGGCAGCTCAAAGGATGTATTCCAGGTTAGTGCCATATAACGGCATTGAAGTGACCTTGTTTATAGCTTTGCCTGCCTGCATTTATATTGATCATTTAGCCTCTGTGGCTTTTACCAGGCAATAATTTATCCACTGTAAATCCAATGACAGCCTGCTGACTTGGAAGCAAAGCTCATATCAGCCGTCTGCATCAAACATGATCATTTAGCTGCAGATTTTTTTTGTATGTGGAATAAAAACTGTAAAAAATACTTTTTTTTTTGTTTTATAATAAAACCAAAGATTAAAAAACACCAGCTACCTGATCATTTTATGTGGATATATTCAAATGTTCTAGTGCTCCCTATGTACAAGAATATAACTACTATAATACTGCTCCTATATACAAGAATATAACTACTATAATACTGCTCCTATATACAAGAATATAACTACTATAATACTGCCCCCTATATACAAGAATATAACGACTATAATACTGCCCCCTATGTACAAGAATATAACTACTATAATACTGCCCCCTATATACAAGAATATAACTACTATAATACTGCTCCATATATACAAGAATATAACTACTATAATACTGCTCCATATATACAAGAATATAACTACTATAATACTGCCCCTATATACAAGAATATAACTACTATAATACTGCTCCTATATACAAGAATATAACTACTATAATACTGCCCCTATATACAAGAATATAACTACTATAATACTACCCCTATATACAAGAATATAACTACTATAATACTGCCCCTATATACAAGAATATAACTACTATAATACTGCCTCTATATACAAGAATATAACTACTATAATACTACCCCTATATACAAGAATATAACTACTATAATACTGCCCCTATATACAAGAATATAACTACTATAATACTGCCCCTATATACAAGAATATAACTACTATAATACTGCTCCCTATATACAAGAATATAACTACTATAATACTGCTCCCTATGTACAAGAATATAACTACTATAATACTGCCCCTATATACAAGAATATAACTACTATAATACTGCCCCCTATATACAAGAATATAACTACTATAATACTGCTCCATATATACAAGAATATAACTACTATAATACTGCCCCTATATACAAGAATATAACTACTATAATACTGCCTCCTATATACAAGAATATAACTACTATAATACTGCTCCTATATACAAGAATATAACTACTATAATACTGCCCCTATATACAAGAATATAACTAGTATAATACTGTCCCCTATATACAAGAACATAACTAATATAATACTGCTCTTATATACAATAATATAATTACTGTAATACTGCCTCCTATATACAAGAATATAACTACTATAATACTGCTCCTCTATACAAGAATATAACTACTATAATACAGCCCCTATATACAAGAATATAACTACTATAATACTGCCTCTATATACAAGAATATAACTACTATAATACCGCGATCTATGTATAAGAATATAACTACTATAATACCGCCCCCTATGTACAAGAATATAACTACTATAATACTGCCCCTATATACAAGAATATAACTACTAGAATACTCTCCTATATAAAAGAATATAACTACTATAATACTGCTCCTATATACAAGAATATAACTACTAGAATACTCTCCTATATACAAGAATATAACTACTATAATACTGCCCCCTATATACAAGAATATAACTAGTATAATACTGCCCCCCCAATATACAAGAATATAACTACTATGATACTGCCTCCTATATACAAGAATATAACTACTATGATACTGCCTCCTATATACAAGAATATAACTACTATAATACTGCTCCTATATACAAGAATATAACTACTATAATACTGCACCCTATATACAAGAATTTAACTAGTATAATACTGCCCCCCAATATACAAGAATATAACTACTATGATACTGCCTCCTATATACAAGAATATAACTACTATGATACTGCCTCCTATATACAAGAATTTAACTACTATAATACTGCCCCTATATACAAGAATATAACTACTATAATACTGCCCCTATATACAAGAATATAACTACTATAATACTGCCCCCTATATACAAGAATATAACTACTATAATACTGCTCCTATATACAAGAATAGAACTACTATAATACTGCCCCTATATACAAGAATATAACTGCTATAATACTGCCTCCTATATACAAGAATATAACTACTATAATACTGCCCCCTATGTACAAGAATAGAACTACTATAATACTGCCCCCTATGTACAAGAATAGAACTACTATAATACTGCTCCTATATACAAGAATAGAACTACTATAATACTGCTCCTATATACAAGAATAGAACTACTATAATACTGCTCCTATATACAAGAATAGAACTACTATAATACTGCCCCCTATATACAAGAATAGAACTACTATAATACTGCTCCTATATACAAGAATATAACTACTATAATACTGCCCCTATATACAAGAATATAACTACTATAATACTGTTCTATATACAAGAATATAACTACTATAATACTGCTCCTTTGTACAAGAATATAACTACTATAATACTGCCCCCTATATACAAGAATATAACTACTATAATACTGCCCCCTATATACAGGAATATAACTACTATAATACTGCCCCTATATACAAGAATATAACTACTATAATACTGCCCCCTATATACAAGAATATAACTACTATAATACTGCTCCTATATACAAGAATATAACTACTATAATACTGCACCCTATGTACAAGAATATAACTACTATAATACTGCCCCCTATATACAAGAATATAACTACCATAATACTGCCCCTATATACAAGAATATAACTACTATAATACTGCTCCTATGTACAAGAATATAACTACTATAATACTGCCCCCTATATACAAGAATATAACTACTATAATACTGCTCCCTATATACAGGAATATAACTACTATAATACTGCCCCCTATATACAAGAATATAACTACTATAATTCTGCTCCATGCTAGTGCCTTCCTCTTTGTGGACTAATCCTATTAGACATGGATATGGGACTAACATACACGCGGTTGTGAGATATAGTGTGTTTGGGGAACTGTTTGTGCTTTTTTGTATGCAGCTAAAGTGATTGAATGACTGAATTCAGTTTTCCGTAGTTTCCCAGAATCGCTGCATCTTTCGGTTTGTTGTGGGAATAGCAGCTGTTTTTCCTATTGCACGTGACTCCTGTTTCTGTCCTTTGACTTGCCATCCACATTATCCAGCAGGTAGTTGATTTAATTACGTTGAAGAGTGAGGTTGTAGCAAGTCTGGCTATAACCATTTTATATTATTGCAATTCTCAGTACGGCGTGCACATGCTGGACACAATAGTGATAAGTTCCCACAACTTCAAGGATATGAAAAGGATTCTTCTACACCTCAGCCTCCCATAGTTGTACTTTATTTTTATTTATTTTTAATGATAAAAGATCCAATATGTAATTTATTTCCATCTAACTACACATCTAATTCTAGGGCTGGACTGAACCAGAGATTGCGGTAACGATGCGGCCACAACTGTAAAGGCGTTGGCACGCTTATCAATCGGAGGAGCGTGACGCATAGCAGCACAGACAAGACTCTGCACAAGGACCTCATGATTCATAAGGTGCTCGCAGAGATGCCCAAAATGCCCGTGTGCCAGAGGCTGCTGACCACCTCCACGGTTTTGTTTCATTTTTTTATTGTTTTTTTTGCTTCTATCTACACAGTGCAAATTGCATAAAAAGTCAGTTTTGTTTCAATTGCAAAAATCCCAGCAGAGATAGCAAAAAATAAAAAAGCTGGTAAATAGACCATAAAAACTACTTCTAAGGGAAATCTTTATAGAGAAGCCCCTCGGTTATCCTTTAACAAGGGGGATTCACAATTAAAATATGTTGTTCAAAATAGAATGACCCATTTACAACATTTAGGGGGAAGCAATAAGAGGCCAAAAAACCACCCTAGTAGCTGCGTCTGCAGGTAACTCCTCTGCCCTAAGGCCCTTGGTACAGGCAGAGAATGTTAGTAAATTAGTCTGTAGCGCTGCCTATAGGACTTCATTAAGATATAGTTTGACCCGAACGCCGTCTCTTTCTATTTATTTAAGCCAGAAAATCGTCATAACTACATTGAAAAATCTGCTTTTGTCTCATTCCTTGTGTGCGAAAACTTGTTTACTGCGGCAAAAAAAACCCAAAAAAAACGACAAAAGAAAAATAGTTAAAGTTCTCAGAAGTTGGGTATAAGAAAATTGCCGCACCAGGAAGGCGAAACGCGAGTAGAGACTCCATGGGGTATGCCTGATCCTCTTTGTGTTCCCAATTACTTCTCTGTACAAAACCGAGCCGTTCTACGTCTGTGGGCATTCTGAGAACCAGTTGGGGTAGTTTTACACGTGCAGATATTGGTAGTGTTTACAAACTTTATAACTAGTGCCAATCGACAATACAGCTTGGCGATTGGCACTTGTTTGCTCCCTTTTTAAATGGAGCAATGATCGTTACTACGATCGTTCGTCCCCATGCATTTGCATCCTCTCTGTAGCACGTCTCCATGTTTACACAGGGCGATGTACAGCCGACTAGCAACTATTATTTGTTGGTGGCATTAAAGATGCGATCAGTTGATAAGTCCCGTCGGTGATCAGTTTGCTGATCTCAATGATCGGGAACGGGTGTTTGTATGAAAGCTCGTTCACATGATCATTGGCCCATGAGAAACGGCCTCAAGAGACATCCAGGAGCCACTTTGATTTATTTTTTTGTAGCTACGTAAGTAGTAACAGCTTTCCTAGAGCTCAATAGAAAAGAGAAGCAAGTAACCTGTTTCAAGGCACACTAAAATGTTAATATAAAAAAAAATTAAAAATGTTATGGCCACAATTTTTTTATGGGTTCATCGGAGATTGTATCGTTTATGCAGCACAAAGTAGTATCATTGCGGCAGCACATCTTGGTGTGTAAACAGGGAGACGATCTGCCTGCATTATGATCATGTATGGGGTCGAGTGATCGGAGTAACGAGCGCTCGCCCCCATCCATAACTCCTTGTGACAGGTGCAAATGAGCGCCGATCATCGAGCTGACTCGTTGATCGGCGCTAGTTTCCACGGCCCACGTCGACCCATGTAAGAGGACACTTACAGTAGTTGTCCTTGAGCTGAAAGCCCCGGGACTGAAATTTAGAGGTTGTCTTCTTTCTAGTCCTAACTGGAGATGTTAAAGACATAAGGGAATTATATCGATGATCTTGCTGTGGCCACGCTTAAGTTGCAGATGGAGACACTTTCTACCCTGACTATTGACAACCCAGGACGCACCATGTCAAATCTCACCCTCTAATAGAGACTCATTTCATTTTAGCAGATTGATAACAGTCCAGAATATTCACTTATCTGATCAGGCACCAGAAGACGTCCCTCGGAGACTGCAGAAGTTTCCATCCTGTATCGTGTGGCCTGCTGTCTCCTATTGTTCCCAGAATTTGATCTGCTGGGTCTCCAGGTGTACAGTGGCCCGTGATGTCACGGTGTAATAATTTGCTCTCTTGCGTTGGCATAGTAATTAATCATCTGGTGCTCTCGGAGGGTTGAGGACCTGCAGTAACTAGACGACCGACAACTGTCCGGAATTCCTTGTAGCGTCTTCGTTATGCAGCGCTACTCGCAAGTGCACGCCGGGGAGATCGAGGACACTTACAACTATAATCCTGCTTGGGAGCCCCGTCTGCTTACGTGCTTGGGTAAGTATGTAGGTGAGCAGCGGAATCCGATATTGATGACCTAGGCCAGACAAGATGGCCTGCTTCCATTCTTCTTATTGAACAGGTTTCGTGCCCGCACCGTTTTAATAGCCTGCACGTCCTATTTGTGTATCGGTGATCATTTAATTTCATGCTCGGAGGTTGGTAAATGATATCATCAGCTGGCGACGTTTTTTTTTCTGCGGCTGGTGAGAGCAGGTGACTGACTCCTCTAGAGACCGGTGCTCTATTTGTTCTTCCATTTGTTCATTTGAGATGTCGTCTTGTTGCCATCTGTTGTAATCTTAACTATGTCTCCTTGTCTGAGTTGCGCAAAGGTCAGTGGCTTTTTTTTCTTTTCTTTTTTAACTAAATAAGTGCTCCACACCGGTATAAAAGGCACGAGCTTGACACCATTCTTAGGGTCATTTCCCACTATATTTTGGAGGTATATGTCAGGATGATTCCCTGATGCCACTGTATACCTCCAGCATATGTCATTGTTTGCAGGATTCTATTACTTTCAGTTGAAGAAAAAAAAGTATGTCTTTGAATGCGAAAGGGTTGAATGGGGCCCTATGGATGTGTTTGGACCCCATTCAACTGGAAGCTTTCCCGGCACATATGCTGAACATACACTGCAAACGCAATAGCAACAGACACTTATTGGTAACCAGTGCAGTTGCTGGGATGTTTTATAGCTATAACCTGGGAATTTTTATTTTTTCTTGCACCCCCATCGATCAGCTGCTTCCTACGATCATTACTTCCCCTTTATTTCTGTCACTGCTCGAACTGTGCATTGCTGACACACATGTAGTGGCGGTTCACATGATTAGGCACGCGGCCGTAATCACGGTCCGTGATTATGGGCGCGGCCGGCTGCGGACAGTGACCCGCATTTGCAGGCCATGCTCCCATTATAAAGTGTACCGAACCAAAAAGAGAAAAGAAGTCACGACCATGTATTTGAAAAAATACAAAAAATATACTTACACATATACACATGAATAAGATTAAAAACACAGAATAAGACAATGGAAACAGAACGCTGAAGCAGCGGATAAATCAGATGGTAACACGGTAACAAGATCCCCCCCAAATACAGCAGTGTATGCAGAGTCATTTTAAACAGGTGAAATGTATAATATATTGCACAGATTTGTATTAGGTATTGATCAATTTAGGCACATATGACTAAGTCAAAATATAGCATAAACCAAAGTATATACATACACCTGCAAGAGACAACGATAGCTGGGAGACCAAGACCGGGGACACCGCTCCTGACCCGACGCGCGTTTCGCAGAGGCTTAGTCAGGGGGTTGTGTCATACCCGCCGACCTATCCTTAAGTATCCCCTCATGCCAATCAATTAAACATGCAGCATAATGAGCAGTTTAGTAACCGCCGCCTCCTATAGGAGGACACTGCGATCAGCAGCAGTCAGCATAATGACAGCTGTCGATGCACTCTGCCCGCCCACGGTGCCGACCTATCACGCCCAGCACTTGGACATGAGTCCCCGCCTCCCGTGCATGCCGAACCACGGAGGATGAGGGGGCGGTGAACAGTCACTCCCCCGTCCCACATGGCCCGGCAGCCGGAGGCAAAAGCACCGAAGGATAAGGAGGAAATGTGGGGAAGTAATAAGAAAAAAAAAAATGAAAAAATTGAGAACTCCCAGTTCTCCGAGTACGACCAAAGTCTTAAAAACCAAACGCGGAAGTATATGCCGAGGAGGCGTCACGTTGCTTAGCAACATTTCGGCTCAGAACAGCGGATGCTGTCCAAGGTGCTGGAGACATTGAGTGGCAGAAATCAAGCCACTAAGTAATCCAAAATACTCAAAATAAACAAAAGTGCTATGGAGTGAAGGGGAAAGTGAAGAAATTGTAAATGATACAAGAAATGTGAAAAAAAAAAAGGGTGCCAAACGTGCTGTGAAGAAAATTGGTGATCCCAAACGCCACTCTGTCACAAAATAGTAAGGGTTAATGACATAATAAACATGAGTACAATAAAAAGGATGCAAAATGTAAATATGTGAAAATAATATGTGCAAAGTGTGCCAATGTAAGTGACTGAGTATCCAAAAAGCCAGCGAGGCCAAATTGTGACAAATAATTGTGTATTAAATACGCAAAAGGTGAATCAATAAATATAGTCAAGCTAAAGCAAAAAATGAATATTAAATTTAATAATAGCACATAATTAGTTACCAACCGGTGATGAATACAATAAAGAATGTGCAATAGGAAATATATAAGGCATAAGCATCAAAATCCTATATAGATGAATATATATAATACACGAATCCATGCAAAAGTGATCAAAAATAGCCATACGGCCATACAGAAATATGTATAAACATATAAAAATATAGTGAAATATAAATGGACAGCACCAATGGGCATTACATATTCTGGTCACGACCAGACACTACCAAATAACAAAAAGAATAATGAACAATAGAAACAATAGCTGGTTTGAAGACACGACAAGGTAGTTGATGATGTAAAGTAGAAGATCAGCCCCTGCTGAGTCGTAGAAAACGGCCATACTGTGAATAGAAACACAAATATACCAATAAATGTATACGAAGGCACAACCGGAAGTATAACAAAAAAGGGGAAACTGAAGAGGGGAGACAAAGATCTAGGTTTAAAAGAAAAGGTAGCTCAAATACCAATGAATCGTACAAAGAGCTTAACAACAAGAATAAAATTAATGGTTAAAATACTGGTAGACCCCAATATGAGAGTGGCAACTAAGAAATGGTGAATGAGAAATGGAACTAAGCTATTATGCTCATTGAGGCCATATGGACAAAAGGTTCCCAACCTCATGATCCACATTGTTTCTTTCTGGCCCAAGGTTCTCTTCCAGTTCCGCCCCCCTCGGTCCGATCAATACTCGGTCGATAGCTCGCACTTTGAGGAGTGATGCATCACAGTTGTGTTTTAATCTAAAATGACGAGGAATAGTTTTAAGTGATGAAATGTCCTCAATCCCAGTGGCTGCTTCTATATTTAAGACATTCTCACGTACTCGCCTGTGAAACTGTCTTATCACCATCCCAACGTAGATCTTGTCACAGGGGCAAGTGGCAAAATAAATCTCTATGTGGTGGATAATTGTGTAGTCATGTCCATGGTCCTGTCTCATAAAAGGATTTTGATTGTTCAGTATTAGGGCATGACATACATCTACCACATTTAAAACAGCCCCGTTTAGGACATTTGGACCCGAAAGCATGCTGGGGTTGTAATCCCCTATGGTAAATATGTACCAGTAAATCCCTCAGATTTTTTTTTTTTAGCTCTCCTGAATGTAATTGAGGGAATGGGGGGTAAAAGTTTCCCCAAATTGTGGTCATGCTTGAGTATAGCCCAAAATCTCTTCATCACCCCTGTGACCTCCTCCGAATTACAATTTAAAGTCCGTAATCATGTGTACCTGTTGATCAGAGGTGACACTTTGTCTTGAGCCTTGTAGTAATGCTGTCCTCTGGATATGTTTTGCCCTGTCGTAAGCTCATCGTATGGATTACTGTAGCCTCTTTCTCTGAACCGTTTTTTTTTTTTTAGATCTTTGGCCTGCATTTCAAAGGTTTGTTGATATGAACAGAGGCGTCTCGCTCGCAAATATTGTCCAACAGGGATGTTATTGATCAGATGTCGAGGATGAGCAGTGGAGGCATGTAGTACAGAGTTTACAGCAGTCTTCTTCCTATATAAGTCAGTATGTATAAGACCATTTTTATCCACCTGAACCTGTATGTCAAGGAAATAGATTACAGATTTACTCATTTGATATGTGTGCTTGACATTAATATCATTACAATTTAGACAGTCGATGAATGTTCTGAGTTTTTCTGATGATCCCTGCCAGATCATTAGTACATCGTCAATATACCTGGCCCAGAAGTGTACTGTGTCAATATTGGTGACTGGATTGGATAGAAAGTTCTTCCTCTCCCACAGCCCCAGAAACAAATTGGAGTGTGCGGGTGCACAAGCCGCCTCCATCACCGGTCCTTGGAGCTGTAGGTAGAACGACTCTTTAAAGATAAAAAAAATTGTGAGTCAGGATGAATCGTAATTCTCTCAACAAGAAGGCTTGGAGGGATTTATCCATGTTACCCATTGATAGGAAGAATTGTACCGCCTCTAATCCATCCTTGTGTCGGATAGATGTATACAACGACTCAACATCTCATGTCACCAAATACATATCTGATTGAAGGTGTACAACATCAATCTTTTTCAGGATATCATTGGTGTCTTGGACATACAACGTTAGTGTTTCAACAATTGGTTTAAGGAAATGATCGACATACACAAGGGTTCTAGGATGCTGTTAGATCCTGATACAATCGGCCGCCCCAGAGGATTGAGGGCATCCTTATGAATTTTTGGAAGCAAATAGATGGTAGCCACCGTAGGTTCAGAAATCCGCAACCCATCCGCCTGCTTATTTGTAAGAATAGCGTCATCACATGCTTGAACGATCAGGGCTTACCGTTCTTGCTGGAATTTGGATAACGGGTTGAATGTTAATTTTCTATAACCTTCAACAGTTCTTAACTGGTGGAAAACTTCTCTCTCATATAGGGTGGTGGGCCAGAGTACAATGTTTCCACCTTTATCCGATGGTTTGAAGATAATCCCTTTCAAGGAGGCCAACTCCTTAATAGTTAATCTCTGGGTGCGAGTGAGATTATAATTTCCAATTCGACTAGGGATTTTCTTAAACTCCTCGGATACTACATTTACAAACCGAGATATCTCAGGGAATATACTAAAGGTAGGAAATTTAGTAGATCTAGGCAATAAATGTTGAGGATACCTACCCTGAGGGGTCTCTACTTGCTCATCCTCATATGACGGCAGTGTTTCAACAGTTGGCTTAAGGAAATTATCTACATACTTACACAACCATTCTAGGATGCTCTTAGATCCAGATACAATTTGCCGCCCCGGAGGATCGAGGGCACCCTTATGAATTTTATAAAGTATAGGCGCACGGTCCATAAAATCATAAATTAGGACGACATCATTTTTTTTTTTTGCGTTTCATTTCTTGTGGCCATAGAAATGAATGGATCAGTGTTTTTATCCGCAATTACCATCTATAATTGTGGATCAAAATTACGGTAGTGTGCATGAGGCCTTCCTTATTCACTGGATTGGTAGAAGGCTGTAATACTGTGAACCGCTTCTACAAGTGTGTAGGTGATTCACAGTACGAGCAGATAAGGAATGAAAGGGAAGCAGCGCTCGTACAATTTGTATTTTAATACATATATGTGAATGAAATATTACACAGTTGAGTCACATTATTTTGACCTCCATCTAATATCCAGAGTAACCGCCATGTGCAGCATGGACAGCAGCTAGACTGGCTGGAATTGACTCAATAAAGTGCTGGTTGGTTGTCTCTGGTATCTGGAGCCATGCTGAGTGCAATACATCCCACATTTGCTGGAGGGTGAGTGGTGGAGGATCCATAGAGCGAACAAGACGATCCAGGTCCCACAGATGCTCAATTGGGTTTGAGTCTGGCGAATTAGGGGGCTCAGGGAAGTACTTGATAGTCTTGGTTGTGCTTTTCCAACCACTGTCGGACATTTCTAGCCGTGTGACATGTCGCATTGTCTTGCTGGAGAATTCTGCCCCAGGGAAGACAAACATCATGTATGGGTGGATGTGATCTGCAATGATGGATTCATACCCAAATCGGTTCAGAGCCTTCCACATGGATGAGTGCCCAGAGCGTGTCATGAAAAAATTCCCCAAACCATAACGTTGCCGTCACCAGCTTGTGTTCTTCCAGCAATGGTTGCAGGGTGTTTTGTTCTCTGATGTTTCTCGCCTGACACTCCAACGTCCATCCGTCTGATGAAGCACAAAACGTGTCTCATTGGAGAAGACAACCCTTTGCCAATTGAAGCCTTTTGTTCCGATGCACCTTTGTTAGCATAGGAGCAGTCACCATCCGTCTGCTTCGAAGCCCCAAACGTTGTAGGGTTTTCTGAACCGTTGTGTTAGACAAACGTCTGGTAGCCCCCCCCTGGTTGATTTTCAGGGTGAGCTGCTCCACTGTAGCGTGTCGTTTGGCTCTCTCGCACCTTCGTAGCCGACGTTCACCACTCGCATCAATGGCACGTGGTGCTCCGCAGTTACCATTCTGGTTATTCCCAATGGTGCCATTTGTCCACTCACTATACACTTTTACCACAGCAGCACGCGAACAGCTCACAAACTGCGCTGTGTGAGAAATACCGCCACCCTTGGCCCGAAAGCCAATAATCATCATTTTTTTTTTTTTTTTTTTTTTTTTTTTTTAACTCTGATAAATCGCTCCTTTTACCAATGACAACAGCGAGTGATATGTGATCAGACTATCTCACACCTTATATACTCACCAAGCCCATACCACATCACTTCCTTCATGGGCTACGCGCTGCCGACGTCAAAAGTAGGAGCTGGTCAGCAAGGTATAGAAAGCCTGGAGCTGACGGCTGCAGCACGCAGCACCAGACCAACCGTTCAATTCTCAGAGTCAGCAGGACACGTGTTAAAATTAGATTAGAAGCCCCCCCCGACATGTTTCGCTACGAAGTAGCGTCTTCAGGGGTATCGGGGCTAATGACAGCGCGCGGCGAGATGGCCCTGTTTAAATATGTAATGGAGTTGCTCCACATGTTCTATTGATTGGCGTAGGGCCAATCACAGAGTGAGCAGAGAACGAGCCCCCCGTTCCGTGACGGGCATGCCACACCACCAATAAGCAGCCACCCTATGTACCCAATGAGAGCATAGCAAAACGCGCATGCGTATGAGGGCAAAAACAGGTGATAGAGTAATTTGCCGTGGAGCTATTAAGCTCAATGGACATGCGTATTGGGAAAAGATAGAGTGATAGACAAATTCCCAAATGTCAGGGGCTGACATAGTGGCAATAAAAATATTTATGTGGTGGGGAATGAGTGGAGCTAACTCGTGATGATGACACAGTAGGTCGTCTAGGCAAAAGAGGCCGGCAGTCAGCGAAGCCGAGATACCAAGCCCATAATGCCCGCACGGTACAGGTATTGTTAGACAGTTTAAAGAGCTAACACAGTTCAAGTAGCCATCTATAGTGTACAATATGTCCGACGAAGTGACGGACAAGCCGATGTGTCAATTAACAATGTAGTCTAGACTAGGCTAAGCAATAAGTATATCTTATCTATAGTCAGTAGGTCAATTGGTAAAGACTGCATGTCAGACGACATACAAGTAAGGTTCAATAACAGAGGATCAATGTAATGAGACATATAAAGGACATATTGGTCAGAAACATTAGTGACGAAATAGTAGAATATAGTGTCCTTGATCTTAATCTTAATAATAGTAGTATGTAGTGGCCACGTATGAGGTTCATAGAAATGCTGTATAGGTAAATCCCTCATTTAAGCCCCCTGGGCTGAGGGATCCCAGACGATGGATCCAGCGTGCTTCCTCTTGTAACAGTTTACGGTCCAGGTTACCAGCTCTAGGACCGAGTTTGACCTTAGTGATACCCCAAAATTGTAACGAGCGAGTATCTCCTCCGTGAACGTTGTGTATATGCCTAGATAGGGATGTTTCTTCCTTATTATTTATAGTACTTAGATGTTTTGATATTCTTCTCCTCAGTTCCTGTATGGTCTTACCCACATAGAACTTAGGACAGGGACATTTAGCAATGTAAACAACCCCCTTGCTCTGACAATTGATGAATTGTCTAACCTGGTATGTTCTATTATCGACTGGATTGGTAAATTGTTTAATGGTAGGCATTAAATGACAAAAGGAACAACGGCCACAAGAGTGGGAACCAATGACGGACGTCCTTAGCCAATTCTTAGATGCAGTGGTAGGTCCAGTGTGATGACTATGCACCAGGTAGTCGCGTAAGTTCCTACCTCTACGATATGTAATAGAAGGGATAGATGGTATGACTCCCTGAAGATCAGGGTCGGACAAAAGAATTGGCCAATGGCGATCTAGGATCTCACGGACCTGTTGTGAGCCAGTGTCAAAAGTGCCTATACATCTAATACTGGTTGTGCCACTAGATTGGGCAGCAATGGTTGGATGATGCCTGGTTGTGGGTTTATGTTCATATAGTAGTTCTTTTCTTTCAGTGGCTCTAGCCCTGGCATAGGCTTTATGTAGCCATTTTCTGGGGTAGCCACGAGCCAGGAATTTGATAAATAGACCATTGCATTCCAGTTCAAAAGCCTCATCGTCGGAACAGTTCCGTTTGGCACGGAGATATTGTCCAATAGGGATTCCCTTTTTGAGGGCAGGTGGATGATAACTATCCCAGTGTAAGAGGCTGTTAGTCGCAGTGGACTTACGTGAAATGTCAGTATGGACACCACCAACAGGGTCCAGGGAGATTTTAAGATCCAAGAAGATAATTTCTTTTTGATGAATGACATAGGTAAACTTCATACCAATATGATTGGCATTAAGTTCGTGCATGAAATCATAAAAGGTGTTAATGTCACCATCCCACAGGAGGAGAATGTCATCAATATATCTCCCCCAGAATAGGATGTGGCATGTGTATATTGCCAGTGTATCAGTGAAAACCATCGTGTCCTCCCACCACCCCAAAAATAAATTTGCATATGTGGGTGCACAGATGGTGCCCATTGCCGTTCCTTTAATTTGCTGATAGAATTTGTGATCAAATAAAAAATAATTGTGTGTCAGAAGGAAACGTAATAGTGATAAAAGAAATTGGTTATGAGTATGGAATTGAATTCCCTTAGTACCCAAAAAATGTGCAACTGCTGTGAGTCCAAATTGGTGCTGGATGTTGGTGTAGAGTGATTCAACGTCGATGCTGGCTATGAAAGTGGAGGGAGTGACATGTATCTCCTGGATCCTGTTGATGGTGTCCTTAGTATCCCTTAGGTAAGAGGGAAGAGAGGTGACAAATGGCGAGAGAATTTCATTAAGGTACATACTTATGCCCTGGGTAAGACTATCATTGCCAGATACTATTGGTCTACCTGGTATTGGATGTGACATCTTGTGAATCTTAGGCAGAGCATAGAATGTTGCTAGCGTAGGGGTGGGATTGTATATACGTTTAAATTCCTCGGTACTGATCATATTTTGTGTCTTAGCTGTGTCGAGTAATAGATGTAATTCAGTTAAGAATAGATCGGTAGGGTTTTTTTCTAAGATAAGGTACGTAGTGGTGTCATCCAACAATCTATGGACCATGGCCACGTATTCATCCTGGTTCATAATCACAATATTACCCCCTTTGTCAGAGGGTTTGATGGTAATATATTGGTTATTACGTAATTCGTCCAATGCTGTTATTTCCATTCTGCTAAGATTAGAGAGTGCTTTCTTTTTATTGGTCTAATTTTTTTCAAGTCAGCACATACCAACTTCACAAAAATGTCTAAGTGAGCGTATTGTGCAAAGGGAGGAGTGAGTTTGGATTTCGGACGTAGTGACGAGAAAGGGCCCACTGCAGTAATGGGTCCAAACTCGTTCTCATATAGGAGACTTTCAAGGTCCGCAAGTGTGTTACGTTCAGTTCTATCACTGTCTCCCATGTTCATGGTGTTATTTTTGAAATATTTATGTAGCGCTATTTTTCTAGCGAATAAGTTGACGTCCTTAGTCCAAATGAACTCATCAAAAAGTGGAGTAGGAGTGAAGGACAGACCTCTACGTAAAAGTGTAAGTTGAGAGTTACTTAGATGGATCGAGGAGATATTGAACACTTGCATTTGGTCACTGGTAGTTTGTATTAGAGACATAGATGGTACTGTTACTAGCCCAGATTCCATCGAGGGTTCGTACTTCCTAAAAAAGGAAACGTATTTGATGGACCCAACGGGTTTGTCGTGGTGATTGTGGGGCATTTGGTCGCTATAGGTGTTTGACTGGAGACATTCCCAGTTATACGAGAGATTTGAGGTGCACTCAGTGGAGCAGACACTGAGAAGGTTGATGAGGTGGAAGGATAGGAGGAAGTAGTAGCATTCGGATATAACTGACATTTTGTATTGGATCTAGTTTGTACTGTACTACGTTTGGAGGAATTAAATCTGTTGTTGGTGTTTTTACGTTTAGTACCCAGTTTAAAACTGGGAGATCGTATGGTATCGTCAGTACCAGAAACCTCAGAATCGGAAAAGTCTGTGAAGACTTGTACCCGTTTACGAACAAACTGTGGTTGTATCTTGTATGTATACACTTGACCAATATCAAAATCTCTGCGATCCCTGATATATTTACGGTGCTTTCCCTGGACCCTGTTGGTGGTGTCCATACTGACATTTCACGTAAGTCCACTGCGACTAACAGCCTCTTACACTGGGATAGTTATCATCCACCTGCCCTCAAAAAGGGAATCCCTATTGGACAATATCTCCGTGCCAAATGGAACTGTTCCGACGATGAGGCTTTTGAACTGGAATGCAATGGTCTATTTATCAAATTCCTGGCTCGTGGCTACCCCAGAAAATGGCTACATAAAGCCTATGCCAGGGCTAGAGCCACTGAAAGAAAAGAACTACTATATGAACATAAACCCACAACCAGGCATCATCCAACCATTGCTGCCCAATCTAGTGGCACAACCAGTATTAGATGTATAGGCACTTTTGACACTGGCTCACAACAGGTCCGTGAGATCCTAGATCGCCATTGGCCAATTCTTTTGTCCGACCCTGATCTTCAGGGAGTCATACCATCTATCCCTTCTATTACATATCGTAGAGGTAGGAACTTACGCGACTACCTGGTGCATAGTCATCACACTGGACCTACCACTGCATCTAAGAATTGGCTAAGGACGTCCGTCATTGGTTCCCACTCTTGTGGCCGTTGTTCCTTTTGTCATTTAATGCCTACCATTAAACAATTTACCAATCCAGTCGATAATAGAACATACCAGGTTAGACAATTCATCAATTGTCAGAGCAAGGGGGTTGTTTACATTGCTAAATGTCCCTGTCCTAAGTTCTATGTGGGTAAGACCATACAGGAACTGAGGAGAAGAATATCAAAACATCTAAGTACTATAAATAATAAGGAAGAAACATCCCTATCTAGGCATATACACAACGTTCACGGAGGAGATACTCGCTCGTTACAATTTTGGGGTATCACTAAGGTCAAACTCGGTCCTAGAGCTGGTAACCTGGACCGTAAACTGTTACAAGAGGAAGCACGCTGGATCCATCGTCTGGGATCCCTCAGCCCAGGGGGCTTAAATGAGGGATTTACCTATACAGCATTTCTATGAACCTCATACGTGGCCACTACATACTACTATTATTAAGATTAAGATCAAGGACACTATATTCTACTATTTGGTCACTAATGTTTCTGACCAATATGTCCTTTATATGTCTCATTACATTGATCCTCTGTTATTGAACCTTACTTGTATGTCGTCTGACATGCAGTCTTTACCAATTGACCTACTGACTATAGATAAGATATACTTATTGCTTAGCCTAGTCTAGACTACATTGTTAATTGACACATCGGCTTGTCCGTCACTTCGTCGGACATATTGTACACTATAGATGGCTACTTGAACTGTGTTAGCTCTTTAAACTGTCTAACAATACCTGTACCGTGCGGGCATTATGGGCTTGGTATCTCGGCTTCGCTGACTGCCGGCCTCTTTTGCCTAGACGACCTACTGTGTCATCATCACGAGTTAGCTCCACTCATTCCCCACCACAGAAATATTTTTATTGCCACTATGTCAGCCCCTGACATTTGGGAATTTGTCTATCACTCTATCTTTTCCCAATACGCATGTCCATTGAGCTTAATAGCTCCACGGCAAATTACTCTATCACCTGTTTTTGCCCTCATACGCATGCGCGTTTTGCTATGCTCTCATTGGGTACATAGGGTGGCTGCTTATTGGTGGTGTGGCATGCCCGTCACGGAACGGGGGGCTCGTTCTCTGCTCACTCTGTGATTGGCCCTACGCCAATCAATAGAACATGTGGAGCAACTCCATTACATATTTAAACAGGGCCATCTCGCCGCGCGCTGTCATTAGCCCCAATACCCCTGAAGACGCTACTTCGTAGCGAAACATGTCGGGGGGGCTTCTAATCTAATTTTAACACGTGTCCTGCTGACTCTGAGAATTGAACGGTTGGTCTGGTGCTGCGTGCTGCAGCCGTC
This sequence comes from Rhinoderma darwinii, assembly GCF_050947455.1. Classification (NCBI taxonomy): domain Eukaryota; kingdom Metazoa; phylum Chordata; class Amphibia; order Anura; family Rhinodermatidae; genus Rhinoderma; species Rhinoderma darwinii. The sequence goes on along the minus strand of NC_134691.1, from coordinate 15,148,087 downwards.
AGCTCCAGGCTTTCTATACCTTGCACTAAGCTGATTGTAGTCAGCAACGGACTCTAAATTTTAAATTATATGTAGTCTGTCCTTCTTTGCATAAATTTAATAAATACTTGTTATTTTCTAATTGTTAGTTGGAAAACAGGGCTTCTGTTGCCGGCAGGCAATACATTTATTTCAATTTAACCAATACGCCCACCAACTATAGGGGTCCTCCCCCTTGTGTGTATCGAATAATTGCAGGGTTAATCACCCATTCCTAGGACTCTCTCCACACACTGGAGGTATACCTATTTACTATACCCCTACTATGGCAGGTTTCCTAAACAAAAGGTTCAATTCAGAGACGCTTTCTGCAGAGGCCGCTTACGTGTTCTCCACAGACAACGTGCCGCTGCACCAATTTGATATACATACCGCATTTAGGGACTTACAAAAAACGTATCAGAGGTATATTAGATCCTGCTGGGAAATCGTGAGCCTGGAGACATATATACAGCAAAAAATTGTATATAGGGGCTTACGTATAAACATCACCCCAAACTCCTATCGTAGTGACCCAGAATTTATTAAAGGCTGGGAAGAGCTTTTGACTGAAAGTTCCCTAAAATTATTACAATATATCCTAGATTTTGAAAAACGAGAGTACAATAAAACTGCACAGCAACTTGAGAAGGAAATTGGTGATATTCAGGGATTCAATTCCCTAAGTGAATTCAACAATTGTGAAATTCAACTACAAAAAAATATCGAGAAATTACAAACTGAGATAAAGGAGAGAAAGCACCGTAAATATATCAGGGATCGCAGAGATTTTGATATTGGTCAAGTGTATACATACAAGATACAACCACAGTTTGTTCGTAAACGGGTACAAGTCTTCACAGACTTTTCCGATTCTGAGGTTTCTGGTACTGACGATACCATACGATCTCCCAGTTTTAAACTGGGTACTAAACGTAAAAACACCAACAACAGATTTAATTCCTCCAAACGTAGTACAGTACAAACTAGATCCAATACAAAATGTCAGTTATATCCGAATGCTACTACTTCCTCCTATCCTTCCACCTCATCAACCTTCTCAGTGTCTGCTCCACTGAGTGCACCTCAAATCTCTCGTATAACTGGGAATGTCTCCAGTCAAACACCTATAGCGACCAAATGCCCCACAATCACCACGACAAACCCGTTGGGTCCATCAAATACGTTTCCTTTTTTAGGAAGTACGAACCCTCGATGGAATCTGGGCTAGTAACAGTACCATCTATGTCTCTAATACAAACTACCAGTGACCAAATGCAAGTGTTCAATATCTCCTCGATCCATCTAAGTAACTCTCAACTTACACTTTTACGTAGAGGTCTGTCCTTCACTCCTACTCCACTTTTTGATGAGTTCATTTGGACTAAGGACGTCAACTTATTCGCTAGAAAAATAGCGCTACATAAATATTTCAAAAATAACACCATGAACATGGGAGACAGTGATAGAACTGAACGTAACACACTTGCGGACCTTGAAAGTCTCCTATATGAGAACGAGTTTGGACCCATTACTGCAGTGGGCCCTTTCTCGTCACTACGTCCGAAATCCAAACTCACTCCTCCCTTTGCACAATACGCTCACTTAGACATTTTTGTGAAGTTGGTATGTGCTGACTTGAAAAAAATTAGACCAAATAAAAAGAAAGCACTCTCTAATCTTAGCAGAATGGAAATAACAGCATTGGACGAATTACGTAATAACCAATATATTACCATCAAACCCTCTGACAAAGGGGGTAATATTGTGATTATGAACCAGGATGAATACGTGGCCATGGTCCATAGATTGTTGGATGACACCACTACGTACCTTATCTTAGAAAAAAACCCTACCGATCTATTCTTAACTGAATTACATCTATTACTCGACACAGCTAAGACACAAAATATGATCAGTACCGAGGAATTTAAACGTATATACAATCCCACCCCTACGCTAGCAACATTCTATGCTCTGCCTAAGATTCACAAGATGTCACATCCAATACCAGGTAGACCAATAGTATCTGGCAATGATAGTCTTACCCAGGGCATAAGTATGTACCTTAATGAAATTCTCTCGCCATTTGTCACCTCTCTTCCCTCTTACCTAAGGGATACTAAGGACACCATCAACAGGATCCAGGAGATACATGTCACTCCCTCCACTTTCATAGCCAGCATCGACGTTGAATCACTCTACACCAACATCCAGCACCAATTTGGACTCACAGCAGTTGCACATTTTTTGGGTACTAAGGGAATTCAATTCCATACTCATAACCAATTTCTTTTATCACTATTACGTTTCCTTCTGACACACAATTATTTTTTATTTGATCACAAATTCTATCAGCAAATTAAAGGAACGGCAATGGGCACCATCTGTGCACCCACATATGCAAATTTATTTTTGGGGTGGTGGGAGGACACGATGGTTTTCACTGATACACTGGCAATATACACATGCCACATCCTATTCTGGGGGAGATATATTGATGACATTCTCCTCCTGTGGGATGGTGACATTAACACCTTTTATGATTTCATGCACGAACTTAATGCCAATCATATTGGTATGAAGTTTACCTATGTCATTCATCAAAAAGAAATTATCTTCTTGGATCTTAAAATCTCCCTGGACCCTGTTGGTGGTGTCCATACTGACATTTCACGTAAGTCCACTGCGACTAACAGCCTCTTACACTGGGATAGTTATCATCCACCTGCCCTCAAAAAGGGAATCCCTATTGGACAATATCTCCGTGCCAAACGGAACTGTTCCGACGATGAGGCTTTTGAACTGGAATGCAATGGTCTATTTATCAAATTCCTGGCTCGTGGCTACCCCAGAAAATGGCTACATAAAGCCTATGCCAGGGCTAGAGCCACTGAAAGAAAAGAACTACTATATGAACATAAACCCACAACCAGGCATCATCCAACCATTGCTGCCCAATCTAGTGGCACAACCAGTATTAGATGTATAGGCACTTTTGACACTGGCTCACAACAGGTCCGTGAGATCCTAGATCGCCATTGGCCAATTCTTTTGTCCGACCCTGATCTTCAGGGAGTCATACCATCTATCCCTTCTATTACATATCGTAGAGGTAGGAACTTACGCGACTACCTGGTGCATAGTCATCACACTGGACCTACCACTGCATCTAAGAATTGGCTAAGGACGTCCGTCATTGGTTCCCACTCTTGTGGCCGTTGTTCCTTTTGTCATTTAATGCCTACCATTAAACAATTTACCAATCCAGTCGATAATAGAACATACCAGGTTAGACAATTCATCAATTGTCAGAGCAAGGGGGTTGTTTACATTGCTAAATGTCCCTGTCCTAAGTTCTATGTGGGTAAGACCATACAGGAACTGAGGAGAAGAATATCAAAACATCTAAGTACTATAAATAATAAGGAAGAAACATCCCTATCTAGGCATATACACAACGTTCACGGAGGAGATACTCGCTCGTTACAATTTTGGGGTATCACTAAGGTCAAACTCGGTCCTAGAGCTGGTAACCTGGACCGTAAACTGTTACAAGAGGAAGCACGCTGGATCCATCGTCTGGGATCCCTCAGCCCAGGGGGCTTAAATGAGGGATTTACCTATACAGCATTTCTATGAACCTCATACGTGGCCACTACATACTACTATTATTAAGATTAAGATCAAGGACACTATATTCTACTATTTGGTCACTAATGTTTCTGACCAATATGTCCTTTATATGTCTCATTACATTGATCCTCTGTTATTGAACCTTACTTGTATGTCGTCTGACATGCAGTCTTTACCAATTGACCTACTGACTATAGATAAGATATACTTATTGCTTAGCCTAGTCTAGACTACATTGTTAATTGACACATCGGCTTGTCCGTCACTTCGTCGGACATATTGTACACTATAGATGGCTACTTGAACTGTGTTAGCTCTTTAAACTGTCTAACAATACCTGTACCGTGCGGGCATTATGGGCTTGGTATCTCGGCTTCGCTGACTGCCGGCCTCTTTTGCCTAGACGACCTACTGTGTCATCATCACGAGTTAGCTCCACTCATTCCCCACCACAGAAATATTTTTATTGCCACTATGTCAGCCCCTGACATTTGGGAATTTGTCTATCACTCTATCTTTTCCCAATACGCATGTCCATTGAGCTTAATAGCTCCACGGCAAATTACTCTATCACCTGTTTTTGCCCTCATACGCATGCGCGTTTTGCTATGCTCTCATTGGGTACATAGGGTGGCTGCTTATTGGTGGTGTGGCATGCCCGTCACGGAACGGGGGGCTCGTTCTCTGCTCACTCTGTGATTGGCCCTACGCCAATCAATAGAACATGTGGAGCAACTCCATTACATATTTAAACAGGGCCATCTCGCCGCGCGCTGTCATTAGCCCCGATACCCCTGAAGACGCTACTTCGTAGCGAAACATGTCGGGGGGGCTTCTAATCTAATTTTAACACGTGTCCTGCTGACTCTGAGAATTGAACGGTTGGTCTGGTGCTGCGTGCTGCAGCCGTCAGCTCCAGGCTTTCTATACCTTGCACTAAGCTGATTGTAGTCAGCAACGGACTCTAAATTTTAAATTATATGTAGTCTGTCCTTCTTTGCATAAATTTAATAAATACTTGTTATTTTCTAATTGTTAGTTGGAAAACAGGGCTTCTGTTGCCGGCAGGCAATACATTTATTTCAATTTAACCAATACGCCCACCAACTATAGGGGTCCTCCCCCTTGTGTGTATCGAATAATTGCAGGGTTAATCACCCATTCCTAGGACTCTCTCCACACACTGGAGGTATACCTATTTACTATACCCCTACTATGGCAGGTTTCCTAAACAAAAGGTTCAATTCAGAGACGCTTTCTGCAGAGGCCGCTTACGTGTTCTCCACAGACAACGTGCCGCTGCACCAATTTGATATACATACCGCATTTAGGGACTTACAAAAAACGTATCAGAGGTATATTAGATCCTGCTGGGAAATCGTGAGCCTGGAGACATATATACAGCAAAAAATTGTATATAGGGGCTTACGTATAAACATCACCCCAAACTCCTATCGTAGTGACCCAGAATTTATTAAAGGCTGGGAAGAGCTTTTGACTGAAAGTTCCCTAAAATTATTACAATATATCCTAGATTTTGAAAAACGAGAGTACAATAAAACTGCACAGCAACTTGAGAAGGAAATTGGTGATATTCAGGGATTCAATTCCCTAAGTGAATTCAACAATTGTGAAATTCAACTACAAAAAAATATCGAGAAATTACAAACTGAGATAAAGGAGAGAAAGCACCGTAAATATATCAGGGATCGCAGAGATTTTGATATTGGTCAAGTGTATACATACAAGATACAACCACAGTTTGTTCGTAAACGGGTACAAGTCTTCACAGACTTTTCCGATTCTGAGGTTTCTGGTACTGACGATACCATACGATCTCCCAGTTTTAAACTGGGTACTAAACGTAAAAACACCAACAACAGATTTAATTCCTCCAAACGTAGTACAGTACAAACTAGATCCAATACAAAATGTCAGTTATATCCGAATGCTACTACTTCCTCCTATCCTTCCACCTCATCAACCTTCTCAGTGTCTGCTCCACTGAGTGCACCTCAAATCTCTCGTATAACTGGGAATGTCTCCAGTCAAACACCTATAGCGACCAAATGCCCCACAATCACCACGACAAACCCGTTGGGTCCATCAAATACGTTTCCTTTTTTAGGAAGTACGAACCCTCGATGGAATCTGGGCTAGTAACAGTACCATCTATGTCTCTAATACAAACTACCAGTGACCAAATGCAAGTGTTCAATATCTCCTCGATCCATCTAAGTAACTCTCAACTTACACTTTTACGTAGAGGTCTGTCCTTCACTCCTACTCCACTTTTTGATGAGTTCATTTGGACTAAGGACGTCAACTTATTCGCTAGAAAAATAGCGCTACATAAATATTTCAAAAATAACACCATGAACATGGGAGACAGTGATAGAACTGAACGTAACACACTTGCGGACCTTGAAAGTCTCCTATATGAGAACGAGTTTGGACCCATTACTGCAGTGGGCCCTTTCTCGTCACTACGTCCGAAATCCAAACTCACTCCTCCCTTTGCACAATACGCTCACTTAGACATTTTTGTGAAGTTGGTATGTGCTGACTTGAAAAAAATTAGACCAAATAAAAAGAAAGCACTCTCTAATCTTAGCAGAATGGAAATAACAGCATTGGACGAATTACGTAATAACCAATATATTACCATCAAACCCTCTGACAAAGGGGGTAATATTGTGATTATGAACCAGGATGAATACGTGGCCATGGTCCATAGATTGTTGGATGACACCACTACGTACCTTATCTTAGAAAAAAACCCTACCGATCTATTCTTAACTGAATTACATCTATTACTCGACACAGCTAAGACACAAAATATGATCAGTACCGAGGAATTTAAACGTATATACAATCCCACCCCTACGCTAGCAACATTCTATGCTCTGCCTAAGATTCACAAGATGTCACATCCAATACCAGGTAGACCAATAGTATCTGGCAATGATAGTCTTACCCAGGGCATAAGTATGTACCTTAATGAAATTCTCTCGCCATTTGTCACCTCTCTTCCCTCTTACCTAAGGGATACTAAGGACACCATCAACAGGATCCAGGAGATACATGTCACTCCCTCCACTTTCATAGCCAGCATCGACGTTGAATCACTCTACACCAACATCCAGCACCAATTTGGACTCACAGCAGTTGCACATTTTTTGGGTACTAAGGGAATTCAATTCCATACTCATAACCAATTTCTTTTATCACTATTACGTTTCCTTCTGACACACAATTATTTTTTATTTGATCACAAATTCTATCAGCAAATTAAAGGAACGGCAATGGGCACCATCTGTGCACCCACATATGCAAATTTATTTTTGGGGTGGTGGGAGGACACGATGGTTTTCACTGATACACTGGCAATATACACATGCCACATCCTATTCTGGGGGAGATATATTGATGACATTCTCCTCCTGTGGGATGGTGACATTAACACCTTTTATGATTTCATGCACGAACTTAATGCCAATCATATTGGTATGAAGTTTACCTATGTCATTCATCAAAAAGAAATTATCTTCTTGGATCTTAAAATCTCCCTGGACCCTGTTGGTGGTGTCCATACTGACATTTCACGTAAGTCCACTGCGACTAACAGCCTCTTACACTGGGATAGTTATCATCCACCTGCCCTCAAAAAGGGAATCCCTATTGGACAATATCTCCGTGCCAAACGGAACTGTTCCGACGATGAGGCTTTTGAACTGGAATGCAATGGTCTATTTATCAAATTCCTGGCTCGTGGCTACCCCAGAAAATGGCTACATAAAGCCTATGCCAGGGCTAGAGCCACTGAAAGAAAAGAACTACTATATGAACATAAACCCACAACCAGGCATCATCCAACCATTGCTGCCCAATCTAGTGGCACAACCAGTATTAGATGTATAGGCACTTTTGACACTGGCTCACAACAGGTCCGTGAGATCCTAGATCGCCATTGGCCAATTCTTTTGTCCGACCCTGATCTTCAGGGAGTCATACCATCTATCCCTTCTATTACATATCGTAGAGGTAGGAACTTACGCGACTACCTGGTGCATAGTCATCACACTGGACCTACCACTGCATCTAAGAATTGGCTAAGGACGTCCGTCATTGGTTCCCACTCTTGTGGCCGTTGTTCCTTTTGTCATTTAATGCCTACCATTAAACAATTTACCAATCCAGTCGATAATAGAACATACCAGGTTAGACAATTCATCAATTGTCAGAGCAAGGGGGTTGTTTACATTGCTAAATGTCCCTGTCCTAAGTTCTATGTGGGTAAGACCATACAGGAACTGAGGAGAAGAATATCAAAACATCTAAGTACTATAAATAATAAGGAAGAAACATCCCTATCTAGGCATATACACAACGTTCACGGAGGAGATACTCGCTCGTTACAATTTTGGGGTATCACTAAGGTCAAACTCGGTCCTAGAGCTGGTAACCTGGACCGTAAACTGTTACAAGAGGAAGCACGCTGGATCCATCGTCTGGGATCCCTCAGCCCAGGGGGCTTAAATGAGGGATTTACCTATACAGCATTTCTATGAACCTCATACGTGGCCACTACATACTACTATTATTAAGATTAAGATCAAGGACACTATATTCTACTATTTCGTCACTAATGTTTCTGACCAATATGTCCTTTATATGTCTCATTACATTGATCCTCTGTTATTGAACCTTACTTGTATGTCGTCTGACATGCAGTCTTTACCAATTGACCTACTGACTATAGATAAGATATACTTATTGCTTAGCCTAGTCTAGACTACATTGTTAATTGACACATCGGCTTGTCCGTCACTTCGTCGGACATATTGTACACTATAGATGGCTACTTGAACTGTGTTAGCTCTTTAAACTGTCTAACAATACCTGTACCGTGCGGGCATTATGGGCTTGGTATCTCGGCTTCGCTGACTGCCGGCCTCTTTTGCCTAGACGACCTACTGTGTCATCATCACGAGTTAGCTCCACTCATTCCCCACCACATAAATATTTTTATTGCCACTATGTCAGCCCCTGACATTTGGGAATTTGTCTATCACTCTATCTTTTCCCAATACGCATGTCCATTGAGCTTAATAGCTCCACGGCAAATTACTCTATCACCTGTTTTTGCCCTCATACGCATGCGCGTTTTGCTATGCTCTCATTGGGTACATAGGGTGGCTGCTTATTGGTGGTGTGGCATGCCCGTCACGGAACGGGGGGCTCGTTCTCTGCTCACTCTGTGATTGGCCCTACGCCAATCAATAGAACATGTGGAGCAACTCCATTACATATTTAAACAGGGCCATCTCGCCGCGCGCTGTCATTAGCCCCGATACCCCTGAAGACGCTACTTCGTAGCGAAACATGTCGGGGGGGGCTTCTAATCTAATTTTAACACGTGTCCTGCTGACTCTGAGAATTGAACGGTTGGTCTGGTGCTGCGTGCTGCAGCCGTCAGCTCCAGGCTTTCTATACCTTGCACTAAGCTGATTGTAGTCAGCAACGGACTCTAAATTTTAAATTATATGTAGTCTGTCCTTCTTTGCATAAATTTAATAAATACTTGTTATTTTCTAATTGTTAGTTGGAAAACAGGGCTTCTGTTGCCGGCAGGCAATACATTTATTTCAATTTAACCAATACGCCCACCAACTATAGGGGTCCTCCCCCTTGTGTGTATCGAATAATTGCAGGGTTAATCACCCATTCCTAGGACTCTCTCCACACACTGGAGGTATACCTATTTACTATACCCCTACTATGGCAGGTTTCCTAAACAAAAGGTTCAATTCAGAGACGCTTTCTGCAGAGGCCGCTTACGTGTTCTCCACAGACAACGTGCCGCTGCACCAATTTGATATACATACCGCATTTAGGGACTTACAAAAAACGTATCAGAGGTATATTAGATCCTGCTGGGAAATCGTGAGCCTGGAGACATATATACAGCAAAAAATTGTATATAGGGGCTTACGTATAAACATCACCCCAAACTCCTATCGTAGTGACCCAGAATTTATTAAAGGCTGGGAAGAGCTTTTGACTGAAAGTTCCCTAAAATTATTACAATATATCCTAGATTTTGAAAAACGAGAGTACAATAAAACTGCACAGCAACTTGAGAAGGAAATTGGTGATATTCAGGGATTCAATTCCCTAAGTGAATTCAACAATTGTGAAATTCAACTACAAAAAAATATCGAGAAATTACAAACTGAGATAAAGGAGAGAAAGCACCGTAAATATATCAGGGATCGCAGAGATTTTGATATTGGTCAAGTGTATACATACAAGATACAACCACAGTTTGTTCGTAAACGGGTACAAGTCTTCACAGACTTTTCCGATTCTGAGGTTTCTGGTACTGACGATACCATACGATCTCCCAGTTTTAAACTGGGTACTAAACGTAAAAACACCAACAACAGATTTAATTCCTCCAAACGTAGTACAGTACAAACTAGATCCAATACAAAATGTCAGTTATATCCGAATGCTACTACTTCCTCCTATCCTTCCACCTCATCAACCTTCTCAGTGTCTGCTCCACTGAGTGCACCTCAAATCTCTCGTATAACTGGGAATGTCTCCAGTCAAACACCTATAGCGACCAAATGCCCCACAATCACCACGACAAACCCGTTGGGTCCATCAAATACGTTTCCTTTTTTAGGAAGTACGAACCCTCGATGGAATCTGGGCTAGTAACAGTACCATCTATGTCTCTAATACAAACTACCAGTGACCAAATGCAAGTGTTCAATATCTCCTCGATCCATCTAAGTAACTCTCAACTTACACTTTTACGTAGAGGTCTGTCCTTCACTCCTACTCCACTTTTTGATGAGTTCATTTGGACTAAGGACGTCAACTTATTCGCTAGAAAAATAGCGCTACATAAATATTTCAAAAATAACACCATGAACATGGGAGACAGTGATAGAACTGAACGTAACACACTTGCGGACCTTGAAAGTCTCCTATATGAGAACGAGTTTGGACCCATTACTGCAGTGGGCCCTTTCTCGTCACTACGTCCGAAATCCAAACTCACTCCTCCCTTTGCACAATACGCTCACTTAGACATTTTTGTGAAGTTGGTATGTGCTGACTTGAAAAAAATTAGACCAAATAAAAAGAAAGCACTCTCTAATCTTAGCAGAATGGAAATAACAGCATTGGACGAATTACGTAATAACCAATATATTACCATCAAACCCTCTGACAAAGGGGGTAATATTGTGATTATGAACCAGGATGAATACGTGGCCATGGTCCATAGATTGTTGGATGACACCACTACGTACCTTATCTTAGAAAAAAACCCTACCGATCTATTCTTAACTGAATTACATCTATTACTCGACACAGCTAAGACACAAAATATGATCAGTACCGAGGAATTTAAACGTATATACAATCCCACCCCTACGCTAGCAACATTCTATGCTCTGCCTAAGATTCACAAGATGTCACATCCAATACCAGGTAGACCAATAGTATCTGGCAATGATAGTCTTACCCAGGGCATAAGTATGTACCTTAATGAAATTCTCTCGCCATTTGTCACCTCTCTTCCCTCTTACCTAAGGGATACTAAGGACACCATCAACAGGATCCAGGAGATACATGTCACTCCCTCCACTTTCATAGCCAGCATCGACGTTGAATCACTCTACACCAACATCCAGCACCAATTTGGACTCACAGCAGTTGCACATTTTTTGGGTACTAAGGGAATTCAATTCCATACTCATAACCAATTTCTTTTATCACTATTACGTTTCCTTCTGACACACAATTATTTTTTATTTGATCACAAATTCTATCAGCAAATTAAAGGAACGGCAATGGGCACCATCTGTGCACCCACATATGCAAATTTATTTTTGGGGTGGTGGGAGGACACGATGGTTTTCACTGATACACTGGCAATATACACATGCCACATCCTATTCTGGGGGAGATATATTGATGACATTCTCCTCCTGTGGGATGGTGACATTAACACCTTTTATGATTTCATGCACGAACTTAATGCCAATCATATTGGTATGAAGTTTACCTATGTCATTCATCAAAAAGAAATTATCTTCTTGGATCTTAAAATCTCCCTGGACCCTGTTGGTGGTGTCCATACTGACATTTCACGTAAGTCCACTGCGACTAACAGCCTCTTACACTGGGATAGTTATCATCCACCTGCCCTCAAAAAGGGAATCCCTATTGGACAATATCTCCGTGCCAAACGGAACTGTTCCGACGATGAGGCTTTTGAACTGGAATGCAATGGTCTATTTATCAAATTCCTGGCTCGTGGCTACCCCAGAAAATGGCTACATAAAGCCTATGCCAGGGCTAGAGCCACTGAAAGAAAAGAACTACTATATGAACATAAACCCACAACCAGGCATCATCCAACCATTGCTGCCCAATCTAGTGGCACAACCAGTATTAGATGTATAGGCACTTTTGACACTGGCTCACAACAGGTCCGTGAGATCCTAGATCGCCATTGGCCAATTCTTTTGTCCGACCCTGATCTTCAGGGAGTCATACCATCTATCCCTTCTATTACATATCGTAGAGGTAGGAACTTACGCGACTACCTGGTGCATAGTCATCACACTGGACCTACCACTGCATCTAAGAATTGGCTAAGGACGTCCGTCATTGGTTCCCACTCTTGTGGCCGTTGTTCCTTTTGTCATTTAATGCCTACCATTAAACAATTTACCAATCCAGTCGATAATAGAACATACCAGGTTAGACAATTCATCAATTGTCAGAGCAAGGGGGTTGTTTACATTGCTAAATGTCCCTGTCCTAAGTTCTATGTGGGTAAGACCATACAGGAACTGAGGAGAAGAATATCAAAACATCTAAGTACTATAAATAATAAGGAAGAAACATCCCTATCTAGGCATATACACAACGTTCACGGAGGAGATACTCGCTCGTTACAATTTTGGGGTATCACTAAGGTCAAACTCGGTCCTAGAGCTGGTAACCTGGACCGTAAACTGTTACAAGAGGAAGCACGCTGGATCCATCGTCTGGGATCCCTCAGCCCAGGGGGCTTAAATGAGGGATTTACCTATACAGCATTTCTATGAACCTCATACGTGGCCACTACATACTACTATTATTAAGATTAAGATCAAGGACACTATATTCTACTATTTGGTCACTAATGTTTCTGACCAATATGTCCTTTATATGTCTCATTACATTGATCCTCTGTTATTGAACCTTACTTGTATGTCGTCTGACATGCAGTCTTTACCAATTGACCTACTGACTATAGATAAGATATACTTATTGCTTAGCCTAGTCTAGACTACATTGTTAATTGACACATCGGCTTGTCCGTCACTTCGTCGGACATATTGTACACTATAGATGGCTACTTGAACTGTGTTAGCTCTTTAAACTGTCTAACAATACCTGTACCGTGCGGGCATTATGGGCTTGGTATCTCGGCTTCGCTGACTGCCGGCCTCTTTTGCCTAGACGACCTACTGTGTCATCATCACGAGTTAGCTCCACTCATTCCCCACCACATAAATATTTTTGTTGCCACTATGTCAGCCCCTGACATTTGGGAATTTGTCTATCACTCTATCTTTTCCCAATACGCATGTCCATTGAGCTTAATAGCTCCACGGCAAATTACTCTATCACCTGTTTTTGCCCTCATACGCATGCGCGTTTTGCTATGCTCTCATTGGGTACATAGGGTGGCTGCTTATTGGTGGTGTGGCATGCCCGTCACGGAACGGGGGGCTCGTTCTCTGCTCACTCTGTGATTGGCCCTACGCCAATCAATAGAACATGTGGAGCAACTCCATTACATATTTAAACAGGGCCATCTCGCCGCGCGCTGTCATTAGCCCCGATACCCCTGAAGACGCTACTTCGTAGCGAAACATGTCGGGGGGGCTTCTAATCTAATTTTAACACGTGTCCTGCTGACTCTGAGAATTGAACGGTTGGTCTGGTGCTGCGTGCTGCAGCCGTCAGCTCCAGGCTTTCTATACCTTGCACTAAGCTGATTGTAGTCAGCAACGGACTCTAAATTTTAAATTATATGTAGTCTGTCCTTCTTTGCATAAATTTAATAAATACTTGTTATTTTCTAATTGTTAGTTGGAAAACAGGGCTTCTGTTGCCGGCAGGCAATACATTTATTTCAATTTAACCAATACGCCCACCAACTATAGGGGTCCTCCCCCTTGTGTGTATGGTCATAATAATGTGACTCTACTGTAATAAATAATCCAGCAGATTTAGATCTTCCTTTTACCTAGGAATATCCTGTTCCTAAAAAGAAATCTTGGCTGGAAAAGAAATGTGTTGGAAACTTTATTTAATATTTTTTTAACAAAATATGGTATTAGTTCATGATATAATGCAATAAGGTAGATTATGTTGAATTAAACCTGCTTCCTCGCCTCACCCAAATGCTGTAGCCACCGTTCGAGCTACCTGGTGGCCTTAAAGGGAGTTTTCTGCTTTGGAAATCCCTTTTGCTTTCTTTTTTTTTTTTGTGAAGTGGTCTCCCAGCTATTGGTAGATCCCAGCGATAAGCGACAAGCATTCAAAGAAGCATTCCAACAAATTTTTATTTTTTTTATATGTAGTGCAGCATAGCCTACTTAAAGAACAATGTAGAGGCTTCTTTGTATACCTGTTTTAGTTAATGTACCATTTATGGGTTGCTGGCATCTTGGTTCCTACTTCCCCTCTGATATGGTTCCCCTAATGCAGACCAAATTTCCCATCATGCCTCTGGCTTTGCTGAGTCACCAGACTGCACTTGCTCTGCTGAGTGCTATCTAAGTGCTGCAAGTGATAGATCAGTAACTTAGAACTTCTGTCTCTTTACTCTCACTGCAGAGTATGTGTATCCTTTGTAATGCAGCTTCAACCTGGCTCCTCAGCTTCCTGCTTGAGATTTATCTCTGTCAGCTCTTATAAGCAGAGGCAAAGGATACAGTGAGGAGCTGCATCTCATAGGAATATACTGGAGACTGCACACAGCATTCTCAGATAGTTAGTGTGAGTCATGGAAGCTGTATAGCTGCAGCTAATCATTTTATGGACTCTCCTATTATATCAGTGCACTGCTGTTACCTTAGGTGAGAGTGACCTCCTCTCTCCACATGAGAGCATGGTCTTTATTGGTGGTCAGACTGGGATCACATGACACAGGTGCCTATAATAAAAGGATTCAAAATGTATAGATGCAACTAAGTTGGGAAGAAACAAATTACGCTACTAGAATAATGCTGGTGAGTAAGCATTATGTGCAAAAAAACAATGCAACGCCTCATTTCCCTGCAGCCCGACCACCGTGGAATTGAAATATTACCCATTGCCCATCAATGGGCTGTTGGTGTAGTGCATGGATGTGATTAGTCCTCCCTTTTGTAAATGTTCTGGCTAATAGATAAGGAGCCTGAATGGTGGTCCCCTCTCTATTGAGTAAGAAATAGGGTAGTTGAAAATGGTTCTTCTATACTGGACAACCTTTTTAAATGGCATTCTGGGATATTGTTAGAAAGTAGCAGCATTTCATGATGGTAGGGCCTGTAGCCTTAACACTGCATCACTTGTGGTATCACAATATCAAGGCTGGTATCTCCCAAAGCTTCAGCCGTGGTCTTGCAGGAGACTGATATTGCCATTTATCGCCAACAAACCATTCTACATTTTTTCCCACTCCCACTCTTTTTTTTTTTTTTTTGCAATCTTCAGTACCTATGAGTTCTTTGCTATAGAAAAATCATATTTTGCTGACCTACAGTGCGTAAAACCACTTCTACCTTCCTGATCCCCATATACACAGTTCGTAATAAGTGGCATGTAGCAGAATGCTGTGGTATGGCGTCCAGACTCTCTCTGGGCAATATTGGGTTCAGCTGCAAACAGCCCATGGACCAGAGTGGTGCGGTTGCTGGAAAAATGGAAAACAAATCTGTAAGGTAGCATTACATGCCACCTATTTACATCCATTTGTCACCATGTAATAGATGGGTGCATTAAAGAGGCTCTGTCACCACATTATAAGTGCCCTATCTCCTACATAATCTGATCGGCGCTGTAATGTAGATAAGTGTTTTTTATTTTAAAACTATCATTTTTGAGCAATTTTAGATTTATGCTAATTAGTTTCTTAATAGACAACTGGGCGTTTTTTACCTTTTTACCAAGTGGGCGTTGTAAAGAGAATTGTATGACGCTGACCAATCAGCGTCATACACTTCTCCCCATTCATGTCCATTTTTACTCAGCACAGTGTGATCTCGCTGTGCTGTCACATGCACCCACATTAACTTTACTGAAGTGTCTTGAGGGTGAATAGACATCACCTCCAGCCAGGACGCGATGTCTATTCACACTCCCGACACTTCGGTAAAGTTTCTGTGGGACTTCCTCACAGCACAGCGAGATCAAGCTGTGCAGCGATGAAGTCCCACACAAACTTTACCGAAGTGTCGGGAATGTGAATAGACATCGCGTCCTGTTTGGAGGCGATGTCTAGTCACTCTCCAGACACTTCAGTAAAGTTAATGTGGGTGTATGTAACAGCACAGCATGATCTCGCGAGATCACGCTGTGCTGAGTACAAATGGACATGAATGGAGAGAAGTGTATGACGCTGATTGGTCAGCGTCATACACTTCTCTTTACAACGCCCACTTGGTAAAAAAAAACGCCCAGTAGTCTATTAAGAAACTAATTAGCATAAATCTAAAGTTGCTCATAACTTCCTCTAAATTACAGCGCCAATCAAATTATGTAGGAGATAGGGCACTTATAATCTGGTGACAGAGCCTCTTTAAGTCCTCCAGAGCAAGAGCAGCACTTTGCAGCAGCTTTCCTCTCTTGTTCGTAGAGGGGGGGGGGGGGGTCCCAAGTGTGTAACTCCATCCATGGTGTCCATATACCCTAATAGGGCTAATAGATAGAAATGGACCTTCTTCCCAATGCCGTTGACAACTTGTGTGGGTGTTTATCCCAGATTTTTTTTTCAATTCATGTAACTATTATGAACAATATTTTCCCCAATCAATTCCCTTTTTTCCTGTGTTTTTTTTTTTTTCCCTTTTTCAAAAAAAATTTACTTGAACATTTCATATTTCCCCTGAGACGGGAACCTCTCCTGCTCAACCCAGTCAGCACGGTGGAAATCAGATGGTGCAGGTCCTTAATACATATTAAAATATTCAGAGCCACTGATCTTCCCCGCGTGTTCTTCCTTTCAGGTGATTAATTTCCACCTGCAGTCATGAATGACAATCTTTGTAGATCATCTTGTGCTATTCAAGCAGATAATCTGTTCAGAAGCTACATGGACTAATGATCTGCATCACCGTACAAAGCACTGAGCGCCAACATGGATATCATGCCATTATCCTGCCTGCCACAAGTGCTACTTAGAAAAGAACTGGAATAAAGAAAAATATAGAGACGTATAAAGGGATGAAAGGTTCCTCGGGTTCCTCGCTGCAGGAGTGGAAACGCATGGCTCTTGTACTACGGGTCATTTGCTAAACCTGTGAGTTAAGAGTGATGTGCAACTGGTAGCGCTGCTCTCCCAATCTTTACTTTTCCGTTATTAGGACCTCCCAAAATGGAGTTTCCCTTTTTAAGTATTCATTAGAAATCCTCTCAGGTGACCTCTGCTTCCCTGTCTGAGAGCCGCATAGGATAGAGGTGGAGATCCTGGTCTTGGGATATACAAAAATCTGGATTTTCTTTATATAAGGCTGTTTCAATTGCTGTCGAGACCCATGGCAAGAGCCTGTGAGTCCTGCTGAGCCTGTGAGTCCTGCTGAGCCTGTGAGTCCTGCTCTCCCCGCCCACTCCTAGTGAGAGCCTGTGAGTTCTGCTCTTCCCGCCCACTCATAGTGAGAGCTTGTGAGTCCTGCTCTCCCCACCCACTCATAGTGAGAGCCTGTAAGTCCTGTTTCCCTTGCCTACACATTGATTGACAGCTCTTCTTGTTTGAGTTTAAATACATGTAGAGCTATCACTGTGTGTGGGTGGGGAAACAGGACTCGGAATCTTTCTTTAAGTGGGTGGAGGAAATATAACTTTAAAGGGAATCTGTCACCAACATTTCTCCTATTGTACTCTCCTCACCCCTCGCTGGCAGCTGCTGTCAAAAGTTCATCCCTTTTCCTAAACGCCTCCTCCGACCGTAAATAACAGTCTGCAAACATGTGGCGCCTTTTATGGTAATAATCCGGCGGCCTCGTTCGTCGTTCTTCTGCCCGCCCACCACCGAAAACTGGCCCGCCGTGAATGCCGAATTCTCATCTCAGATGTTACGAGCATGCGCCCGTCATGTATGGTCTGACACACTTCCCTGCTTCGTCCGGGCCTCAAATCTAGTTACTGCGCATGCGCCGCTGTGGTGTCCAGCATCAGAACAGGACGTCGATGCAAGCCATTTCGTGCATGTTGGGGGAAGAATAGAAGCTGTCCATCAAAAGTAAGGAGGCGGGATTAACTCAGAATCGGTTGAGGAATGAAGATGAGTCTTATGTTCATTGGCATACGGGGACACTAGCTCTGTACCTTTAAGGCCTCATGCACACGACCGTAGCCATGTGCACGGCCAGGATTTTCGGGTCGGTCGTTAGCGTACTGTCAGCTCCGAGCAGCCCGCAAATCGCGGGCCATGCACATGGCCGCGGCCATTATTTTCACTGAGCCTGGACCACAGAACACGGCCGTAATAAGACATGCCCGTTCTTTCTGCGGTCCAGGCTCCCGGGCTATGCACAGACCGTGAAAACCACGGTCGTGTGCATTGCCCCATAGGAATGAATGGGGCCGCAATTCTCCCGTGTATTTTTGGGGGAATTGCGGCCGCAAAAGCACGTTCGTGTGCATGGGGCCTTAGTATTCCGGTTTTTACTTAGAAGATAGTCATAGGTTACATGTTTTTCACCCACTTCCACCAGGTATTGCTGGTTTAATAGGTGAAGTGCTGGTGACGGGTTCCCTTTAACAGGCAGTGTGCGGGGGAAGCAGGACTGACCGGCTTTCTGAGTCCTGGCAGCAGTTAAACAGATTTTTGCATGAAAATACTGAATCAAATCATAGAAAACCATGGGGCAGGTTTACGAAGACTGGGGTTTCATTTGCACACCTCTTAATAAATCTGTAGCATCCTGCTACTGGACGTGTGGCACAATTATGGCGCAACGACCACGACCGTGAACCAACTATCTACCCACCATACTCTTCCCCCCCCCCCCCCCCCGATTTTATAAAATGTTTGCGCACCTCTCCCCTCCGGTTCCCCTCAGGCTTTCACTGCAAACTGCGTCACATACAACGACCTCATGCTGCTCGGCGTCCGTACAATGAATGTGATGCAATTTCTGAGGGGCCCCGGATAGGGCAAAAGGAGCGGAGAGATGAGTATACATTTAAAAAAAAAAAAAAAATGTATTATATAAATTGTCTGGCTTAAAATATATAGGAAATGTATGCCCTGTACTTTGCCCATTCCAACTGATATGTGGATAATGTGACTGGCACTGGTTATAGTCTACGTGTCCCCCTTTTGCCATGGATAGTTACCACTGGTGGGGCATAGGCAATCGTCATGGGTTGGCTAGTCAGATCTCAGAAAAAAAACCTTAGGGGGTTGCTGTAGTTGAACCTGACATCCGTGTCAATAAATCGTGATGACCTGTCACGATCGGCATGTTTGCGAGGGATATGTCATCTGGATACCTCCCCTTTTTTTCCTTTTTTATACATTTCTTTACATGGTGTACTTGCCAGGAGATGAACGTTCTTGGAATATTTTGAAAAGAAGAAAAAAAAAATATTCTAGCGTTGGTGAATGGATTGGGAGACTTTGTCATTAGAGCCGATTTGACGTTTTTTATGGATGTCTCAGATCGTTCTTGTTGCCTAGTGCCTTTAGCTGGCCATGTACTTTAGACGCTTGTATGGCCGACCGCTATTCTCTCTGACTCCCCCATATAGCAGTCGGGCATGCATGCATTTTTACTGGGAAGAGGGGAATACGGCTTCTCTCCTGCTGGAACAAAGGATTGGACATGTTGAACATGTCTGTTCCTTATTTCCCCCGAAACCTGCCGGCAGGGGAGAGTCCAGAAACCCCAATGCACATTAGATTGTCAACCAGTCTCGCTGAAAGTTTGTGCGATTTTCATCTAATATAAATATGGGCATCTTTAAAAAAGGCGAAAATATTGTGAAAAACTCAGAAATTAACACCACTGTTTTTATTTTTTATTTTTTCTGCCTCATATTGATTTCAATGAGAGGTCAGAGGTGGAAACCGCAGCAAAAAAAATCAATTCCGCTCTTCTGTTTTTTTTAATTTTTATTTTTCCTCCTCGAGCGCCCAAAAGCTGCCAGGGAAAAAACCGCCTGCCTCCTATTAAAATCAATGGGGGTCAAATTTGCTAGTTTTTCACTGTGTTTTCCATGTCCAAATCGGCACCAATAAGTGTGAACTGGCCTTTAGTGGTTGGACTGGTCTGTATTTTCTAAAGAAATGTATCCCTTTCTGTGCCAAAAATTGCTTTAATATAAAAAACAAATAATAACAACGTTTTTTTACATCTTCCCTATCTGCCAACCCTCGAAAGATTGGAATGGTATAATTTATTAAAATAATAAAATCTAAATACATTTTCTTTGCCACTGATCACATGCGTGGAGGTTATTTAAGGTTTTTGCAGGAGAATTATTTGTCGCTGTAAACGTTCCTCGCTCCTCCGCACACGCTGCTTTTGCTAAATAATAAATCACTGTTAACGCTGCACTTTTAATGAATTTAGAAATGTAAATTTCAAGGAGGGAATAATGTAGCATCGGTGGATGAAGCAGCCCGGTCTAGAACGGGATCTGCCAGCCTTAAATCTGGTTTGATTTCCAAATTCTTGTTGTTTTTTCTCCCTCGCAGAATAATTTTAAACCCTACAGACATTTCTAGGGCACGTTCGCTGCTCGCTGTGATCGAGATTGACAGATACTTTATGAAAACGCACAAGAGCTAGAAGGGAATCGCGCTGGATTCCTGATCCGGCTCACCTGCTGCACCTTTTTTCTGATAACTTGAATACGAGCATGTGAAGAAGGCACAAAATGACAGAAAAATTACTTAATCAGTCCTCCTGTTAGGCCGGAGCTTTTCGGTGTAAACCAGGTGGCACATCACTTCGGTGACCACCACTTAAGAGGCTGTCCCATTAGGACACCTATTTTATATGCTTTTGGGGCATCAAAGAAGGGGATCCACTGCTTGGGGCCCCCTCTGTGCCAGATTGGAGAGCCGTTTTGGCGGACCCGGTTAATCCACTATCTTTCAATTGAATGGCCATCCTGTAATATTGCATTGCGGCTGGTGCAAGGGAGAGGTGTGGTGGACCCCGGCTTCCCCCTGGCGATCGCAACTGATCGCTGGGGGTAGAAAAGCCGGACCCATGGCGATCAGACTTCCTCTTTATACTGCACAGACTTGTTTGTGGTCCCTCTTTGCTCCACTTTGACTGTTACCATGGAAACATATAGGAGCGGCAGACCCAAAATTATAAATTAAAAAAGCATCAACTTTTACAAATTGTCTTTATTTCTTTTTTTAAGATTCATTGAAACAATAAAATAAAAAAAATAAAAAATTGGTTGTGAATCAGTGTATCTCCTTTTATAAAACTCCTAGAGGGGGGGGGGGGTGGTGAACAATAAATTGTATATCTTAGGAGCCCGTATCAATCACAGAGGGTGCGTTAACTGGGATCCCTTGAATGTAGATCTTATGTTGAGAAGCCATAGGAAGCATGTGCATTATAGTCTACGGGAGCGCTGTCAACATTTACTAAAACCAGGGGCACATATAACACTTCTTTTAAACATCATTCTCCAAAGTAATTCTGCAAGACCCGATGTTGATCTCTGTCCAGTTCAGCAGAACTGTGAAGCACTAGGTGTTGCTGCCGTAATATGGAACTTTTAAAATGCACGTGTATTGCAGTCATCTAAAATGTCCTTCATTCTAAAACTCTGTTTAGATCCACAGTTGGGATCTATATGTGGCACAAATCTTATATTTATTTTGTCTCCTAGGAGTCTGTGGCTGTTGTGGAGCTTTAAGGCCTCGTTACAAGCGCTTAGTGGATAATATCTTCCCTGAAGACCCTAAAGTAAGTTCTAGAGATTTAGTGATCCGACTTCAGAGTATAGCTTCTATAAAACCTTCTCAAGAATATAACTACTATATTACTGCCCCCTATATACAAGAATATAACTACTATAATACTGCTCCTATATACAAGAATATAACTACTATAATTACTGCCTCTATATACAAGAATATAACTACTATAATACTGCCCCTATATACAAGAATATAACTACTATAATACTGCTCCCTATGTACAAGAATATAACTACTATAATACTGCTCCCTATATACAAGAATATAACTACTATAATACTGCTCTCTATATACAAGAATATAACTACTATAATACTACCCCTATATACAAGAATATAACTACTATAATACTGCCCCCTATATACAAGAATATAACTACTATAATACTGCCCTCTATATACAAGAATATAACTATTATAATACTGCCCTCTATATACAAGAATATAACTACTATAATACTGCCCCTATATACAAGAATATAACTACTATAATACTGCTCCCTATATACAAGAATAGAACTACTATAATACTGCTCCCTATATACAAGAATATAACTACTATAATACTGCCCCCTATATACAAGAATATAACTACTATAATACTGCATCTATATACAAGAATATAACTACTATAATACTGCCTCCTGTATACAAGAATATAACTACTATAATACTGCCCCTATATACAAGAATATAACTACTATAATACTGCCCCCTATATACAAGAATATAACTACTATAATACTGCCCCCTGTATACAAGAATATAACTACTATAATACTGCCCCTATATACAAGAATATAACTACTATAACACTGCCCCCTATATACAAGAGTATAACTACTATAATACTGCTCCTATACACAAGAATGTAACTATTATAATACTGCTCCCTATATACAAGAATATAACTACTATAATACGGCCTCCTATATATAAGAATATAACTACTATAATACTGCTCCTATATACAAGAATATAACTACTATAATACTGCTCCTATATACAAGAATATAACTACTATAATACTGCCTCCTATATACAAGAATATAACTACTATAATACTGCCCCTATATACAAGAATATAACTACTATAACACTGCCCCCTATATACAAGAGTATATCTACTATAATAGGCTTGTTGTTTTTATAGGATGGACTTGTCAAGGCAGACATGGAAAAGCTCACATTTTATGCTGTGTCGGCCCCTGAAAAACTGGATCGGATTGGCGCTTATCTGGCGGAGAGACTGAGCCGAGATGTTGTCAGACACCGTTATGGGTGAGTGAAGCTCACTGTATGGCTGCTGTATGTGGTTACTTCTTGGAGACAGCTTCAAGAGGAGATCAAGAGTATAACCCACAGACCTAAAAGGAAAACCACACTCACGGACATAGAACATGAACCGTTCCCAGCACTTATATGGCTTCATATTTAAGATGTTTTTTAACTTTTTTTTTTTTTATTTTTTTTTGCTTTGTTGAAATTATAACAATGCGTTGTAAGAGTCTCCCACCTCCAGCAAATATTCAATCACCCGCTTTCACGCTTCACAGTGAAAATAATAACCTAAAAAAAAAACACAAGAGCTGCAGTGAAGAATCAACTTTTAATGTATTTTATGGAAATTAACTTTTCACCGAGAGGGAAATCCTGATAATTCTACAGACAAAGAAAAAAAATTGCTGCCAGCAGCGCCGAGCTGCTTGTCATAGTAAATAGGTGAGAGGTGCGCCTTCTACACTAAATTAAAGACCTCTGATATAGGACTTGCCGCTTAGGGTATGTTCACACGTAGTCAACAAAAACGTCTGAAAATCCAGAGCTGTTTTCAAGGGAAAACAGACCCTGATTTTCAGACGTTTTTTTACCAACTCGCATTTTTCGCGGCGTTTTCACGCCGTTTTCGCGGCGTTTTTTACGTCCGTTTTTGGAGCTGTTTTCATTGGAGTCTATGAGAAAACAGCTCCAAAAACGTCCAAAGAAGTGTCCTGCACTTCTTTTGACGAGGCTGTATTTTTACGGGTCGTCGTTTGACAGCTGTCAAACGACGACGCGTAAATTACATGTCGTCTGCACAGTACGTCGGCAAACCCATTCAAATGAATGGGCAGATGTTTGCCGACGTATTGTAGCCCTATTTTCAGACGTAAAACGAGGCATAATACGCCTCGTATACGTCTGAAATTTGGCCGTGTGAACATACCCTAAGGGGCATCCACTAGACGAAGTGTGGTCCTTGAAAAAGAAAAAGCAACAATCGATGTTAAACATGTGAATTTTATCTGTAAGGGTATGTGCACACACACTAATTACGTCCGTAATTGACGGACGTATTTCGGCCGCAAGTCCCGGACCGAACACAGTGCAGGGAGCCGGGCTCCTAGCATCATACTTCTGTACGACGCTAGGAGTCCCTGCCTCACTGCAGGACAACTGTCTCGTACTGAAAACATGATTATACTACGGGACAGTTGTCCTGCAGCAAGGCAGGGACTCCTAGCATCGTACATAAGTATGATGCTAGGAGCCCGGCTCCCTGCACTGTGTTCGGTCCGGGACTTGCGGCCGAAATACGTCCGTCAATTACGGACGTAATTAGTGTGTGCACATACCCTAAGGGTTTTGGCAGTCTTCACTGATTATTCGTGTCTGCTCAATCTAAAAAAAATTTGCTTCAGGAAATGATCCTCTGATTTCTACCAGCCATATTGTCTCTTGTGGGGCATCATTTTTCTGTCACTTGGTCACCCAGAGGCTCCTCCCTCCTCCTCTCCGCTCTACCCTAACAGTCGGTCACGAGTGCCAACAGCATTGGTTGATATCTCTGTAATTTCTCACTGTTTAACCCTATGTACAACAATAGCGATAACACATCACCTATTAAACCAGCAATACCCGGCGGAAGTGGGTAAAACAAATCGTTTTTATGTAACCTATAAGAGTCGGCTCTGTACCTTTTTAGTATACGTTTGTTGTTTTTTTTTTTGTGTTCCCACGTCATATGCTTTTAAGCATGAGTCATATTTTAGTTTGTAAAGAGGCATCTCTTCATTCCTCAAGCCTTTCCGAGTTCACCCCACCTCCTTACTATTGATTGACAGCTCCTCGTCTCCCCCAGCACACACGAAATCCCGTGCTTTCATATCGATGGCCTGTTTTTTTTTTTGTTTTTTTTTTTTAAAATAGGTCACATGACCCTATATAATATATGCATATTTGGTGTCATGGTAAGTATAATAACCTGTACTATAAATGTAAAATATTATTTATGGTGACCGTTCAGTAGCGTAATAATTATATACTATAATAACAGTCTAGGCAAAGGTCCATTCATAATATTTACGTTGTATCAGATTTTAGGTTATCCGCTGCTGGTCTCATAGGTTAATTTCAATGTATATCATCTGTATTGTGTTTTGGATCCCACTTGTCCTATACAGGGGGGGGGGGGGGGCTGGAGCGCGGATCACAATATCTTATTATTGTCTTCCTTATTTTCTAGCAATGTGTTCATTGCCATGGAGGCCTTGGACCAGCTACTTATGGCGTGCCACTCCCAGAGCATCAAGCCCTTCGTTGAGAGTTTTCTACACATGGTGGCAAAACTTTTGGAGTCGGGAGAACCTAAGCTGCAAGTGTATGGAACGAATTCTGTGAGTACTGAGGCTGCAGCATATGTCTGCACTGGAGCCCTGTATACAAGACGGTTGGAGATTTTGAATAAAGACGATTTGCATAGTTGCCGCCTCTTTTTTTTATTTTGGATGCATTGGAGCAATAAAGGTGTACAGCCAGCCTTTCACATAACACTGCCACATACAAGTTGCTGGAATGTCTTTTTATAAAATGTATAAATCGTGTAAAAAAAAAAAAAAAAATCTTCATTTTCTGGTCGTCTAAAATTGGCTTTAAAAATTTTGGATTTTTTTTTTTTTTATATTCTTTTTTTTTTGCTCTGGCAAATTGATATGCTTTACTGTCAAATCGCTCCAGCAGAAATCTCCGTCTTTATTTAGACTCCTATATTGCGCTCCGTAAAATATTCATAAAAGACTCCTCTCGCAAAAAGTAGGTCAAGAATGTTGTCCTCTTGGCAACCACAGCAGCAATATTAGATGTTATCTCTCTAATCTTTACCAGAGCTGCGGTATTTTTAAGCCCCTATTTCTCTGTTTAAGACGTTGGATTGAGTCACTGAAAGAAATTTCGTTTTTTCGGTTTGTATATTTTGGATTAAATAAGTACAGAATAATAATCATTTCCCTTGTAAAGAAAATACATTGTGTTCACTCCGCCGGGGCTGTATATAAGGAAGCATTTAGCATTGCTTATTTGCATATGAGGGTAGATCTTTCATTAGATTCACATTTTTTTGTTAACAATTGCAATAAAACCGTATTAACAGCGGTGTTATACATAAATAATAACTATATATTTATACATTAAAAAATGTTTTCTACACTGATGCAGAAGCTAAAGTCCTGCTACCATTGAATATCAGTGTGAATGAGAAGCTACAGAAGTGCTATACAGCAGGGAGGGAGCACTCTGTTAACAATATAGGTATATAGATACAGGAAGGCAGCATTTTCTGTGCTTTTTGGTGGTCTCTGCAACATTTATTGGGGTAGACTGGAAGGCAGTACTATCTGTACCTACAACCTTTGCAAGGAGGCTGTACTATCTGTACCTGGAACTTTTACAGGGAGACAGTACTATATGTACCTACATAAATTACAGGTAGAGACAGGGAGGCAGTACTATCTGTACATACAGCGTTCACCTGTAAAAGTTCTAGGTACATATAGTACTGCCTCCCTGTCTTTCCCTGTAAAGACAGGGAGACAGTACTATCTGTACGTATAGCGTTTATAGGGAAAGACAGGGAGGCAGTACTATCTGTACCTAGAACTTTTACAGGGAGTGGCTGGAAGGTAGTACTATCTGTACATACAGCACTTACAGGGAGAGAAAGGGAGGCAATACTATCTGTGCCTATATTATTTACATAGAGAGACAAGAAGGTAGTACTATCTGTGCATATATACACTTTTTTTTGTTTTTGTTTTTTAGACAAATGTATTGCTCCCCCCCCTAGGATAGTGACCACCACATTACACTGGAACCTAAGAACAAATATGTCACACACCATGTTATGGCCTGTTGCTATGCAATGACCCCACTTTCTGTTTGTTTGTTTGTTTGTTTGTATGATTTTACTTGATAAGAATATGTAAAGCCGCTCCACTTAGGTACATATGGAAGGGATGGAGTGTAATGTAGTATATGTTTTTGTTTCATTTATTTCTTATGTTTGCTTTTGTTTTTTGTTTGTTTGCAGTTTGTCAAGTTTGCAAACATAGAAGAAGACACTCCGTCCTATCACAGGCGTTACGATTTTTTCGTTTCCAGATTCAGCGCCATGTGTCATTCATGTCACAGCGATCCGGAAGTGCGAACGGAGTAAGTGGCCAAATTTTAAATGTTTTTGTCTCGTGAAGACTCCACTAGGCTGGAGATGGAGAACAACTTTTACTTAAGAGAGCTTCCAAGTTCAGGGAATCATGTTCTAAAATATAAAAATGATATAAACATCTAAGTAATCTCAAGATATCTGATGGCCTGCACTCTTAAAGGGGTTCTCCGAGTTATTTAAAAAATTGGCCAATGCTGGAGGGATGCAAAAAAAGCCATTACACACCCCACAGATCCCTGTAGTTTCAGAGCCGTCGCTCCGTTTCTCCCCGCCGCTGTGTATTGACATAGCTGCAGTGATGACGTGCCCGTATACCCACGTGATCGCTGCAGTCGCCTCGGCGATCCTGTGCCGTATACCCACTGAGACCTGTGATTGGCTGCTGCAGTGATCATGTGGGTATACAAGCACGTCATCGCTGCAGCTATGTCAATACACAGCGGCGAGGAGGAACAGAAGCGGCGGCGCTGGAACGACGGGGATCCGTGAATTGAGCAGCGGCTCAATGAAGCCCTTTACTTCCTCCCTGCTGAAGGACGGCTAACTGGCGAAAATAAGTTAGTTATCTTATCCAAACAGAGAATGACAAGCGGATAGTGTGTCTGTAGAGGGAACTGGCTAGTTTGGGATCACGGTAACATCCGCACAGATTCAAGCAGGCATTCTTTATATCTGCATTGAGAGCTAGCAAGCTTGTAGACAGAGTGACTGTGACCGTGCTGCAGCTCCACTGTATATCACAAAAAACAAATTCCTTTTTAGTAAATTGGGAAGGAGAGGTCTGCAGTACATACAGCTGAGACTTGAAGGGAAAAACACCACACTGGTAATGTATATGAGGATCTAAGAGTACAGTAGATTTTAAGCGCAAGAATACTATAACATACTATACTATAGTTAAAACAAATGCATCATTGATCTGCACACGAACGCCACAACGGCATAGTGCGTATTATGATCACTCCACCTCCCAAAAACAGGAATAAAAGTTAATCAAGAAGTTCTATGTATCCCAAAAGCATATCATTAACCCCTTGACAACATCCGCCATACATGAATGCCCCCAAGTCTGACATCTTGGTCCTCCTCTTAAGCCCTACCAGAGGAATACAGCGCTCGGCTGTTTGTGTGAGTCCCATAGACATTGAATGGAATGGCGGCACACGTGCTCAACCGCGCATCCATTCAATGTCGTCCTCACTGCGGTCGAGGAGTGAGGCGGTACAGGGTTTTCCGGACCCCCGTTCTCACGATCGGTGAGGGTCCCAGCGATCACACAATTATCACCTATCCTGTGGAGAGGAACAAAGTTTACTTACAAGCCACAGTATTCTCTTCTAGCCCTGCCCGAGGAGATAATATACAAAAGCAACAAAAAAAGAATACACTACCATTACCAAATATAAATCGCTCACCCATCAATGACCCGTGTGAACTAATCAAGCAAAAAAAAGATGCTTAAACAGTCTATTAGGATGGGAAAGCATGGGGCGGCCTCGGCCTCAAAGAAAATACAATTTCAGATAAGTTAATTTTGTTCATCCTTATCGTCCTCTGGACTTAAAGGCTTCAAAAGAGTTTGTTTGTTTTAAATATAAAAAGGTCAATCTGTGTTTTGTGCAACTTTATAGTCAGGTTTTGTTAAAAATTATTTTTACATTTTGAGATACAGCTGCTCTGTATTCTGCACACAGAGCAGCTGTATCGTGCGCTAAGACCTGAATCCGTCAGTTCCGCAGGACTGACTGGCCAAGTGTCAGCGGGTCCGCAAGATCCACCTGTAATCCATCACATTTAAGTTATATAGATGTGACGGATAACAGGTGGATCCTGGGTGTCCGAGACATGCAGGACCCGCTGACACTAAACCCGTCAGTCCTGCAGACCTGACGGATACAGGATTCAACGTAAGATGCTTCTTCTCTGTATACAGAATACAAAACAGCTGCATCTCAATGTAAAAAGGATTTTTAATAAAAACTAATTCTAAAGTTGTGCAAAACACACTGATTGACCTTTTTTATTAACAAAACGCTTTCAAAGGTTTACGTAGCCTTTAAGAAGCTGATGATTTGGCGGATAGTATTTAACGCTTTTTTGAAGACCAAACTCTAAGGCTGAAGTGTGAGTGTCGCTCTGCTGTGTGCAGCCTGTAATTCTCCTAAGGCTATGTTCACAGTGAGTCTTTTGACGCGGAAACCGAAAGTGAAACCACAGCTTCCGTTTCAGTGACCATTGATATCGATGGTTTCCGTTCATCACCATTCCGGCAGGTTTCCGGTTTTCCGACGGAATCAATAGCACAGTCGACTCCGTTATTGATTCCGTCGGAAAACCGGAAACCTGCCGGAGGGGTAACGAACGGAAAGCATTAGCGATGTTTCCGTCACCATTGATATCACTTTCACTTTCTGTTGCGGGGTTCTCCCGACGGAAGCCTCCGACGAAACCCCGGAACGGAAAGCGAACGGTGATGTGAACAGGCCCTTCTTTAGACCTAGGACTTCATCCGAGATCGGAGCATGAGATGTAACTTTGGGTCTGAACATGCATTTACAGCTGAAACGATGGACACGAAACATCTTAACTTTGAGACCAGCATCAAATACCTGCTTAAGAGTACTAAGTCGGGCAATTCTGTCTTATCAGGAGATCTGCCTTTATCTTTGCACAAGTCACTGCAAATCTTCTAGACTCTAAGATAAACCTTGTTAAAGAGGTTCTCCACTACCGGACAACTGCTGACCTATCCCCTGGATAGGTCATCAGTATATCATCGGTGCGGGACCGACACCCCGGACCCCGCACCTTTTTAATGGGGTTTTCCCATGAGACACATTTATGACCTATCCATAGGATAGGTCATTAATGTCAGATGCGGGTCTCCCCTCTGGGACCCGCACCTATGTCTAGAACGGGCCCCCTAAACACCGTTCTACCGCTCTGTGTTGCGGCTGAATGAGTTGAATTCCGACCATGAAAAAGGTTATATGGTAGTTACGTAAACCGCGTAGCTTGCTGAGCTACGCTGTTTCCATAAGCCCCATATAACTGAATGGAAGTTACGGAAACCGCGTAGGTCGCATGCTACGCTGCTTTCGTAACTTCCATTCACTACTACGCTGTTTTCGGATCTCCCAACCATATAAATAGGAAGTGGCCGGGAGTCAGCGAGACCAGAAGAAGGTAGAACAGGGTTTAGGGGTCCCCGTTCTAGAGATATATGCGGGTCCCACCTCTGGGACCTGCAGCTATCTGACATTTAGGACATATCCTGTGGATATTTCATAAATGTCTCTGATGGGAGAACCCCTTTAAACTGCTCCGGCTTCCTCTGGGCACCGAACGTACATGCCGGAAGCAGTTTGCTCCAGCCACGGAATAGCGGCCAAGCTGCAGCTCTGCTCCTATTCAAGTGAATAGGAGCGGAGCTGCAGTTCTGCAGCACGGCCGCTATGCAATGTACGGAGCCAACTGCTTCCGGCTCCGTACACTGCTTACTGTGCCATAACATCTGGTGCCCGCAGGCCACCGGAGTAGCTGATCGATACGGGGTACGGGTGACGGACCTGCACCAATGATATACTGATGACCTATCCGGTGGATAGGTCATCAGTTGTCTGGTAGTGGAAACCCCTTTAAGGTGGTCTTACACGGCCTGACGTGGGCCATGTAAACGAGCGCTCGTTGTTCGGCGCTCGTTTGCTCCTTTCACAAGGAGCTATGTATGGGGACGAGCATTTAATACAATACAATCGCCAGTGAACGAGTGTTTGCTTGTTCGTTCGCTGATTGTTGACCTGTTTACACAGGCCAATTATCGGGAACGAGCATTCTGTGAAGGCTCGTTTGCCCGATACTTGGCCTGTGTAAAAGGGCCTTCAGTTGAAGGCCTACTAGTAGATCATAGAGTGGATATAACGGCTTCAGGTAGACCCTGATTAGATAGCCTTACCCTCAACGGCAAGGCCGTCAGATGGTGGTGGTCTAGGTTCAGATCTTTGAAGCAGAAGATCTCTCCTGATAGACAACAGCGAAGGCCCTTTTACACGGGCCAATCTTGATCACTGCCCTGTGTAAACAGGGCAACGATCAGCCGATGAACAAGCAAATCCTAGTTCCTTGGCTGATCGTATCGTTGTCGGCAGCACAAAATATTATCGTTATCCTGTGTAAACAACGATGTGCTGCCGACATGATAGAAATGTATGGGGACGTAGTAACGAGCGCTCGTCCTCATACATAAATCCTTGTGAGGAGCAAACGAGCGCCGATCAACGAGCTATCTCGTTGGTCGGCGATCGTTTACACGGCCCACGTCGGGCTATGTAAGAAGAACCTATGTTCCCCTCGATTAGTTCTAACAATTCTGACAACCAAGCCCTTCGGGGCCGAAAGAATTTGTCGCTAGTATCTCAAACGGCCTGAGGAAGACGCTGGTACAGCGTTGAAACGCGTAGCCATTTAAGTGTTCAATAAATATCTATTTATACATTTCCTATCATTATTGACTATCTACTACAGCCACGCAGCAGCGCCCTATAGGATCCTTCCTTGTTTCACTACCTTCATGTGTTTCGCTAGTATCTCTGCATTGTCCTCCCAAAAGATCTTTATTTAACTATAAGACAAAGGAAAAAAAATGCAAATGTAAGTTTTGCTGCTAATAGGCAGAGGCTACCTGTCCAGGTAGGACAGAAAAGTAAAATCTTACTGGTGATTGTTTGGTGTGAGAATTTATACTTGGTGGTGGGCGTATATTAACCATTTGTTTGCTGCTTTTGTATATTCTGCCCTAGGGCAGGGGTAGAAGAGTATACCATGGGTGCTGCCGAGTAACTGATAATTGTCTATTCTAGGACACCGCTCCATTCACTCTCTATGGGGCTACGGGAGGGAGCGCTTGGCTATCTCCAGCAGCCCCGTAGAAAGTGAAAGGAGCAGCGGCCGAGCATGTTCAGTCACGCTACAAGCACAGAGGACACTCCGAGATGCCCGTTCTCTGGATCGGTGGGAGTCTCATGGACCGATCTGACATTTACCACCTATCCTGTTCAGAAGTGATAAATGATCATAATGAGAAAACCCCTTTGAAGAGGTTGAAGGGAAACATGCAAACATTGATCCTGTGTTTTCCTCTTCAGATTCCCCCCTGGTGGTGTTCTTCCTTTGTTAAGGATGAGCTGGCATGGGAAGAGCATAGTCCTAATAGTCATCATTTTTATATCCCCCCCCCCCCTCTTTTAGAATAAGAATTGCTGGAATCCGGGGGATCCAAGGCGTAGTCCGTAAAACTGTGAACGATGAGCTCCGTGCAACGATATGGGAGCCCCAGCACATGGATAAAATAGTTCCATCTCTACTGTTTAATATGCAGAAGATAGAAGACAATGAAAGGTATGTGAACACATGGAAAGGGAGAGAAAAAAAATGGAGGGAGTGGCGCTCCTCTAAGGTGATATTGTTTTAAATTAAAAACATCAATAGTAGTCGTCGTCTTGAAGTTGGACCCGCCTAGTATAGTTGTGGCACAACCCTGCTGCTTTTGCGTCTAAGTCTAAAGGCTTGTCGAGATGCCGGCTGCCACCCTTTGCTGTCCCTCGGAGGACAGGATCCTTATTCCAGGGAAGAAGAGTCATTCAAGAGAAGGTAGGAAAACGGTATACCGCGATCTGGTCACGGCCCCTGGCAGGTAAGTATTGGATGCCATGCTTTTCATTTGATTGTTTTTATTGCATTGTGAAACTACGCGTTTCAGGACTAACCTGGCCCCTTCATCAGGTTCATACAACTGCTCATAAATAGTGCACCATTAAATACATAAAAATACCGGGAAAAAACCTGGGAAACAAAGAATTACAAAAAAAAAGGAGAAGGGGCGGAGTAAGTGTTCTGTGACGTCATTTTACTCCGTTAATGTAAACAGTCTAAGTTTTTGTTTTTTTAATGGTAGCCTCTCGTAGTGTTCCAAACCAGCCAAACACATGCTACAAGAGGCTACCATTAAGAAAAAATCTTTTTATCAGACGGTTTACATTAACGGAGCAAAATGACGTCACAGAACACTTACTCCGCCCCTTCTGTGTTTTTGTAATTATTTGTTTCCCGGGTTTTTTCCCCGGTATTTTTATGTATTTAATGGTGCACTATCTATGTGCAGTTGTATGAACCTGATGAAGGGACCAGGTTGGTCCTGAAACGCGTAGTTTTACAATACGGATACAAACAATCAAATGAAAAGCATTACATCCAGTACTTGCCTGCCAGGGGCCGTGACCAGATCGCTGCATACCATTTAACTTTTTTCTTTTTTTTGTAGTACAACCCTTTTAAGATATGTTGTGTATTGCCTTGGAAATTTGATAGATAGATACGGTAGGTTGATAGATACGGTAGGTTGATAGATACGGTAGGTTGATAGATACGGTAGGTTGATAGATACGGTAGGTTGATAGATACGGTAGGTTGATAGATACGGTAGGTTGATAGATACGGTAGGTAGATAGATACGGTAGGTAGATAGATACGGTAGGTAGATAGATACGGTAGGTAGATAGATACGGTAGGTAGATAGATACGGTGGGTAGATAGATACGGTGGGTAGATAGATACGGCGGGTAGATAGATACGGCGGGTAGATAGATACGGCGGGTAGATAGATACGGCGGGTAGATAGATACGGCGGGTAGATAGATACGGCGGGTAGGTAGATAGGGCGGGTAGGTAGGTACGGCGGGTAGGTAGGTACGGCGGGTGGGTAGGTACGGCGGGTGGGTAGGTACGGCGGGTGGGTAGGTACGGCGGGTGGGTAGGTACGGCGGGTGGGTAGGTACGGCGGGTGGGTAGGTACGGCGGGTGGGTAGGTACGGCGGGTGGGTAGGTACGGCGGGTAGGTACGTACGGCGGGTAGGTAGATGCGGTAGGTAGATAGATGGATACGGTAGGTAGGTAGGTAGATGCGGTAGGTAGATGGATGGATAGATGCGGTAGATACATGGATAGGGTGGATATGACACTGAAAATGTCAACGCAATAAATCGTATCTGTTCTTCTGAAATCCATCAGCGCATATTTTATTGGTTTTCCCTAAATTAGTCATAAATAGTCCCCTCCCTCCTCCTGTAAGTAAAAAGTTTGTTCTGATCGATACGTTTTCCACCAGTCGCATCGCTCCACCTGCATCCCCCTCCGCCGTCAGTGACAAAGAGGAGAACCCCGGTGTCCTGGCCGAAAACTGCTTCAGGGAACTTCTGGGCAGAGCTGCCTATGGAAATATGAATAACGCCGTGCGACCGGTGTTTGCGTGAGTATAATGTGGGCTTTGTGTTAGACTGCGGTACGTGAGTGACACGATGCTTGGTGGGAAAACGAGGCAGAACCCAATGGGACGGATTACGGCTCTTTTCACACTTGCGTCATGGTTTTTATTTATACCTGAAACGCGTTGCCTAATCAGTTTTATGACTGATACCGATGGTGCCAGATGGACCCCTTTGACTTACAGTAGGGTTGGTCTTTCTGTTAAATCTGACAAAACTGCTCACGGAGCCTCTGATGGCAGTGTGAACAGAGCCGAAGATTTCTAAATATATTCTATAGTCTTTATACTAAAAGACACACTTTTATGCAAGAAAAAAAATCTTCAACACTCTGATTCCCTGGTGGTCTAGAGCAGTAAACCTTAACCCCTCTAGTGCTGTAGACCACAGGAAAGCAAACATTAACCCCTCTACTGCTCAATACTATTGGCTAAGTGTAAATTTGAAATCTTTTCCTTAGGTTATATTGTCTAAACTTTGGGTGCATCTTACGGTCTGAAATATATTTTAATTCCGTTTGGTAAATGGTTAAGAAAATCTTTAAGTAGAGGATGTAATATAACCGTGGTGTGGTACATAAACCAAATTGTCCACTGGCTTATTAATACAGGATCACAGATTGTGTGAATTTGCAACTCAATCCAATGGATCGGAGCTGCAATTCCATACGCAACCTCTGTACACGTGTGGCACTGTTTTTGAAAGAATGCTGCAATGTTTTTCTAATCCCGGACAACCCCTTTTACGTGATCAGTACTTCAGTTCATCAGTTGCTTGGTGCTAAGAACATTAATTCCAGTCACTGTTGACCTACAAGTTACTGGTGCAGGAATTCTTTCCAATGTATATTAAATACGTCCCACCCTTTGCCTTTTTTGATCTATTGGTCCTTAAAGAGAACCTTTCCCCTGCCCATACATGTGCAGCATGTAATGGCCAGGACTGCACAGACCCTGGGACACTTACATTTTTTTTTCCTATACTTCTCCGTTATTTAAATATCGGTGCCGTTATATTTGGCGCCCGATATTTAAGTAGCCCCCTGAACTGTCAATTGGGCGTGTAATTTCCAAGGAAGCGTGTAACATCGCTGTGGCACTGTCCAATCAGCTACGTAAAGTGTCACAGCAGGAGCTGGAGAGAGGAGAGCGTGTGCACGCGCGCGCGATCTCACTCTTCAGCTCTTGGCAGACAAGACTGTGTGATCTCTCGCGAGAGATCAGTCTTGTCGTCCTTGTCTGCCGAGAGCTGAAGAGTGAGTGAGAGCGCGAGCTGTGCGCGCACACGCTCTCCTCTCTCCAGCACTTGCTGTGACACTGTCCGTAGCTGATTGGATAGTGTCACAGCGATGTTACACGCCCCTTTGCCAGTTCACAGGGTTATTTAAATATGGGATGCCAAATATAACGACCCATATATATACATATATGTATGGGGCACTTTACATTTTTTCCTATCCATATATATATATATATATATATATATATATATATATATATATATATATATATACATATAGTGCCCCAGGGTTTGTACAGCCCTGCTCATTACATGCTGCACATGTATGGGGGGTGAAAGGTTCTCTTTAAAGGGATTTTGCCAAAATAGACATTTATGGCATATCCACACAAAATATACCGTTAGGCCGGATTCACACGAGCGTGTTCGGTCCGTATGTCGGCTGCATTTCCCGGACCGAACACACTGCAGGGAGCCGGGCTCCTAGCATCATAGTTATGTATGGCGCTGGGTGTCACTGCCTCTTCATGGAACTACTGTCCCGTACTGAAACATGATTACAGTACAGGACAGTTGTCCCACAGCGAGGCAGTGACACCCAGCGCCATACATAACTATGATGCTAGGAGCCCGGCACCCTGCAGTGTGTTTGGTCCGGGTAATGCGGCCGACATGCGGACCGTATATCACGGACCGAACACGCCTGTGTGTGGGAGGCTTAAATGTCTAATAAGTAGGAGCTCCCAGACCCCTGTTCCGCCACATCCAGGCTGAGAGTGAATGGAGAGCTGGTCCTTTCAAGTCTATGGGAGCTATGAACTTAAAATGGAGAGAGCCTCCCCACCTCTCATAGTATTGACTGGAGACCGACGCTGCCACCTCTCCACTCAGTCTCTCTCTGACTGAACTTATTAATGATTATGCTGTAAAAACCCCTTTTAGAGGGAACCTGTTAGCAATTTTTGTGATGGCGGTTTAGAGGGGTGACGGGTTCCCTTTGAGGACTGTGACTGCGCTACTAAAAGTCCACTTTGTGAGCAGTTTTCCGGCAGTCAGAGACACCATAGAGGACTCTTGTGTTTTGCCATACTGTTTCTAAAGTAGTCCACCCTTTTTCTATAAGTCCAGTCTCCACGTATAAGGGCTCTTCCAATCAGGACACCCCTCGCCTTCCACAACTTAACTGCTACACAAACTGATATTACCCACACGGCCCGTTGGGAATCGTCGAAGCCGAAATTGATAGCAACTTTTGGCCAATTACATTTTTCTTTTATTTCTGTTGAAAACATTTTCTATAAATTAGTTGCATCCATTTTTAGTTTTCCTTCAAGTGGTCACATTTTTCTTCTTTTTAATGTTGGGAATTGAAGCTTCTCTTCAGGCTTTGGTCTTTTTGAGCTATTAATTAGAGGGGAGAGTATTGTCTGGTATTATACGGTGGTAGTGCTTCATAGCTAGAAAAAAAATACAAAATCTGCGCTCTCCGAGTACCTCGTCTTTAATGAAGCAACATTATAATTACTTTCCCATTATTCCCTGCTCTTGTGTAGCCGCTGATTCATGTCGTTATTGCCAATTAGTGCAAAATACCTGTTTCCCCTCACCACCGTATCTCCGTATTTTAATAGCCTGCGTCCTCATTGATGGTAGGGGGGGGGGGGGGGGTTGGTAGGCTTATTTATTAGTTGGAGCTGTTAAAACGTAGCTTTTAGTACTGCATGAATGGTCTAGGCTCTACAGAACAAGCTCTAAGTAAAGAGACGTCTACCGGTAGAATATATTATTAGGACACTTCAGTGTTCTTTGTAAGAGGAGACTGACATGAACCCAAGGAGATTTTGAATATGTTGGGCCTTAAAGAGCACCCATCGGCTCTCCGGATATTTTTTTAGTAAACCATTTTTAGTACCCTGGGTTGTGCCGTTCCTCTGTTGTTCCTCCTGAAAATAACTGGATGTTACCTTTTTCCCTGGTCAATTAGGTGTATCCCTACAAAGTCTGAAACAGTCAGCACTAATGGGACAATGTCAAAGTGTGTAGACACAAGCTTGTTGACAATGGGGCTGGTAACACCTGGTCGTCAATTGAGAAGAAATAACAGAGGAATGGCACAATGCAGTGTTATGAGAACTGTTTTTTATACCGAGTACAAGTATTTACTAAAACAAACCTGTCAGAGAACTGACAGCTCCTCTATATTCTACCACACAGGAGAACTGACAGCTCCTCTATACTACACCACACAGGAGAGCTGACAGCTCCTCTATACTACACCACACAGGAGAACTGACAGATCCTCTATACTACACCACACAGCAGAGCTGACAGCTCCTCTATACTACACCACACAGGAGAACTGACAGATCCTCTATACTACACCACACAGGAGAGCTGACAGCTCCTCTATACTACACCACACAGGAGAACTGACAGCTCCTCTATACTACACCACACAGGAGAACTGACAGCTCCTCTATACTACACCACACAGGAGAGCTGACAGATCCTCTATACTACACCACACAGGAGAACTGACAGCTCCTCTATACTACACCACACAGGAGAGCTGACAACTCCTATATACCACACCACACAGGAGAACTGACAGATCCTCTATACTACACCACACAGGAGAACTGACCGCTCCTCTATACTACACCACACAGGAGAGGTGACAGATCCTCTATATTATACCACACAGGAGAGCTGACCGCTCCTCTATATTATACCACACAGGAGAGCTGACCGCTCCTCTATACTACACCACACAGGAGAGCTGACCGATCCTCTATACTACACCACACAGGAGAGCTGACAGCTCCTCTATACTACACCACACAGGAGAGCTGACAGCTCCTCTATACTACACCACACAGGAGAACTGACAGCTCCTCTATACTACACCACACAGGAGAGCTGACAGATCCTCTATACTACACCACACAGGAGAGCGGACAGCTCCTCTATATTACACCACACAGTAGAACTGACAGCTCCTCTATACTACACCACACAGGAGAGCTGACAGATCCTCTATACTACACCACAAAGGAGAGCGGACAGATCCTCTATACTACACCACACAGGAGAACTGACAGCTCCTCTATACTACACCACAAAGGAGAACTGACAGCTCCTCTATACTACACCACACAGGAGAACTGACAGATCCTCTATACTACACCACACAGGAGAACTGACCGCTCCTCTATACTACACCACACAGGAGAGGTGACAGATCCTCTATATTATACCACACAGGAGAGCTGACCGCTCCTCTATACTACACCACACAGGAGAGCTGACCGCTCCTCTATACTACACCACACAGGAGAGCTGACAGATCCTCTATACTACACCACACAGGAGAGCTGACAGATCCTCTATACTACACCACACAGGAGAGCTGACAGCTCCTCTATATTATACCACACAGGAGAGCTGACCGCTCCTCTATACTACACCACACAGGAGAGCTGACCGATCCTCTATACTACACCACACAGGAGAGCTGACAGCTCCTCTATACTACACCACACAGGAGAGCTGACAGCTCCTCTATATTATACCACACAGGAGAGCTGACCGCTCCTCTATACTACACCACACAGGAGAGCTGACCGATCCTCTATACTACACCACACAGGAGAGCTGACAGCTCCTCTATACTACACCACACAGGAGAGCTGACAGCTCCTCTATACTACACCACACAGGAGAACTGACAGCTCCTCTATACTACACCACACAGGAGAGCGGACAGCTCCTCTATATTACACCACACAGGAGAACTGACAGCTCCTCTATACTACACCACACAGGAGAGCTGACAGATCCTCTATACTACACCACAAAGGAGAGCGGACAGCTCCTCTATACTACACCACACAGGAGAACTGACAGCTCCTCTATACTACACCACACAGGAGAGCTGACAGCTCCTCTATACTACACCACCCAGGAGAACTGACATCTCCTCTATACTACACCGCACAGGAGAACTGACCGATCCTCCATACTACACCACACAGGAGAGCTGACAGCTCCTCTATACTACACCACACAGGAGAACTGACAGATTCTCTATACTACACCACACAGGAAAACCGACAGATCCTCTATACTACACCACACAGGAGAGCTGACAGATCCTCTATACTACACCACACAGGAGAGCTGACAGCTCCTCTATACTACACCACACAGGACAGCTGACAGCTCCTCTATACTGCACCACACAGGAGAGCTGACAGATCCTCTATACTACACCACACAGGAGAACTGACAGCTCCTCTATACTACACCACACAGGACAGCTGACAGCTCCTCTATACTACACCACACAGGACAGCTGACAGCTCCTCAATACTACACCACACAGGAGAGCTGACAGCTCCTCTATACTACACCACACAGGAGAGCTGACAGATCCTCTATACTACACCACACAGGAGAGCTGACAGCTCCTCTATACTACACCACACAGGAGAGCTGACAGCTCCTCTATACTACACCACACAGGAGAGCTGACAGATCCTCTATACTACACCACACAGGAGAACTGACAGCTCCTCTATACTACACCACACAGGAGAGCTGACAGATCCTCTATACTACACCACACAGGAGAGCTGACAGCTCCTCTATACTACACCACACAGGAGAGCTGACAGATCCTCTATACTACACCACACAGGAGAGCTGACAGCTGCTCTATACTACACCACACAGGAGAGCTGACAGATCCTCTATACTACACCCCACAGGAGAGCTGACAGCTCCTCTATACTACACCACCAAACAGGAGAACTGACAGCTCCTCTATACTACACCACACAGGAGAGCTGACCGCTCCTCTATACTACACCACACAGGAGAGCTGACAGATCCTCTATACTACACCACACAGGAGAGCTGACCGCTCCTATATACTATACCACACAGGAGAGCTGACAGCTGCTCTATACTACACACAGGAGAGCTGACAGCTCCTCTATACTACACCACACAGGAGAGCTGACAGATCCTCTATACTACACCAGACCGGAGAACTGACCGGTCCAAAACTACTTATACCGTGACGGATGTTAAATTTTTAAGTTGCTGAGTTTAGTTAGGTGATGGATTTGGCAGCTTCGGTTTTCCTTTGCTATGCTCTTATGACAGAGCAGAGAAACAGAAAGCCTTGGCGTAAATGTGAATAGAGCCTTACCAAATACAGTAGTTTTGTTTACTGTACATTGATTACTGCATTCAGAGGTGAAAAATTCTGTTTGTAAGAAACGCGTCCCATTGTTTTCAATCGGAAGCTGCCCCAGTGTTTTTACGGGCTGTAGTTCTTAGCATGCGGAATTGAAAACCGCGTTGCTGAAAATAAAAGATGTTCGCGGACACTGCTTGACCTGATTCCTGAAAACAGCATCTTGTAGAAACATGCGAAGTAGCCGCATTATATGGCGCCAATCTGCGTGCAGATCTACAGCAGTTTAAACTGCAAAACCATGAGAGAAATCCGAGG
Organism: Rhinoderma darwinii; assembly: GCF_050947455.1. Lineage (NCBI taxonomy): Eukaryota > Metazoa > Chordata > Amphibia > Anura > Rhinodermatidae > Rhinoderma > Rhinoderma darwinii. The sequence continues at coordinate 15,106,638 of NC_134691.1, read as the reverse complement.
ATCGCGTATTTCTGTGGCGGATTCTTTGCTCAAATCCACGTCGGATTTTTGTGAAAATGGCGTTACACCGAGATATAGGAAAATGCTGTCTGTCTGTCTCTGCTTATCTAATCTTAGGTTTATCACAGGTATATAGATATTTCTCTTGTGGGATAGTACAGTGTTTTGGTTCCTGTTGATTTTTGGCTTGCGTGAGACTGGCAACATTTCTTTGTAATGACACGTCTCGGTGCTTCTGAGATCTCCCTAGTAATCCACAAATGGTTTTGGCAGCGTGCCTTCAAGACTATTAGGCAAATCTGTTTGCTGCAATTCACACTGTCCCTGCTAATCTGTTGATTTGGGATACTTCACTTCCTGGCCATTAGCTGCATCTTTGTGGGAGATCACCCATAATTTCAACACTGAAGGCCCTGAGCAGCTTCTCTTCCGTATGTGTGGAAGGCACTCGCAGTGAACCCTCGGCTTTAATGATTAAATAGTCGCAGCACACAATTATTGTTCTATTTATCATTTCTGTGTTCTCATTTACTGGATACGAAACATTGCAACGCTAAAAAAAATAAAAATACAATATTTCGGGCCCAAAACACTGCGTCCTCTTTATTTCGTATAACGGATAATGCGTGATTCTTCCAAAGATGGGGATTACAAGACGATGTTCTGTGATCAAGGCCTGGACTCCACAAGACGTCTGAAGGTTCCTGTTGTTTCCGGCACAAGACGTCTGAAGGTTCCTGTGGTTTCTGGCACAAGACGTTGGCAGCAGATCCTGTAAGGTGTGAGGTGCGGCCTCCATGGATTGGACTTGTTCTTCCAGCACATCCCACAGATGATCGATCGGATTGAGATCTGGAGAAAAGTCATCACCTTGATCTCTTTGTCATGTTCCTCATCATTCCTGGACAATGTCTGCAGCGTGGCGGGGGCATTATCCTGCTGGAAGAGGGCACTGCCATAGAGAATACCGCTGCCATGATGGGGGGTACTTGTCTGCAGCAATGTTTAGGTCGGTGGTACGTGTCACCTCCACATGAATGTCAGGACCCAAGGATTCCCAGCAGAACATTGCACAGAGAATCATACCTCTACCGGCTTCTCTTTTTCCCATAATGCATCCTGGTGGCATCTCTTCCCCAGATAAGCGACGCACATTCACCCGGCCGTCCACATGATATATTAAGACCAGACAGGATAGCCTCCACTCCCCACACACATCAATGAGCCTTGGGTGTTCATCACCATGTTGCTGGTTCACCAGTTGTCCTTCCTTGGAGCACCTTTGGGTAGGTCCTAACCACTGTATACCGCAAGAACTGGCTGTTCACTTGCCGCCTGATATATCCCACCACTTGTCAGATATCATTGTAACCAGATCATCCGTGTTATTCACTTCACCTATCAGTGTTATTAACCCCTTCCCGCAAATGGGCGTTACTGTACGTCCTTTTTAGCGGGTCGTTCCCGCAAATGGGCGTACAGTTACGCCCTGAGGATGAAGCGGGCACAGGAGCTGTGCGCGCTTCATCTTCCGCGGGTGTCGGCTGTAATATACAGCCGACATCCCGCTGCAACGGCGGCGATCACAGTTCTCTCCGCCGCCGTTTAACCCCTCAAATGCCGCTGCCAATAGCGACAGCGGTATAGAAGTGATTGACACAAAGGAAGGGGGCTCCCTCTGCACCCTGTTGGCCCCCTGAGAAAAATCGCGGGGTGCTGATGGTTGCAATGGCAACCAGGAAGCCTAGCAATGGCTTCCTGGTTGCCAGGTGCCGGAGCCTATTAGGTCCTGCCCGAGGCAGGATGTAATAGGCTCAGCGGTCAGTTGTAAAGTGACAGTTACAATACACTGCACTACATCAGTACATACAGAAGTAGTGCAGTGTATTGTACAGGGGATCAGATCAGATCTTCATGTCCCCTAGTAAGTGTAAAATAAAAATAGTTATCGCTGCGTTCGTATCGGCCTGACCTATAAAATATCATATTATTTATCCCGCACAGTGAACACCGTAAAAAAATTACAATACAAAACAATGGCAGAAGTTCCTTTTTTGGTCACGACGTTTCCAAAAAAATTGAATAAAAAGTCGCACGTACCCAAACATGGTACCAATAAAAACTACAGTGTGTCATGCAAAAAACAAGCCCTCACACGGCTCCGTCAACAAAAAAAATAAAAAGTTCTGGCTCTCGGGACATGGTGACACTAGAACATTTTATTTAGAATAAAGTGTTTTTATTGTGTAATAGTAAAACATAAAAACGATATAAATTTGGTATTGCCATAATCGTATCGAACCGCAGAATAAAGTAAACATGTTGTTTATACCGCACAGAGAACGCCGGTAAAAATGTATTAAAAAACAGAGAATTTCTGGTTTTTGGTCTCGTCACCTCTCAAAAAATTGAATAAAAACTGATCAAATGATCGCATGTACCCCAAAATGATACTAATAAAAACCACAGCTCGTCCCATGAAAATCAAGCACTCACATAGCTCGTCAACGGAAAAATAAAAAGTTATGACTCTTGGAACGCAATAATGCAAAACGACGGCCGAGACTAATTTATATGTGCAGCAGTTCTTCACCTAAAACTCCGTCATCATTTGCAGCCCCCACTGGTAGACCCTGTAAATGCAGCGAAAACGATGACATTTTGGGGTCTGTGCTACATATGGGCCTAGTGAAGAAGTCAAAGATTAGACAATGCTGGAGTGCGGATGTTTTGTACAATACCATAGACACCCTTTATAAGTGCGACTCATACACCCAATAATCCGGCCTGTGCATAAAGGATTGGTTCAAAGCGGACGTCACTATCATGGATCATTAATTTTTATTATTCATTTACCCCACTATTATATCATCCTATTATGACCTGATGTACTCCGCCCAGCTTACATATACCCTGATGTACTCCGCCCAGCTTATATATACCCTGATGTACTCCACACATATTACATATACCCTGATGTACTCCGCACAGATTACATATACCCTGATGTTCTCCGCACAGATTACATATACCCTGATGTACTCCGCCCAGCTTATATATACCCTGATGTACTCCGCACATATTACATATACCCTGATGTACTCCTCACATATTACATATACCCTGATGTACTCCTCACATATTACATATACCCTGATGTACTCCGCACATATTACATATACCCTGATGTACTCCGCCCAGCTTACATATACCCTGATGTACTCCGCCCAGCTTATATATACCCTGATGTACTCCACACATATTACATATACCCTGATGTACTCCGCACAGATTACATATACCCTGATGTTCTCCGCACAGATTACATATACCCTGATGTACTCCGCCCAGCTTATATATACCCTGATGTACTCCGCACATATTACATATACCCTGATGTACTCCTCACATATTACATATACCCTGATGTACTCCTCACAGATTACATATACCCTGATGTACTCCGCCCAGCTTACATATACCCTGATGTACTCCGCCCAGCTTATATATACCCTGATATACTCCGCACATATTACATATACCCTGATGTACTCCTCACATATTACATATACCCTGATGTACTCCTCACATATTACATATACCCTGATGTACTCCACACATATTACATATACCCTGATGTACTCCTCACAGATTACATATACCCTGATGTACTCCACCCAGCTTACATATACCCTGATGTACTCCACACATATTACATATACCCTGATGTACTCCTCACATATTACATATACCCTGATGTACTCCTCACATATTACATATACCCTGATGTACTCCACACATATTACATATACCCTGATGTACTCCTCACAGATTACATATACCCTGATGTACTCCACCCAGCTTACATATACCCTGATGTACTCCACACATATTACATATACCCTGATGTACTCCTCACAGATTACATATACCCTGATGTACTCCTCACAGATTACATATACCCTGATGTACTCCTCACATATTACATATACCCTGATGTACTCCGCACAGCTTACATATACCCTGATGTACTCCGCCCAGCTTACATATACCCTGATGTACTCCGCCCAGCTTATATATACCCTGATGTACTCCGCACATATTACATATACCCTGATGTACTCCGCACAGATTACATATACCCTGATGTTCTCCGCACAGATTACATATACCCTGATGTACTCCGCCCAGCTTATATATACCCTGATGTACTCCGCCCAGCTTATATATACCCTGATGTACTCCGCACATATTACATATACCCTGATGTACTCCTCACATATTACATATACCCTGATGTACTCCTCACAGATTACATATACCCTGATGTACTCCGCCCAGCTTACATATACCCTGATGTACTCCGCCCAGCTTATATATACCCTGATATACTCCGCACATATTACATATACCCTGATGTACTCCTCACATATTACATATACCCTGATGTACTCCTCACATATTACATATACCCTGATGTACTCCACACATATTACATATACCCTGATGTACTCCTCACAGATTACATATACCCTGATGTACTCCACCCAGCTTACATATACCCTGATGTACTCCACACATATTACATATACCCTGATGTACTCCTCACAGATTACATATACCCTGATGTACTCCTCACAGATTACATATACCCTGATGTACTCCGCACAGATTACATATACCCTGATGTACTCCGCACATATTACATATACCCTGATGTACTCCACACATATTACATATACCCTGATGTACTCCTCACATATTACATATACCCTGATGTACTCCGCACAGTTTACATATACCCTGGTGTACTCCGCCCAGCTTACATATACCCTGATGTACTCCGCCCAGCTTATATATACCCTGATGTACTCCGCACAGATTACATATATCCTGATGTTCTCCGCAGTTTACATATACCCTGATGTACTCCCCACATATTACATATACCCTGATGTACTCCGCACAGATTACATATACCCTGATGTACTCCTCACATATTACATATACCCTGATGTACTCCTCACATATTACATATACCCTGATGTACTCCGCACAGATTACATATATCCTGATGTACTCCGCACAGATTACATATACCCTGATGTACTCCGCACAGATTACATATACCCTGATGTACTCCGCACAGATTACATATACCCTGATGTACTCCTCACAGATTACATATACCCTGATGTACTCCTCACATATTACATATACCCTGATGTACTCCACACAGATTACATATACCCTGATGTACTCCGCACATATTACATATACCCTGATGTACTCCTCACATATTACATATATCCTGATGTACTCCGCACAGCTTACATATACCCTGATGTACTCCGCACAGATTACATATACCCTGATGTACTCCGCACATATTACATATACCCTGATGTACTCCGCACAGCTTACATATATCCTGATGTACTCCGCACAGCTTACATATACCCTGATGTACTCCTCACATATTACATATACCCTGATGTACTCCGCACAGATTACATATACCCTGATGTACTCCGCACAGATTACACATACCCTGATGTACTCCGCACAGCTTACATATACCCTGATGTACTCCTCACATATTACATATACCCTGATGTACTCCGCACATATTACATATACCCTGATGTACTCCTCACATATTACATACACCCTGATGTACTCCTCACATATTACATATACCCTGATGTACTCCGCACAGATTACATATACCCTGATGTACTCCTCACATATTACATATACCCTGATGTACTCCGCACATATTACATATACCCTGATGTACTCCGCACAGCTTACATATACCCTGATGTACTCCGCACAGCTTACATATACCCTGATGTACTCCGCACAGCTTACATATACCCTGATGTACTCCTCACAGTTTGCTGATTTTGTAAGTTTGCCCACTGTCAAAGTCATAAACAGTCTAGAATTTTTCGGCTAGGTTAATTTTACCAGTGAGAGAGAGATTATATTTAAAAAAAAAACAGAAACTCAAATGATATATATTTATTTGCATTGTGCACAGAGAAATAAGTATTTGATCCCCCACCAACCATTAAGAGTTCAGCCTCCTCCAGACCAGTTACACGCGCCAAATCAACTTGGTGCCTGCATTAAAGACAGCTCTTACATGGTCACCTGTATAAAAGACTCCTGTCCACAGACTCAATGAATCAGTCTGACTCTAACCTCTACAACATGGGCAAGACCAAAGAGCTTTCTAAGGATGTCCGGGACAAGATCATAGACCTGCACAAGGCTGGAATGGGCTACAAAACCATAAGTAAGACGCTGGGTGAGAAGGAGACAACTGTTGGTGCAATAGTAAGAAAATGGAAGACATACAAAATGACTGTCAATCGACATCGATCTGGGGCTCCATGCAAAATCTCACCTCGTGGGGTATCCTTGATCCTGAGGAAGGTGTGAGCTCAGCCGAAAACTACACGGGGGGAACTTGTTAATGATCTCAAGGCAGCTGGGACCACAGTCACCAAGAAAACCATTGGTAACACATTACGCCGTAATGGATTAAAATCTTGCAGTGCCCGCAAGGTCCCCCTGCTCAAGAAGGCACATGTACAGGCCCGTCTGAAGTTTGCAAATGAACATCTGGATGATTCCGAGAGTGATTGGGAGAAGGTGCTGTGGTCAGATGAGACTAAAATTGAGCTCTTTGGCATTAACTCAACTCGCCGTGTTTGGAGGAAGAGAAATGCTGCCAAAGGCCCAAAGAACACCGTCCCCACTGTCAAGCATGGAGGTGGAAACATTATGTTTTGGGGGTGTTTATTTGCTAAGGGCACAGGACTACTTCACCGCATCAATGGGAGAATGGATGGAGCCATGTACCGTAAAATCCTGAGTGACAACCTCCTTCCCTCCACCAGGACATTAAAAATGGCTCGTGGCTGGGTCTTCCAGCACGACAATGACCCGAAACATACAGCCAAGGCAACAAAGGAGTGGCTCAAAAAGAAGCACATTAAGGTCATGGAGTGGCCTGGCCAGTCTCCAGACCTTAATCCCATCGAAAACTTATGGAGGGAGCTGAAGATCCGAGTTGCCAAGCGACAGCCTCGAAATCTTAATGATTTACAGATGATCTGCAAAGAGGAGTGGGCCAAAATTCCATCTAACATGTGTGCAAACCTCATCATCAACTACAAAAAACGTCTGACTGCTGTGCTTGCCAACAAGGGTTTTGCCACGAAGTATTTAGTCTTGTTTGCCAAAGGGATCAAATACTTATTTCTCTGTGCACAATGCAAATAAATATATATAATTTTGACTGTGATTTTTTTTTTTTTATTTTTATTTTTTTAATATAATCTATCTCTCACTGGTAAAAATTCTAGATTGTTCATGACTTTGACAGTGGGCAAACTTACAAAATCAGTATACCCTCATGTACTCCGTCCAGCTTACATATACCCTGATGTACTCTGCACAGCTTACATATACCCTGATGTACTCCTCATAGTTTACATATACCCTGATGTACTACGCACATATTACATATACCCTGATGTACTCCACACAGCTTACATATACCCTGATGTACTCCTCACATATTACATATACCCTGATGTACTCCTCACATATTACATATACCCTGATGTACTCCTCACATATTACATATACCCTGATGTACTCCACACAGCTTACATATACCCTGATGTACTCCTCACATATTACATATACTCTGATGTAATCCTCACATATTACATATACCCTGATGTACTCCACACAGCTTACATATACCCTGATGTACTCCTCACATATTACATATACCCTGATGTACTCCTCACATATTACATATACCCTGATGTACTCCTCACATATTACATATACCCTGATGTACTCCTCACATATTACATATACCCTGATGTACTCCTCACATATTACATATACCCTGATGTACTCCTCACATATTACATATACCCTGATGTACTCTGCACAGCTTACATATACCCTGATGTACTCCGCCCAGCTTACATATGTCCCCACATTATAAACTGAAACACCAGTAAAACACTAAACAAAACTACTACCAAGCAAAATTTGCGCTCCAAAAGCCAAGTGGCGCTCCTTCTGGGCCTGGCAGTGTGGCCAAACGACCACATATGTAGTATTACTGTACTCTGGAGAACCGCTTAACAATTTATGGGGCGTATGTCTCCAGTGGTACAAGCTGGGCACAACACATTGGGCACTGAAATAGCACATTTGTGGAAAATGGCAGTTTTCAATCTGCAACATCCACTGTGCACTAATTTCTGCAAAACGTTTGGGGTCAAAATGCTCACTACACTTCTAGATGAATTCCTTGAGGGGTGTAGTTTCCCAAATAGGGTCACTTCTCGAGGGTTTTCACTGTACTGGTACCTCAGCGCAATGCAACATTTCCCTTTTAGACCCTTGCTGTGTGTCCAAATAGCAGTTTACAACCACATATGGGGTATTTCCCTACTCAGGAGAAATTGTGTCACACATTTTGGGGCGTCTTTTCTCCTGTATTCCTTGTGGAAATGAAAAATGATGAGCTAAATCTACAGGTTATTGGAAAAAAAAATATTTTTTCATTTTCACTGCCCAATTCTAATAAAAGCTATAAAACCACCAGGGAGATCAAAATGCTCACTACACCTCTAATTTAATTCTTTCAGGGGTATAGTCTCCAAAATGGGATCACACCTGGGGAATTTCTACTGTACTGGCACTTCAGGGGCTCTGCAAATGCGACATGGCCCAATTCAGCAAAATCTGTGCTGCAAAATCCAAATGGCGCTCCTTCCCTTCTGAGCACTGCCGTGGGTCCAAAAAGCAGTTTATTACCACATATCGGGTATTGCCGTAATCAGGAGAAATTGCTTTACAAATGTTGGGGTGCATTTTCTCCTTTTATCTGAAAAAACATAGAATTTTCAAATTTTTACAAGGAATAAAGTCTATTTTCATCTTCACAGACTAATTCCAATAAATGAATCAAAAAACCGGTTGGGTCAAAATGCTAACTATACCACTAGAAAAATTCCTCGAGGGGTATATTTTCCAAAATGGGGTCACTTTTGGGTGGTTTTCACTATTTTGCTCCCTCCAGGGCGTTGCAAACGCGACACGTCACCGAAAACCATTCCAGTAAAATCAGCGCTCCAAAATCCATATGGCGCTCCTTCCCTTCTGAGCACTGCCGTGGGTCCAAACAGCGGTTTATTACCACATATGGGGTATTTCCGTAATTGGGAGAAATTGCTTTACAAATGTTGTAGATTTTCATTTTCACAGACTAATTTGAATAAATTTAACAAAAAAACCTGTGTGGTCAAAATGCTCACTATACCCCTAGATAAATTCCCTGAGGGGTGTAGTTTCAAAAACGGGGCCACTTTTGGGTGTTTCCACTGTTTTGGCACCACACGACCTCTTCAAACCTGACAAGGTGCCTAAAATATATTCTAAAAAAAAGGAGGCCCCAAAATCCTCTAGGTGCTCCTTTGCTTCTGGGCCTTTATTTCGGTCTATTAGCATACGAGGGCCACATGTGGGATATTTCTAAAAACTGTAGAATCTGGGCAATAAATATTGAGTTGCATTTCTCGGGTAAAACCTAAAAAATTCAATTTGAACATTTCACCTCTACTTTCCTTCAATTCCTGTAAAACGGCTAAAGGGTTGAAACACTTTTTATGAATGCTGTTTTCAATACTTTGAGGGGTGCAGTTTTCAAAATGGGGTGTTTAATGGGGGTTTCTAATATATAGGGCCCTCAAAACAACTTCAGAACTGAACTCGTCCCTGAAAATACAGCCATTTGAAATTTTCTTAATAATGGGAGAAATTGCCTTGTAACGTCCTAGGAAAATAAAAGGATGTTCAAAAGACGATGCAAACATAAAGTAGACATATGGGAAATGTTAATTAGTAATACCACACACAATAGTTACTATCTGTTTTTTACAACCAAGCAATGAATTTATCGACCACATTTTTTTAACTAACATAAAGTACAATGCGTCACAAGAAAACAATCTCATAATCGATTGGATGGGTGAAAGCACTCCGAAGTTATTCCTACATAAAGTGACACATGTCCGATTTGAAAAAATGCGTCTGGTCCTGAAGGCCAAAATGAGCTTGGTCCTGAAGGGGTTAATGTTATGACTGGTCTATACTGGTCTATACTCCGTATACAGCTACACACTGTATAGTAGGTTATGGTAGCAAAACTTTGATTTTGGTAACTCGCAACTCTTTTACAGAAGAGGTAAAGTGGTTGGTATGTCCAACAGTTCTCCACAATCTCCTCCAGAAAATTTATTTCTTTTTGAAGCCTTTCCGGTTGATAGAATCTCTGCAGCATATGCGCTCCCTGAATAATATTGTAGATAATATAGTGCTCACGGCTCGAAACTTCCACAGGCAGGGAATTTTATTCCATGTACTCCATGTATGTAGCTTGCTACATTGGTGAAAAATGCTGGAGGCTGGAATACCCCTTTAAGGGTGCAGTCACACACGGCTGATTTTGTTGCAGAAATTTCTGTGACTAATTCAGTTCCACTCATGTGAATGTGGTTGGTTCTGCAGCAGGTGTATGGACTTCTACAAGCTGTATTCAGATAAACGCAACGGATTTTCAGTCGCAGAAATTTCTTCTACAAAATCTGCCTCGTGCGACTGCACCCTAATACAATGTTCGCTGTTGTAACGTTATAGGGCTGTATCCATGGACCCTGACTACAATCGAAATACAGGTTGTCCTTCTGCTGGGACCCGCCAGTGATCTGTGGGAAGGTCCAGCAGCAAGTGTCTAATTTCCCTGCGGTGCCACCACTGGAGAAATTAAGAATTACACAATTATAGTTGAAATCAATGGGCTGCCAGTGTAATGCACGGATGTTCCTACTCCTCCAAAGAGAGAGAGAGGGAGACACTCAGCCGTTCCCCACTAGGAGTGATGAGGGTCCTGAATGGGGGGGGAAAGACACCCATCTAGTAACTCAGACCTCCCTAATGGAGTATTTGTCTACTTTAGGGCAAATATTTCTGGTCTCTTTAATCGTCTTTCTAACGCTGAGAGTTGGGGGTTCAGTTCTTTAAAATATTCTTGGGTAATATCCACGTTCAGCTTTTCCTGTGTAATGACTGGTAATTTCTTGTTACTGTCATTTTAAGCCTTCGAACTGAAAATAATTGGTACACGCTCTGTCAGGTTATATTATTGGTTAGGTCCCACAAGATGTAATGTCCACAATTTATTAATCTAAAAGACACCCTGCCCTCCCCCACGGGATTATCCTGTCATTTTATTTCCGAAGGGAACATTTACCTGGAGTTAAAACGCGTCTGTAAGGTCATCTCGTACTCAACGATTTATTTTGCAGATCTGTCACTTGCATTGTTTCTAGTGAATTTGCTCCTAATTTATTTCATAGATCCAGTTAATAGTACAGTGATCCCTCTGGTTATAATATTTTCAACATGCCCTATATGGCCAAAAGTATATGGACCCCTGACCATCACACCTATATAAGCTTGTTGGGCATCCCATACCAAAACCTTGGATGTCAATATGGAGCTGGGCCCCTTTTTGCAGCTATAATAGCCTCCACTCTCCCTGGAAGGATTTTCTCAAGATTTGAGTATTTTTGTGGGTATTTGTGACCATTCTGCCCTGAAGAGCATTTGTGAGGTCCGGTTCTAATGTTGGAGAGCAGGCCTGGCTCACACTTGTCGTTACAATTCATCCCAATGGTATTGGATGGGGTTGAGGTGGGGGGTCTGTCCAGCCACTCAAGTTCCTCCACAACAAACTTCTCTCCGCACTTCTTTATGGAGCTCGTTGTGTGCACTGGGGCGCAGTCAAGCTGGAAAAAGATATAATGCCGAACCCCAAACTGTTTCCAGCAAAGTTGGAAGATAAAATTGTGTCAAATGTCTTTGTATGCTGTAGTGTTACCATTACCCTTCACTGGAAATAAGAGACCAAATCCTGAAAAATAGCCCCAGACCAATATCCCTCCTCCATCACATGTTACAGTAGTCACTATATATTCCGGTAGGTTGCGTTCTCCTGGCATCTGTCAAACTGAGATTCCTCCATCAGCCTGCCAGATAGTGAGACGTCAGTCATCACTCCAGAGAACACGCTGCTCCACAGTACAGTGGTGACGTGCTTTACACCACTCCAGCAGACGCTTGGCATTGTGCACAGTGATCTTAGACTTGTGTGCAAAGACCATGGAAACCCATTTCATGAAGCTCCGGACGCACAGTTCTGGAGCTGATGTCACAGAGGATTGGTGATTATTATTTTTTTTTACGTGCCTTAGCTAAGGTTGCACAATGCAAAGAAATATTGATACTATTTAAACGCCGTGAATCCGCAAACCGTTTACTACCGTTCATGTATTTCAAAACTAAGCTGAACGGCCGCACAGCTTAGTATTGCAACTCGTGAATTTAGTCCATAGCAAGATGTGAGCGTCGACAGAGAACATGGCGGGCACACTGCAAAACACCCCGATGTTCTCGGTCTTCAGTGCCTGCCGCTCATTAGTGCAGCGCCGGTTGCATCACATCATACAAGTGTGCACGCGATCAGGAGCGGGGCAATGGTTGTATTACACAGCCGCTGCCCCGTCCTAAAGGCGGAGATCAGGAAAACCTCATCTCCACCGCTATTTCCCTGAATGCTGTGATCAAAGCTGACCATGGCAGTAACAGGGAAAAGGAGAAGGGGGGTACCCCATTGATCGCGTCACAGGGAATCCCTGGGACAAGACCAAGGGACATACCCACATACAGACAGCCCAGAGTACATTAAAGGACCCCAGGGCTGTCTCACCGTGTTTCCTGTTAGGGCAAACTGAGGTCTGTCCTAACAACTGCCTGTGTATTATTAGTATATAGATATATACCAGTACATTAAAGTTTAAAATGTAAAAAGTAAAAAAAATAAAAAGTAATGTTAAATTTAAAAAAAGACGCAAATTTTTTGCAATAAACATTTAAAATAAGTGTCAAATAAAATATACACGCATTCTCTATCGGCGCGGCCGTAATAACCTGCACAACAAATTTATTGCGTCAGTTATGATGTGTGCGCTGTAAAAAAATTAAAATAAACTGCTTTCTTTCACGTATTAATGTGAGCATTTTTAACCTCCATGCGCCTCACATTAACAGTAATTAACCATGTCATGTACCTTACACATTAACCCAATGTTGTCCATTATGGCTGACGTGATGGGGTTAATTACTATTAATGTGAGGCGCATGGAGATTCAAAAATCATCACACCACGCGCCTCACATCAGAAAATCAAAGAACTTTTTTATTTTATTTTTTTATGTTGTTGGCAAAGTATTCTTTTGCGATCGAGAATCGCAATACTACACAAAGTATCGGTATCAAAGTCCAATTCTGGTATCGTGACAGCCCTAGCTTCAGCACCATATAGTGTACAATGATTTATCTTGGGCCATCGTAGCTTGAAACCCCTTTTGACATACAATGCTGCAGGCAATGCCAATCTGCGGTGCATGTGATTGGCTGGAAAATCTCCTCAATCGGTGTGGACATTTCATTGGTTCAAATGCCTAAGATTGAGGGAATCGCATTTGGGGCAAGTAAAGCCAATATGTGGGCGCTGTATTATGTCCATGCACTGACGGTCTGTCTAGTAGCGCTGCTTTGCAGTACTTTACTATATATACTTTTCTCTACCTGTGCCAGGATGAGCTGCTCTTCTGGACACTAGGGGGCAATGACTTCTTTGTTTTTTACTATACACAGGACCCTGAAGAAGCTCCTGTCTACAACATAGAAAGTGATTTCTGACTTTTATATATAAAGATTTTGTTATCTGTTTTTATTTCTTTAGGCCCCATGCACACTAACGTGCTTTTGCGGACGCAATTTCCCCGAAAATCTACGGGAGAATTGCGGCCCCATTTATTCCTATGGGGCCATGCACATGACCGTGATTTCCACGGTCCGTACATGGCCCGGGAGCCTGGACCGCAGAAAGAACGGGCATGTCTTATTACGACCGTGTTCTGCGGTCCAGGCTCATTGAAAATAATGGACGCAGCCATGTGCACAGCCCGTGATTTGCGGACGGCTCGCGGGTGACACTCCGCTGCCGGCCGACCCGAAAATCATGGCGTGCACATGGCTACGGTCGTGTGTATGAGGCCTAAATCTTTGTTTTCTTATTTTGGATTGCCTTTTTGGGGGCTTTGGGACCCATTTTCCATAGAGTTTTGATTACGCGTTACGTTGTCACTGAATAAATTTGTATAATCTAGTGCAGTAGTATTCGCTCCATTTGCCTTATTAAATGTAGCACATTTTAAGAGCAGTTCCATCTAAATTTCCCCAAAAATTCACCATGAAATAAATATTTAGTCAGCGGATTCTTGGTTTCGGTGTTTGTTTTTGGAAAAATTTGCTAACAACCCAGAAGGCTGATATTTGTTCTCTTAACTGTTTTGCATCCATCTCTGATCCCATCCCAATCTACCTGGGTTGTAGATGGGATAAGAGCACGCCCACTACTCTTTCTCTTCGCACAGACCATGACCTACCACTCTCATCCTTCCTTATTAAATTCTCACTTTCGTCGGCAGGACTTCTCCTGTGCTGCACCCATTCGGTGGAACTCACTGCCCTGGACCATCAGCTCCTAACGTTCACAGTTTTAGTGTGCTTTAAATACTCATTTCTTCAAGGAGGACTATGTGACAAAACGGTAGTCCATGGCCCGTCCACAATCTAGCCTGGTCATATATATCTCCACTTGTCTGTTTCTTCCGTATTTGTAGTCCTGAAGAATTATTCACATATTGCCAAGTAATAACGGAGTAGAGTTTTTAACAACTTAACAGGAGAGGACGTCTCAAGGTCTTATTTGCTGTATAGAAAAAAGACTATGTACAAGCACTTTGGTTGGAACATAGACCAGACTGGCGCAATTTTAACCCCCTTTAAAAAAAGCGGTTTGTGTGAGTTTCCACGGGTTCTCCGATTTTCCTCCCGAGCTCAAAAAACAAACAGAATTTAGTTTGGAGTCCCATTAGGGACTAAAATCACCAAAATAATGTGCTAATCTAATCGTACGGCAAGTGCATTAATTGGGGGGGATACTAAATATGAATATGTTCTCTACTGCTATGTGACCATTAATTTTTTTATATTTTTTAGTTCTGCAACAATATTTGAATATATACGGTACATTAAAGGTTATGTACGCTTTTGAAAGCACTTTTTTTTTAATGTAATTATAAACATTTTTTTAATTTTATTTTTTTTATCAAATTTTGCTTGGCTTTTCCGATACAGCTTCTATCGTCCGTCAGTTCAGCTGAGAGCGGGTCCTCTGTGTCTCTAAACCTACAGGACCACCAAAATATTTATCATATCCAAGTTCATCAACATAGATGGAATCAATTACATGGTGGTCCTGTGTTTTAGACACAAACAGGACCTCCTCTCATCCAAGCCGTCGGTTCAGCTGAACTGGCGGAATCTGCTCACAAACAGTCCATTGAAAAATGGTTATAATCACAGAAAACGTTAAAAAAAAAATTGCTTTCAAAGGTGTACATGTCCTTGAGGTCGATATATAATACTTTACTTTACATTATACTCTAACACTGTGAAACTACAACTCCCAGCATGCCCTGACAGCTGCTGTGGTCCGCTACCCTAACAAGACTCAGACTGCCTGTATAAGGTGAACCATCTCAAAGAGGGAGATCTCCCGGTATAGGTTAGGGAACGGAAGAAGAGACCTTACTGGTTTCTTACAAGCGACTCCTCCACTCTGACAATTTTATTTTTCATACATAAGGCCTACACCTGAATCTCTTATCCCCATATTTGTCTTTTAAAAAAAAAAAAAATAATGTATGTATGTATGTACAGTGAAGGAAATAAGTATTTGATCTCTTGCTGATTTTGTAAGTTTGCCCACTGTCAAAGACATGAACAGTCTAGAATTTTTAGGCTAGGTTAATTTTACCAGTGAGAGATAGATTATATTAAAAAAAAAGAAAATCACATTGTCAAAATTATATATATTTATTTGCATTGTGCTCAGAGAAATAAGTATTTGATCCCTTTGGCAAACAAAACTTAATACTTGGTGGCAAAATCCTTGTTGGCAAGCACAGCAGTCAGACGTTTTGTGTAGTTGATGATGAGGTTTGCACACATGTTAGATGGAATTTTGGCCCACTCCTCTTTGCAGATCATCTGTAAATCATTAAGATTTCGAGGCTGTCGCTTGGCAACTCGGATCTTCAGCTCCCTCCATAAGTTTTCGATGGCATTAAGGTCTGGAGACTGGCTAGGCCACTCCATGACCTTAATGTGCTTCTTTTTGAGCCACTCCTTTGTTGCCTTGGCTGTATGTTTCGGGTCATTGTTGTGCTGGAAGACCCAGCCACGAGCCATTTTTAATGTCCTGGTGGAGGGAAGGAGGTTGTCACTCAGGATTTGACGGTACATGGCTCCATCCATTCTCCCATTGATGCGGTGAAGTAGTCCTGTGCCCTTAGCAGAGAAACACCCCCAAAACATAATGCTTCCACCTCCATGCTTGACAGTGGGGACGGTGTTCTTTGGGTCATAGGCAGCATTTCTCTTCCTCCAAACACGGCGAGTTGAGTTAATGCCAAAGAGCTCAATTTTAGTCTCATCTGACCACAGCACCTTCTCCCAATCACTCTCAGGATCATCCAGATGTTCATTTGCAAACTTCAGATGGCCCTGTACATGTGCCTTCTTGAGCAGGGGGACCTTGCGGGCACTGCAGGATTTTAATCCATTACGGCGTAATGTGTTACCAATGGTTTTCTTGGTGACTGTGGTCCCAGCTGCCTTGAGATCATTAACAAGTTCCCCCCGTGTAGTTTTCGGCTGAGCTCTCACCTTCCTCAGGATCAAGGATACCCCACGAGGTGAGATTTTGCATGGAGCCCCAGATCGATGTCGATTGACAGTCATTTTGTATGTCTTCCATTTTCTTACTATTGCACCAACAGTTGTCTCCTTCTCACCCAGCGTCTTACTTCTGGTTTTGTAGGCCATTCCAGCCTTGTGCAGGTCTATGATCTTGTCCCTGACATCCTTAGAAAGCTCTTTGGTCTTGCCCATGTTGTAGAGGTTAGAGTCAGACTGATTCATTGAGTCTGTGGACAGGAGTCTTTTATACAGGTGACCATGTAAGACAGCTGTCTATAATGTAGGCACCAAGTTGATTTGGAGCGTGTAACTGGTCTGGAGGAGGCTGAACTCTTAATGGTTGGTAGGGGATCAAATACTTATTTCCTTCACTGTATGTGTATGTATGTATGTATGTGTGTATATATAGGAATGCTGGGTGACCATGTGTGTGCCAGGGTTTGATGTAAGGGATAATACCCACTTCTAACCTACAGGGGGCACTTTTCTAAACAAAACAGAGCTCATAGCTAATCTCCCAACCTGAGCCTCTTCAGATGTTGAAAAACTAAAACTCCAAGCGGGCCCCGGCATCCTGCGGCCTATCCACATCTTGTAAATCCTTCCTAAATATCCTCTCTTCACTTTGCAGACATCTAGACCATCACAAGCTGTGGGAATCCAATGAATTTGCGGTCTCCTGTTTTAAGATCATCATGTATTCCATTCAGGTGGGTCACTCCTTTACTGTTTATTACAAGCAGCGCTAAAAGAGTCAAGTGTGCAGAAAAACACTCTGACTGAACCTTTTCGAGATGGTGGTTTTTTGTATTTTTTTTGTTTTTTTTTGTGTTTTTTCTGCTAACTGCAGTTTGGCCTTGCTGCGTACATATAAAGATGGATCTGCCGGTATTTATGCGTGCACGCTGACTATTCCCTTCGGTATTTGGAAGGTCTCTAATTAGTCCGTGGAGCTGGCAGCAATGGCCACATAATCCCTATACAAGTCTACACAAAGCATCTGCATTTTATATCACATTTATATCCTATTTGATTTGTATCGGTAACCAGCGGGCAAAATACAGACGTAATATGAAAGGGGGGAGGGGGGTGCAGAGACCTTACACCATAAAATACAGCGTCTTTACGTAATAAGGAGAGTCTACGTCTCCATATTAACCTTTTGATTTGACTGCTTTTATGGTTTTTGCATGCGGTCCTACCTTGCTGTTTCCCAAAGCCCACAATGGTGGAAAATAATATGCATGCCAGTCAGACTTTCCATTGCAGCTAAATAGAAAACGGTCAGGATTTTTTTTACAAAAGTTACACCAGGTGGGACTGGGAAGCATTAACCGGTTTCCGACCGCCGGCTGTATATAAACGTCCGGCAGTTGGGGTCCTTAAAGGCCGCGCCATAGTGTATTTACAGCGTGGATTTTATCTGGCTTAGTGAGCGATCGGGCAGCTGAGTGTCGGGTCCCCTGAAGAGTACATAGAAGCAGCTTTCGCTGCTTGTATCTTCAGATCCATTGTTCACGCACTCATTGAGCGCTGTGTGTATGCCTGTGTTGGTCTGGTGATCATGTGATCGCCGGGATGCCGTTAGTGGCAGGCCGCTGCTTGGTTTAACTAGATCCAGCACAGCCCTAGCAATAGTCGCTATATGATATGATATGATTTCCTCTGCTGTGCAGCCCCAGGTACAGTGAAAAATAAGGTGTAAAAGGATAAAATAAAGTCCCCCTAAGGTATTTTCTGACCTTTTGAGGGACAGACCATAATAATAAAAAAATAAAAGTAAAATAAAGTGCAAAAAAAGTAACAATAAATACACACAAAATACCAACCCCAAAAAGTTGTCCACCCCCCGCCAATCATGGTCTTCACGCTAGCCCTGACACAATTGCCCTAAAATAGACATGTAATATATCAAAATTTACGGTAGATAATGACTATCAAAAGAAAAGGTCTATTTTAAGGTAAAACTATATTATTACCAGAAAAAAAATAGCTGAAAAGTAAAAAAGCATATCTTTTTTTTTTTTTTACTACTTTCAAATTTTAAGCCTAGAAATTCTAAAATATCAAAAAGGATGTGTATAAAATGATAAAAAAAAGCCTGCACAGTCTACAAAAAAAACACAAAAATCACGTCGCCAGCCCAAATAAATTCTAGCCATTCAACGCGTGCTAAAAATGCACAAACTGACTGGTCCTGAAGGCTCAAAATATCCCAGACCTGAACCAGTTCGAGAGGTCGTCCATTCAGGATGAACGATGTCTAGTGATTTCAGGGGCAGGGGAAGCTGCAGATCACCCGTGACCGCAGGTTCAGCGATCAGTTCACGGTCAGGAGATCTTTCTCCGGAAATGGGATTGTTGTTGGAGGACCCTTTTATTAATAAATGCCCAACATTGTGTGTAAATGACCCTTATTATCAGCATTGACATTAGTTGTATTGGCTTCAGCGTTATTAATAGTAGAAGGTTAAAACGTACCATCATCCACATAGAAACCTCTCCGGGCATGCCTCTCCGTGTATAAATTCAAGTTTCTAATCTAGAATTAAACAATATGTGCTCTATGCTGCTTATTGGCCTTATTCAATTGCAGGCTGCGCACTCCATTGTAATATGGAGCGTAGGAGGAGGCGGCTTAAATTTACTGCAGCCCTTTACTTCCTCCCGGCTGAGAGACGACTGAAGATACAGCTAAAATATCATTACAATAAATGACAAGCCGTTTGTGTGTCTTGAGAGACAAATTGCTAGCTAGTAAAGTTGTGTTGATACCGCAGGCGTGGCAAATGTAATTCATGCTACCAGGCTTGTGATAGTGGCCCTGACCGGGCTGCAGCTTCACTGTATTTGTAACAGGGCAGACAATGATAACAACTTAGGCCCCATGCACATGACTGTAGATGTCGTACGCATTTACAGACCCATTCTATTCTATTTACCACAGGCCCTTTCCCGTATATTTGCGGGAAGGTGTCCGGGCCGTAGAAAGCCTCCACAAAAGATAGGACATGTCCTATCTTTTGCTTTTTATGGACTGTGTGCCCATACCTTGTATGGGAGCATGGCCCGCAAATCTGGGCGTATGTCCGTGGCTGGCCGTGCCCGTAATCCTGGACCGTGATTACGGGCACGGCCGTGTGCACTATTCGTGAAGTAGGAGAGGTCTGCAGCACAATCGGTTGAGCTTTATTTGGGTTGTGAACATTTTTTAGTAGGGGCTGGAAATGAAATTATATAATACAAAAAATTAGCCAATAAAGCTATACTTACCTATCCTTACCCCGGACTACCCAGCGCCGACACTCCAACGGCACTCTTAGTGATTATTTACATGCAAGTAGCATGTGACCGCTGCAGCCAATCAGATGGCTCAGTGGTGATGTATGGTATTTATCATATCGCAACGCATGACTGCTGAGCTATCGGATTGGCTGCAGCGGTTACATGCTACGTGCATCTAAACTACCACTGGGAGTGCCGCTGGAGCGTCTGCGCTGGATCCCCAAGGGCAAGGATAGGTAAGAATTGCTTATTTGGCTTATTTATTTTATTTCCAATCCAAACTAAAAAAAAACATAAACAACCCTAATAACCCTTTTAACGGAAAACGCTCCACACAGGTACTGTACATGAGGATCCAAGATCAATGGGAGTTTTTATTAGAGGTTTACTTTAAGCATTAGCATTGTTACATGTAGCAGTGTTGTTATACATCATTTCATTATCTTTAACATCATTCTTTTTGTCTCACTGGTAACACCGTATATAACACTTTTCTCTATAGGCGCAGTACTCTCATCATGTGATCCAGCAGATCCTTGGTCATCTTGATTTGCATAAAAGGGATTCTCCCCGCATACGAGCCGGCATTGTGCAGGTTCTTCTGGAGGCCGTAGCTATTGCCGCCAAAGGGTCTATTGGTAAAAAGATTAATTCACTGCATCTTATCAAAGGAACTCCTCATAGTCATGTCCCCTATCTGCATGTTTGTTTTTTGTTTTTGTTTTTTTGTTTTTTTTCTAATCCGTTGTTTTTGTTTTTTTTTTTTGTTTTTTTTTGTTTTGTTTATTTTTTTATTTTTTTTGTAATGTAGTAATATACTAAAAACCATCCCCGACATATAGACAAAGCTCCCCACCCTTTTTGGACAGATAAATTAACATGTTCCTCTCACTGTTGAGGCTCATTCAGACGACCGTCACACGGGCCCATTTATTTCAATGGGGCCGTTCACCCAACCGTTGTTTCAACTGAGCGTGGGAAGGGCCTGTGAAAAAGTAGGTCATGTCCTATCTTACGGCGTGTCGCGCATCACTCTATAGACTCTAGTCTATGGGGGATCCGTGACAATGTGTCTCACACGGGTGCACCACGGATGTGAAAAACTGCAGTTTTTCACTTCGGAGGATGCCGACGCTCGTCTGAATGTAGCCTTAGACAGGTGATCAGCAATAGTTAGTTATTCGTTTACATACCTATTTCTACATATACAGAAGACATGGGCACCCGTCCTGGCAGCTGCTCAAACATCCGGCATTTCATTACGTTCGTGTATAAGGAGATTTTCGTCCTAAGAAATAAACAATTACCTCATCGTACAGGAAATATTAGGCACAAATTCCTATGCACGCGCCTGTACTGATAGAAGTCGGGTATTAACCAAAGCTCGACTAGGTAAATTAGGCGTGTAAGTCCTCTGCCTCAAATGGATTCATACTTTGATAAATAATTCCTTTTCATATATATTCCCCTTTCTAGTCTAATAACTTCATTCATTTTGGAAGTCAATTCTCTAGTCGCAGGGGGGCTGCAATTATTTCTTTAGTCTGATATAATATCCTTTGGATACCTAAGGCACGAAAATTAGCCAATTCCAAATCTCCTGACCAGCACTACAGACATGTCCTTGAATCCACAATATATATATTTTTTAATAATATCCCAAATTCCATTCCAATATGTACTAACTTCTGTGCACTCCCACATCGTATGGAGTAAGTGACCTTCCTCTATATCGCATCTCTGGCGCTTAGAATCTGCCCTGATTCCTATTTTATTCAGGTGAGAAGGGGTTTTGTACTCTCTACGTAAGAGATATATTTGAGATAGACTTGGGCCTCACGTAGGGAAAGTGTAGGTGTTAATTCTAAAATGTCTTCCCATTGATCCCCCGAAGTGTGGACCCTGCGTCGATCAGCTGTCCCCGCACCGAATGTTATGCAGTGGTCGGTGTCTGAAGTAGATGGCTCCGTACACTGTATAGTGGCCGTGCTGCAGTACTGCAACTCTGCTCCTATCCACTTGAATAATAGTAGAGTTGCAGTACGGCTGCTATACTGTGACCGGAGCCATCTGCTTCCAGCACAGCCATCCGGTGCCCGCAGATGGAACAGCTGATCGGTGCAGGGTTCCGGCTGTCTGACCCAGCACAGATCATATACTGATGACCTATCCTGTAGAAAGATCATCAGTATAAAAAACCGCCCCATGCCAGAACAACCCCTTAATCGCCCCGTACTATCTAGCTCTCCTCCCTGACACCATTTCACCTGCTGAATTTGAGAGACCAGAAAATAAAGTAGATGATTAGGGATAGCCATTCTCCCTGAGGATTTATCTCTGCAGTCTCAAGTTTGATCTTAGCGAATTGTTTCTTCCATATTAAAGCACAAAATATCCCATTATTGGGTCAATGGATCCCTCAACATCCCCAATATAAAGCAACATTTTGTCAGCATATAACAATGTACGTTCTTCCCTCTCGGCCTAACTTATCTGTATTTATCACACAAAGATTACACATCTTGGTACCACTTTTGAGCTGTACCAGGAGTCATTAGCCCATTTCATTCTGTGTCTTGCTGAGAGGCACCTAACTGCTACAGGAGCCCTTCCCCATTGCTTTGTCTGTAAAAAGAAACCAAGAATGTTAAAATGCATCGGTCAGTAGTATAGAGGATCTGTCAGTTCTCCTGTGTGGTGTAGTATAGAGGTTCTGTCAGCTCTCCTGTGTGGTGTAGTATCGAGGATCTGTCAGCTCTCCTGTGTGGTGTAGTATAGAGGAGCTGTCAGTTCTCCTGTGTGGTGTAGTATAGAGGATCTGTCAGCTCTCCTGTGTGGTGTAGTATAGAGGAGCTGTCAGCTCTCCTGTGTGGTGTAGTATAGAGGAGCTGTCAGCTCTCCTGTGTGGTGTAGTATATAGGATCTGTCAGTTCTCCTGTGTGGTGTGGTATATAGGAGCGGTCGGCTCTCCTGTGTGGTGTAGTATAGAGGATCTGTCAGCTCTCCTGTGTGGTGTAGTATAGAGGAGCTGTCAGTTCTGTGTGGTGTAGTATAGAGGAGCTGTCAGCTCTCCTGTGTGGTGTAGTATAGAGGATCTGTCAGTTCTCCTGTGTGGTGTAGTATAGAGGTTCTGTCAGCTCTCCTGTGTGGTTTAGTATAGAGGATCTGTCAGCTCTCCTGTGTGGTATAGTATAGAGGATCTGTCAGCTCTCCTGTGTGGTATAGTATAGAGGATCTGTCAGCTCTCCTGTGTGGTGTAGTATAGAGGAGCGGTCAGTTCTCCTGTGTGGTGTAGTATAGAGGAGCTGTCAGTTCTCCTGTGTGGTTTAGTATAGAGGATCTGTCAGCTCTCCTGTGTGGTATAGTATAGAGGATCTGTCAGCTCTCCTGTGTGGTGTAGTATAGAGGAGCGGTCAGTTCTCCTGTGTGGTGTAGTATAGAGGAGCTGTCAGTTCTCCTGTGTGGTGTAGTATAGAGGAGCTGTCAGCTCTCCTGTGTGGTGTAGTGTAGAGGATCTGTCAGTTCTCCTGTGTGGTGTAGTATAGAGGATCTGTCCGTTCTCCTGTGTGGTGTAGTATAGGGGAGCTGTCTGCTCTCCTGTGTGGTGTAGTATAGAGGAGCTGTCAGCTCTCCTGTGTGGTGTAGTATAGAGGATCTGTCAGCTCTCCTGTGTGGTGTAGTATAGAGGATCTGTCGGCTCTCCTGTGTGGTGTAGTATAGAGGATCTGTCCGTTCTCCTGTGTGGTGTAGTATAGAGGATCTGTCAGTTCTCCTGTGTGGTGTAGTATAGAGGATCTGTCAGCTCTCCTGTGTGGTGTAGTATAGAGGAGCGGTCAGCTCTCCTGGGTGGTGTAGTATAGTGGATCTATATGCGATCTCTATCTATCTATCTATCTATCATATATATATATGTGTGTGTATATCTCTATCCACTCCTGAGTTTTTAGTGGATGACATCTGGAAGTCGCAGCTATTACAGATCCTTTAGTGATTGTCACATATTTTTCCAAACTCCTGAATAGCAAATCGGTCAAGCAATGGAATAAAGGGGCAACCGTGTTAATGTAAAAGCAGCATATTTATCCTCTCCAGTCTGGGGGAGACATAGGTGACATCCTCTATAGTAGCTATACAGGTTGCCATATATTGTCACAGTAATAATGAAGTAACTGAAGCTAAAGAGAATTTTCAGAAAGAAAAACGTAATAGACTGATATTTATTGCTGATGTTTTTCCTCCTATATGAGACTCACTTTACGTGATACGCAGCCTTGCTATTTGTTTCCTATGAATATAATTGTGTGATAATATTCAGGATAATGAATCGTTCAGTCCCAGCGCTTACATTAGCAATTAATAAAATCTTTCTGATGCATTTATCTCGCTATATCCACATGGCGAAGAGGCTGATGTAGAAAATGTCTTCATCTGACTGTAGGGAAGCACAGTGTGTGACCCGACACATGAGCGACATCTGCTCTATTCTGAATTCTTCCCATAAAATACACAAACAGACGAAAACTGTGGAAAAATAATGATACAAAGCACATTCAGGGTTTCGCTTTTTCCCAACCGTTTTTCAGTAGTAAATATAAGGACTTTAAAGGGTTCCTCCGCATTTGACAATCCCTTTTTGTTAGAAGGGCCCCCTGAGAATAAGCTGGTTATAGGACGTGCTTAGCTGTAACCTCCTAGCAGTCAGCGGTGATCTGTTGTGGAACTCTGCAGAAAGTGTTACATTTTCCTGCAGCGCCACCACAGGGGAAATGAAGCATTGCACAGTTCTCATTGAATTCAATGTGCTGGCTTTTTTAATGTATGGACGTTTTGGGTCCTCCAAGGAGAGAGACTCTTTTTTGCCACTTTTTAGTCTGGCTAATAGATGAGGGTCCTGATTGTGGAACCCCCACTTAATTGACTCTCTAGCGAGGAAGATTCGCTGTTCAGGAGTCTGGGAATGCTGTGTGCCAAGAACCGTTGGAGGTGTAATAGCGTCATAATGATTGCCACAGGATTGTCATCCAACTTTCCTTGACCCCTGAAGGCTAAATGTGATTATTTATGCAGTAATTCCCCATCTGCTTCTAGATTTCTTTATATCCGGACTGATTTGCCATGCAGGACTGTAGGAAAGCTGAGCAACAGAAGAGGATGACTCAAAGACCTGGTGGAGCCACTGTGTACATATATTACTTATCCAGTGCTGATCCTGAGTTACATCCTGTATTATACTCCAGAGCTGCACTCACTATTCTGCTGGTGGAGTCACTGTGTACATATATTACTTATCCAGTGCTGATCCTGAGTTACATCCTGTATTATACTCCAGAGCTGCACTCACTATTCTGCTGGTGGAGCCACTGTGTACATAGATTACTTATCCAGTGCTGATCCTGAGTTACATCCTGTATTATACTCCAGAGCAGCACTCACTATTCTGCAGGCTTCAAAGCTAAAATCTCCCAGCATTCCCTTTTTTTTTTTTTTACAGAGCTTACTCTTGTGATTTGTATGTATTTCTTGTTTGTTTAATTTTGTTCCTTTTATTTATATTTTGAGTTGCAGTATCGCATTGGGATGAATGACTTTTAGTTTTATATTAAGACCGCTGCTCTTTCTCCCAGGTCCTACAGTGCTGGAGGTGTTCAACACTCTTCTGAAGCATCTGACGCTGAGCGTTGACTTTGAGTTAGGGGATCGGAGGAATTCTGCTGGCAGTGCCACCTTGGGTTCCAGCTCTAAAGAAAGCGATGAGCGGATCGTACAGAACGCCATTATTCAGACTATTGGTAACGCTCAGCTTCATCTCTTTATTTACTACATAATGCTTTTTAGCAGTATTTTTCCACGTTATTCTGGTGGTATTTTTTTAATTTTTTTATTTAGAATATAACTACACTAATACTGCCCCCTATATACAAGAATATAACCACTATAATACTGCCCCTTATGTACAAGAATATAACCACTATAATACTGCCCCCTATATACAAGAATATAACTATTATAATACTGCTCCTATATACAAGAATATAACTACTATAATACTTCCCCTATATACAAGAATATAACTAATATAATACTGCCTCCTATATACAAGAATATAACTACTATAATACTGCCCCTATATACAAGAATATAACCACTATAATACTGCCCCTTATGTACAAGAATATAACTATTATAATACTGCTCCTATATACAAGAATATAACTGCTATAATACTGCCCCTATATACAAGAATATAACCACTATAATACTGCCCCTATATACAAGAATATAACTACTATAATACTGCCTCCTATATACAAGAATATAATTACTATAATACTGCCCCTATATACAAGAATATAACTACTATAATACTGCTCCTATATACAAGAATATAACCACTATATTACTGCTCCTATATACAAGAATATAACTACTATAATACTGCCCCTATATACAAGAATATAATTACTATAACACTGCCCTCTATATACATGAATATATCTACTATAATACTGCTCCTATATACAAGAATATAACTACTATAATACTGCCTCCTATATACAAGAGTATAACTACTATAATACTGCCCCCTATATACAAGTATATAACTACTATAATACTGCCCCTATATACAAGAATATAACTACTATAATACTGCCCCTATGTATAAGAATAGAGCTACTATAATACTGCTCCTATATACAAGTATATAACTACTATAATACTGCCTCTATATACAAGAATATAAGTACTATAATACTGCCCCTATATACAAGAATAGAGCTACTATAATACTGCCCCCTATATACAAGAATATAACTACTATAATACTGCTCCTATATACAAGAATATAACTACTATAATACTGCCTCCTATATACAAGAATATAACTGCTATAATACTGCCCCTATATACAAGAATATAACCACTATAATACTACCCCCTATATACAAGAATATAACTACTATAATACTGCCTCCTATATACAAGAATATAATTACTATAATACTGCCCCCTATATACACGAATATAACTACTATAATACTGCTTCCTATATACAAGAATATAACTACTATAATACTGCCCCTATATACAAGAATATAACTACTATAATACTGCCCCTATATACAAGAATATAACTAATATAATACTGCCTCCTATATACAAGAATATAACTACTATAATACTGCCTCCTATATACAAGAATATAACTGCTATAATACTGCCCCTATATACAAGAATATAACCACTATAATACTACCCCCTATATACAAGAATATAACTACTATAATACTGCCTCCTATATACAAGAATATAATTACTATAATACTGCCCCTATATACAAGAATATAACTACTATAATACTGCTCCTATATACAAGAATATAACCACTATATTACTGCTCCTATATACAAGAATATAACTACTATAATACTGCCCCTATATACAAGAATATAATTACTATAATACTGCCCTCTATATACATGAATATATCTACTATAATACTGCTCCTATATACAAGAATATAACTACTATAATACTGCCCTCTATATACAAGTATATAACTACTATAATACTGCCCTCTATATACAAGTATATAACTACTATAATACTGCCTCCTATATACAAGAGTATAACTACTATAATACTGCCCCCTATATACAAGTATATAACTACTATAATACTGCCCCTATATACAAGAATATAACTACTATAATACTGCCCCTATGTATAAGAATAGAGCTACTATAATACTGCTCCTATATACAAGTATATAACTACTATAATACTGCCTCTATATACAAGAATATAAGTACTATAATACTGCCCCTATATACAAGAATAGAGCTACTATAATACTGCCCCCTATATACAAGAATATAACTACTATAATACTGCTCCTATATACAAGAATATAACTACTATAATACTGCCTCCTATATACAAGAATATAACTACTATAATACTGCCCCTATATACAAGAATATAACTTCTATAATACTGCCTACTATATACAAGAATATAACTACTATAATACTGCCTCCTATGTACAAGAATATAACTACTATAATACTGCCCCTATATACAAGAATATAACTTCTATAATACTGCCTACTATATACAAGAATATAACTACTATAATACTGCCTCCTATGTACAAGAATATAACTACTATAATACTGCCCCTATATACAAGAATACAACTACTATAATACTGCTCCCTATATACAAGAATATAACTACTATAATACTGCCCCTATATACAAGAATACAACTACTATGATACTGCTCCCTATATACAAGAATATAACTACTATAATACTGTTCCTATATACAAGAATATAACTACTATAATACTGCCCCCTATATACAAGAATATAACTACTATAATACTGCCCCCTATATACAAGAATATAACTACTATAATACTGCCCCCTATATACAAGAATATAACTACTATAATACTGTCTCCTATGTACAAGAATATAACTACTATAATACTGCTCCCTATATACAAGAATATAACTACTATAATACTGTTCCTATATACAAGAATATAACTACTATAATATTGCCCCCTATATACAAGAATACAACTACTCTAATACTCCCCCCTATATACAAGAATAGAACTACTATAATACTGCCCCCTATATACAAGAATATAACTACTATAATACTGCCCTCTATATACAAGAATATAACTACTATAATACTGCCCCTATATACAAGAATATAACTACTATAATACTGCCTCCTATATACAAGAATATAACTACTATAATACTGCCTCCTATATACAAGAATATAACTACTATAATACTGCCTCCTATATACAAGAATATAACTACTATAATACTGCCCCTATATACAAGAATATAACTACTATAATACTGTTCCTATATACAAGAATATAACTACTATAATACTGCTCCCTATATACAAGAATATAACTACTATAATACTGTTCCTATATACAAGAATATAACTACTATAATACTGCTCCCTATATACAAGAATATAACTACTATAATACTGTTCCTATATACAAGAATATAACTACTATAATACTGCTCCCTATATACAAGAATATAACTACTATAATACTGCTCCTATATACAAGAATATAACTACTATAATACTGCCCTCTATATACAAGAATATAACTACTATAATACTGCTCCCTATATACAAGAATATAACTACTATAATACTGCCCCTATATACAAGAATATAACTACTATAATACTGCCCTCTATATACAAGAATATAACTACTATAATACTGCTCCCTATATACAAGAATATAACTACTATAATACTGCTCCCTATATACAAGAATATAACTACTATAATACTGCTCCTATATACAAGAATATAACTACTATAATACTGCCCCTATATACAAGAATATAACTACTATAATACTGCCCCCGTATATACAAGAATATATCTACTATAATACTGCCCCTATGTACAAGAATATAACTACTATAATACCTCCTCTACATACAAGAATATATCTACTATAATACTGCCCCCTATATACAAGAATATAACTATTATAATACTGCTCCTATATACAAGAATATAACTACTATAATACAGCCCCTATATACAAGAATATAACTACTATAATACTGCCCCCGTATATACAAGAATATATCTACTATAATACTGCCCCTATGTACAAGAATATAACTACTATAATACCTCCTCTACATACAAGAATATATCTACTATAATACAGCCCCTATATACAAGAATATAACTACTATAATACTGCTCCTATATACAAGAATATAACTACTATAATACTGCCCCCTATGTACAAGAATATAACTACTGTAATACAGCCCCTATATACAAGAATATAACTACTATAATACTGCTCCTATATACAAGAATATAACTACTATAATACTGCCTCCTATATACAAGAATATAACTACTATAATACCTCCTCTACATAAAAGTATATATCTACTATAATACTGCCCCCTATATACAAGAATATAACTACTATAATACTGCTCCTATATACAAGAATATAACTACTATAATACAGCCCCTATATACAAGAATATAACTACTATAATACTGCTCCTATATACAAGAATATAACTACTATAATACTGATCCCTATATACAAGAATATAACTACTATAATACTGCTCCTATATACAAGAATATAACTACTATAATACTGCTCCTATATACAAGAATATAACTGCTATAATACTGCCCCCAATATACAAGAATATAACTACTATAATACTGCCCCTATATACAAGAATATAACTACTATAACACTGCCCCTATATACAAGAATATAACTACTATAATACTGCCTCCTGTATACAAGAATATAACTACTATAATACTGCTCCTATATACAAGATTATAACTACTATAATACTGCTCCTATGTACAAGAATATAACTACTATAATACTGCCCCCTATATACAAGAATATAACTACTATAATACTGTCCCTATATACAAGAATATAACTACTATAATACTGCCCCTATATACAAGAATATAACTACTATAATACCTCCTCTACATACAAGAATATAACTGCTATAATACTGCCCCCTATATACAAGAATATAACTACTATAATACTGCCCCTATATACAAGAATATACCTACTGTAATACTGCCCCCTATATACAAGAATATAACTACTATAATACTACTAGATTCTTTTAATTAGCTTTCCTGGGTACATGTTATTTATACATTTTATGGGCTTAGCATCTCTTAGTTATGTGCTTGTACAATATGTGATGTTTTTATAGATGCATGGTTTTGAGAGATTTCTGATTTAGAGCACAAATTGGCAATTAAATCTACCGACGGTGCCGGGAAAGAGGAGTGCGCCGATTGTAAAATTAAAACCCTAAAATTTACATATAATAATAGAGGAAGTAAAACTTGTACTTGTCATAAAATCTATTAAAGGTTTGGAAATTGATGGTAATCCGGTTTTAATATTCGAGGTACTGAACAATCACTTTGGGCTGCTTGTAATCAGATACAACAGTGACATCTAATGTCAAAATGTTCCTCTCCCTTCCTGGGTCCTATAGTAACTATACAAATGCAGCAATGTCAAGCCAATCACTGGTGGTCGTTATCAGTGACACAAAATGTCACACATCATCGCACAGGAATTCAATGAATCTTTCCTTAGTAATTATGTCACATTCTTCTCTGATGTACTTGTGCTTTAAATAGAGCAGGGAGGCATAAGCAGCTGCCAGGCGCTGCTTATCTTGGGACAATTAAAAGGGAATGGACGAAAAGTTTCTTCCTGCTAAATTCTCCCCCCTCCCCTTTGGTGAAGTGTCTACCAGCTGCCATATACCTGAGGGCTCGTGGGCATTGGCTGTATTATGGTTGCCTGTAATACTGATCTGTATCATGGCACCCCTAGCCATCTCTGGTCCACATCATATCTCCTTGTGCATCTGAGTTGTGGCTCTGGGTCTGAAATACAAACTCCTATATTCTCCCGTATTCTGCAGTACAGGGTCCTTACACACAAGATTGGCGTATGTACGGCACTGGGTCAGTGGACCTGGCCAGCTTTTTCCCTACTCTTTACAGC
Source organism: Rhinoderma darwinii (assembly GCF_050947455.1). Classification (NCBI taxonomy): domain Eukaryota; kingdom Metazoa; phylum Chordata; class Amphibia; order Anura; family Rhinodermatidae; genus Rhinoderma; species Rhinoderma darwinii. The sequence goes on along the minus strand of NC_134691.1, from coordinate 15,074,745 downwards.
ATAGAAAGCATTTCTGTTATAAGACCAAAGCATTTTAAACCCTTCAGGACTGAGCCTATTTTGGCCTTCAGGACGAAGCCGATTTTTCAAATCTGACGCGTCACTTTATGTGGTAATAACTCCGGAATGGTTTTACCTATCCAAGCGATTCTGAGATTGTTTTCTCGTGACACATTGTACTTTGTTAGTGAAAAAATTTGGTTGATAAATTCAATATTTATTTGTAAAAAAACGCCAAGATTTGGAGAAAATTTGCAAAAATTAGAATTTTTTTCTAAATTTAAATGTATCTGCTTGTAAAACAAATAGTAATACCACGCAAAATAGTTACTAGTTAACATTTCCCATATGTCTACTTTAGTTTGGAATCGTTTTTTGAACATCCTTTTATTTTTCTAGGACGTTATGAGACTTAGAACTTTAGCAGCGATTTCTCATATTTTCAAGAAAATTTCAAAAGGTGATTTTTACAAGGACCAGTTCAGTTCTGAAGTGGCTTTGAGGGCCTTATATATTAGAAAGTCCCCATAAATCACCCCATTTTTAAAACTGCACCTCTCAAAGTATTCAAAACAGCATTCAGAAAGTGTATTAACCCTTTAGGCGTTTCACAGGAATTAAAGCAAAGTAGAGGTGAAAGTTACAAATTTAATTTTTTTTTTTTTTTTTTACAAAATTCATTTCTAATAAAAAAAATTCTGTACCACAGAAAGTTTTACCCGAGAAATGGAACTTATTATTTATTACCCAGATTCTGCCGTTTTTAGAAATATCCCACATGTTTTTAGAAATACCCCTAATTTACTGAAACACCGGCCTCAGAAGCAAAGGAGCACCTAGTGGATTTTGGGGCCTCCTTTTTTTTAGAATATATTTTAGGCACCATGTCAGGTTTGAAGAGGTCTTGTGGGGCCAAAACAATAAAGACCCCCAAAAGTGACCTCATTTTGGAAACTACACCCCTCAGGGAATTTATCTATTGGTATAGTAAGCATTTTGAACCCACAGTTTTTTTGCTAAATTTATTTGAATTAGTTTGTGAAGATGAAAATCTCCTTTTTTTCTGAAAAAACGTAGGATTTTTTCAAGGAATAAAAGAGAAAAAACACCCCAACATATGTAAAGCAATTTCTCCTATTTATAGCCATACCCCATATGTGGTAATAAACTGCTGTTTGGACCCACAGCAGGACTCAGAAGGGAAGGAGCACCATTTGGATTTTGAAATTCTGATTTTGCTGGAATAGTTTTCAGTGCTGTGACGCGTTTGAAATGCACTGGAGGGAACAAAATAGTGGAAACCCCCGGAAAGTGACCCCATTTTGGAAACTACACTCATCAAGGAATTTTTCTAGGGGTAAAGTTAGCATTTTGACCCCACGGTTGTTTTGCTGAATTCATTGGAATTATTCTGTAAAGGTAAAAATCTACTTTTTGTCTGAAAAAGGTAGCCATTTTTAATTTTTACAAGGAAAAAAGGAGAAAAAGCACCCCAACATTTGTAAAACAATTTCTCCCGATTACGGAAATATGCCATATGTGGTAATAAACTGCTGTTTGGACCCACAGCAAGGCTTAGAAGGGAAGGAGCGCTATTTGTCTTTTGGAGCTCAAATTTAGCTGAAATGGTTTTTGGGTGCCATGTCGCATTTGCAAAGCCCCTGAGAGGCCAAAACAGTGGAAACCCCGCAAAAGTGGAAATTACACCACTTAAAGAATCTATCTAGGGATATAGTGGGCATTTAGACCCCACAAGTCTTTTGCAGGATTTATTAGAATTAGGCCGTGAATATGAATATCAACATTTCTTCCACTAAAATGTTGCATTTTTTAAATTTCACAAAGGATAAAGGAGAATAAAGGCGCCCAACATTTGTAAAGCAATTTCTCCCGAGTACGGCAATACCCCACGTGTGGTCATAAATGGTTTTTCATTAGAAAGTAATTAACCCTTTCTAGACGGATCCATTTTTTATTTTCCTTTTTAGTTTTTTCCTCCCCGCGTTCCAAGAGCCACAACTTTTTTTATTTTTCAGTCAATAGTGCGGTATGAGGGCTTATTTATTGAGGGACCAGCGGTCGTTTTTATTGGTACCATTTTTTGGTACATACAACTTTTTGAGCACTTTTTATTACATTTTTAGGTAGAGCCAAGGTGACCAAAAAAACTGCGATTTTGCCGTTTTAAATTCTTTATTTTTCACATGAGACGCTCCATACATCACCCCCCACACTAAGACATGCTATGTTGTGGTGCGCAAAGGGGTTAATGCGCATCGCATGGTGCGGAGTGAAAATTAAAATTTTTCCACTCATATGCCATTTTAGTGCACTACATGTTATGCCCAGTTTGTGCCACTGAAGACAAATACCTCATAAAATATTAACCGGGTTCTCCCGGGTATGGCGATGCCATGTCTGTGGACGTAAATTGGTGTTCAGGCACGCTGCAGGGCTCAGAAGGGAGGGAGCGCCATTTGGCTTTTGGGGCGCAGATGTAGCTTGGTAGTTGTTCTGTTTGGGGTTTTACTGGTGTTTCAGTTTATAATGTGGGGGCATATGTTATCTGTGCGGGGTACATCAGGGTATAATAAGAGGGTATAATAATGCAGTAAATAAATAATAATCCGCAGATGTGTGGCCGGTGTCGCACTGATAAAAGGCGCCCGATCTTATCTGCTTTTGGACACTCTGCACATTTTGCATCGCCATATTCTGGGAGCCAGAACTTTTTTCTTTTTTCACCACCGGAGCTGTGTGAGGGTTTATTCGTTGCGGGACAATCTGTAGTTTTCATTGATACCATTTTGGGGTACCAGAAATTATTTTGATCACGTTTTATTCCATTTTTTGGCAAGCAAGGTGACCAAAAACCATCAATTCTGACAATGTTTTTTATTCTTTTTTTTTATGGCCGTCACCCTAGGCTATAAATGATCAATTTACTTTATTCTGCGGGTCGATACGATTACGGCGATACCAGATGTACATAATTTTTTTATGTTTTGCAGCGTTTGTGCAATAAAATCACTTATTTATAAAATAAATTATTTTTTGTGTCACCATATTCTGAGAGCGATAACTTTTTTATTTTTCAGTCAAAAAAGTGGTGTAAGGGCTTGTTTTTTGCGGGACGGGTTGTAGTTTGTATCGGTACCATTTTGGCGTACATGCGACTTTTTGATCACTTTTTATTGTATATTTTGGGAGGGTTGGTAACCAAAAAATTGTGATTCGGGCACTGTTTTTCGTTTATTTTTTTCGCGGTGTTCACCGTGCGAGAAAAATATTAGTTTTATAGTTTGGGTCGTTACGAACGCGGTGATACCAAATATGTGTACTTTTTTTAACGTGTTAATTTTTTTCCTATAATAAAAGACTTATTATAGGGGAAAAAGCATTCTTTGTTTATGTCACTTATAACTTTTATTTTTACACTTTTTAAAAACATTTTTATTTTTTTTTTACTTTTTTTCACTTGTCCCACTAGGGCACACTTAGACTTGCAGCTTTGATCGCTGCTGGAACACATTACACTACACACGTAGTGTAATGTGTTCTAACTGTCATTGTGATGTAACTGTCACACTGACAGGAAGCATCGGAGGATCGGCCGGAGGCTGCTCCTCCGAGGCTTCCGTACATGGCAACCCGGAGGTCATTGTCTGGCCTCTGGTTGCCATGATAAGGATCGCCAGCCCCCGCAAATGCATGTGGAGGCTGCCGATCCGCTGTAAACCTCTTCGATGTGGTGATCGCAATCGACCACCGCATCGAAGGGGCTAATTGTCGATTTCAGCGGCGACAGGCCGCTGATCGGCAACAGAGAGAGCAGGGCTGACACCCTGCACAGTTAACCGCCGCTGCGGTGTAGCGCCGCGCAGCGGTTAACTGTTAAAGCGCGGACGTAACTGCACGCCCAGGTGCGCGAAGTTACTGCTCACCTGGACGTGCATTTACGCCAAGGTGCGGGAAGGGGTTAAAGAGGAACTTCAGTGGAAACTCATCTTTCCATGTCTGCACCCCCCCCCACCTGACTGTATACCACACCCTACACTTCTTTTATATATATATATATATCACTGTACTTACTTTTTGAACTGCTTCCTTGTCTGTGCTTTAAAAAGCCTCTATCTTGATTCATAGATTTCACAGCTTTCTCTTCCTCTCTGCTTTGCTATCAATCCCATGATGCTTCAGCACAGCATCACATGACCAGCTAAAGATCATACCACTTCTGCATGCTGGGGGACACTGTGATTATAATTCTCTCTACAGTATATTTTCCTAAATAGGCTGAGAAACCATAAGTATACAGACAGGGAGGCTGCACTATATTCTTCTACGTTATACCGGTGTGACAGGAACCTGTCTAAGGCTATGTTCACACGGGGTATTTTGCCGAGTTTTTTGACGCGGTAACCGCGTCGCAAAACTCGGCAAAAACGGCCCGAGAACGCCTCCCATTGATTTCAATGGGAGGCGTCGGCGTCTTTTTCCCGCGAGCAGTAAAACTGCCTCGCGGGAAAAAGAAGCGACATGCCCTATCTTCGGGCGCTTCCGCCTCTGACCTCCCATTGACTTCAATGGGAGGCAGGAGAAAGCGTATTTCTCGCTGTTTTATGCCCGCGGCGCTCAATGGCCGCGGGCGAAAATCGGCGTGCAGGGAGAGGAATATCTGCCTCAAAGTTCCAAACGGAATTTTGAGGCAGATATTCCTCCCCCAAAATACTCTGTGTGAACATAGCCTAAGTATCCGTGGGAGCAGATGATAGAAGTTTCTCCCCCCGTGTAATACTAGTGTGGTCCAGGAACTGCTGAAGTCTGTGATGGGTGACACAAAAATCTCCATAGACTAAAGTAGAGGAAGTAGTCACCGAGCCGGATCCACACTGCTTCTAAGCAACCATCCCAGTCTGATATATAGAGATAGATAACAGGTGGGAGACTGACTCATGGAATACCATAATGGCACACATGGGAAAGTTTTGTTTTGGCTGGAGTGTCCCTTTAAACCAGATCATCATTCTATAGGGTACCAAGCAAGGACTACATTCCCACTCTACACTTATCCAAAACGAGGTACAAGAAAGGAATACATATGGGGCCTTGCATCCAGCTGGAAAGCAGGTTTGGGAGGAGCTCCGTGAGGGGAGCCTTGTCTATCAGGTGCTCTCAGCCAATCGGCACCACCAAGAACACCATTGGCCGATACAGCTCCCTTCATAATGCTCCTCCCAATGGTCCTTTTCAGCTGGACCCCAAGTTCGATGTACATCTCCAGTAGGTTGACTGTATGATGGGTGTTCTGATCACCCTCTGTCTTTACAGGGTTGTCAAGGTTTAGAAAAACATGGCTGCTTTCATCTAGATATTGTGTCACCACTGTCTGCAGGTTGTGTGTGGTATTGCAGCTAAGCTCCATTTATTTCATTTGAGCTGTTCTGCTATACCTGACACAACCCATAAACAAGAAGCAGCCATGTTTTTGGAAGAAAGCAGCCATGTTTTTGTAAACTTGTATAACCCTTTGAGATAAGGGCGTGTAATATGGATGATGGAACAATATGTAGAACTCAAATACAAGTACAGATTACCTCCTTTTTTTTTTTTTTTTTTTTTTTTGGTTATACTTTCATGTCCTTTTGCTTCAGAATTTTTTTAAACCTCGCTTTTTTTTTTTGGGGTTTTTTTTTTTTTACAGGTTTCTTTGGAAGTAATTTACCAGATTACCAGCGATCCGAGATTATGATGTTCATCATGGGTAAAGTGCCTGTGTTTGGATCTTCACACGCACTCGATACCAGCCAATTGGGGTGAGTGTCCAAGTAAAAGTTTGTATCTGTATTTTCAGTTTAACAGTTAAAGGTTTGTTTTTTTTCCACCGCAGGTAATTATGGGATATCATTAAGATGGGACTTTAATGTCTGGTAGGGTCCTACAGCTGGGCCCCTTGTTCTGTTGTCTCCTTAATTTCTGTCCTGATACTGCGCCACTGCTTACCTAGCGCTGTGCAGAAAGTCAAAGCACAACCCCACGTAAGTGATTGCTTTTAGATGCATCAGGAGCTGTGTAGGAATTGCAACCTGTCAACTGTCTGATGCTGCCCTAGCCGCGGGCAGCATGATATAGTAACGGATTCGCTGATTACATTAAACTGCATTTTACTGACTTGATTCAGGGTTTCAGAGAAAACATAGTTTTAATAAGTTCGGACTCCGGGAGAAGGGTCCACTGGACGGCTCCCCTCCTGCTTCTTGCCGATCAGCTCAGTTTGATTGACAGGTCTCTTCCTGTATCATGCTTCCTGCGGTTAGGGCAGTATAACTTTGCTGCCAGGTTCAATTAATGTCTTTGGTTGAAAATATCTCTTTAAAGAAGAGCTGGCACCGCTCCTGACATGTCTGTTCTAGGAAATACTTGTATTCCCCGTAAAATAAAGATTCTGGAACATCATTTCTCGGAACTCTGCGTTTTATCGTCGTTCTGTTATTCTTCTTACAAACTTATTATTAAATTGACAGCTGGGTGTTACCAGTTGGGGGGTGTCCCTTCACAGACTGGCACTTCCACTATCATTTTTTCCCATAAATCAATAACACAAGCGAAGATCGGAAACTTTTTTTATAATATATCTGGCTTTTAAAAAATACTTCCTTCTCCACTTATCAGACTCCCCTTCTCCCTCCTGCCTCCTGTACTAATCATTCACTCAGATTTTACTGGTAAAATCCATGTTCAGTGAGGTAGAGATCAAGATGGATTGTCAGACCACATGTGGTAGTATGTTACAGCTGTTGCCCATAGATGTCTATAAAGAGGGGAGGGGGAGGAGAGTTTAGCTGCAGAGAGAGACACACAGACACCGTAAGAGTTTTATCTCACTCCGGTGCTGGAATCACAGCTTCACAGCCCATTACTTCTGAATAATCTCCTCCATGCTGCTTCTCTGTTTATGTCTGAGAGATAGGGGAGCAGAGTCTCCTCTTCTCTCTGTGCTGTGTATGGAAGACATCATAGCAGCTAGTCCCTGCCCCTTCTGGAACTTTGTTTAGGGATCGAATGACAATTAGAAATAGAGCCTACGGAGGGGGAAAACTGCTGATAAATACAGAATACAGGTCGTATAATGGCCAGAAATAGTGCTCTTCCACATGTACACACAAATGACAGATTATTCTGAAAAGTCACTTGAAACCACTGAAGGTGCAGCTGAGTTTTTGGGTTATAATAGAAATGTCCGAGTCCTATACTGTATCAAGGAACACAGACACAAGATGCTACTTGGTCTATATGTGCAGTTTTTATGGCTTTTTTTTTTGTTTTTGTTTTTTTGTTTTTTTTTTAGAAAACGAAATTTACATATTAAAGGGTAACTAAATGTTCAACAAACGTCTGACATGTCGTAGTGACGTGTCCGTTTTGATTGGTGGGGGTCTGAGCACAGAGACCCCCACCGATCGCTAAAACGAAGCGGCAGAATGGCTCGTGTGAGCGCTCAGCTGCTTCGTTTCTGTTCGGCTTTTTCCGCAAATCAGTGTATCTGAGTACGGGCTCAATAGAAAGTCTATGAGCCCGGGGGGGCGTGGCCAGGCACTGATGTGAGCGGTCGCACGGAACTTCGGCTCTGACCAGAGACCCCTATTATTTATCCTGCGGAGGAATTACTGTTGCCACCATTTCTTATAACTTGCGGAGAAAGGGTAAGAGACCCCTGAGGAGCAAAATGGGTCCGTCAAAAGCGGCAGGAGCCGCGGAGAAGTTGAAAGAGTTTGCCCGAGGTGCGGTCCAAGATGGCGCCCGCGGCGAGGCCTCACAGCATGGAGCAGAGGGGCCGGCAAAAGTTCCTGGAGGGCAGTCGGAGTTACGCCCTGCGGCTGAGGTAACAGCACAGCCTGGCCTGACATTGCAGCAAGTATCGGAGACGCAGCTGGCGGCGATATTAGAGACCAAGACCTCGGTCACGACAAAAATAGAGGAGGTTAAGGTGGATGTGGGTCTCCTGAGGCAGGATTTGCACAACTTGAGGGACCGAGTCGAGCATGCTGAAACCAGGCTGTCTGACCTGGAGGACCGTACAGCTAATATACCCCGCACTCTTCGAGACCTCTCTGGAAAGGTGGGTTTATGGCGCCAGAAAGCGGATGATTTGGAGAACAGGCTGATTAGGAACAACCTTCGCATTATAGGCCTATCAGAACGAGCAGAAGGACCCCGTCCGGACGAGTTTACAGAGAAATGGCTGAAAGATATGTTTCCAGATACCGTGTTTTCGCAGGCTTTTGCAGTGGAAAGAGCGCACAGGGTGCCGGCGAGGCCGCCACCCCCTGGAGCGAACCCTCGACCATTCCTGGCGAGATTGTTAAATTGTAAGGATCGGGATCTGGTCCTGCAGGCAGCCAGACGCAAGGGGGCCATTAAAGTGGACAACGTCACGGTGTCGATTTTCCCCGATTTCTCTCCGGAATTACAGCGGCAACGTGCATCGTTTGTGATGATTAAACGAAAGCTGCGAGACCGACAAATTCCATTTTCTATGGCTTATCCGGCCCGCTTGAGAGTCGTCGATGGAGATCGAGCAGTATTTTTTGCCAACCCGGAGGAGGCGGATGAATGGTTGGTGAGGAATATGAGGTCGCCTAGAAGATGAAGGTTTTCTTGGGGACTGGCATGGTGAATATGTATCCTGAACGGACTTTTGTTGTCCTGCATGTGGGGATAGGTTATACTTGGGAGAGATATTGTTTAAAGTTTCCTATCATAATGCTTTATCTTCCTGTATTATGCCTAGTAGGGGGATCGGAGTTCAGAATGGTTCCAGATCATATATTATTCCTGTTAAGATACGTGATTGGAGTAGGTTACCGAAGTGTTAATAGGGGATTCTGACTAACGGGCGGTTGTTCCTCTTATTCTGTGGCACAGTAAAGCACATTACAGGGGGGAACTGGTTGGAGTACGCAGCCTGATTTGTGATTCCACTGTGTATATTCCTTATCCGTGGAAGCTACCCCCTGCATATATAGTATATAGCTATTGAGCTCCTGTTGAGCTTCTGATGGCTAACTGGGTTTTTATGTGGTTCATGTTTTTGATCTCTGTTTTACACTATGTCAGAAAACGAGTACCTTACATTTTGAGAGCGTATCAGGGAATGGCACTACCTAGGGGGAGGGGGGAGAGGGAAGGGCTGTTATCAGTACATAGAGAGTGTTCTAAGTATGGCGTCACTTAAGTTCTTGTCCTGGAATGTGAGGGGCATGGGGACTCCAAGGAAGCGGAATATGATTTTTTCTGTGCTTAAAAATGTGAACCCACATATAATCTGTCTTCAGGAGACGCATCTGACAGCAGACACAGTACAGCTTTTATGTAAGCCCTGGATTCAGTGGAGTAGACACTCTGTTAGAACTTCTGCCTCTAGAGGGGTATCTCTATTAATTCATAGAACCCTTAGGTGGGAAGTGATGCATACCAGAATTGATCCTGAGGGGAGATACGTATTTGTGCACGCCAACATTAACTCCACATCTTATGTCATAATGGGGATATATAACCCACCGCCAGGGTCTCTGGCACTACTTAGGGAGGCGGTTTCTTTTGCTTCCGCATATCAAGAAGCCAGAGTGATCCTCCTAGGAGACCTGAACCTTATAATGGATCAGGCTATTGATCGGTTCCTGTGTAGTGGAGAGGGGGACGTACGACAAGGGGTCTCCCCATTAGCCTCATTAATGGAGGAGATAGGCTGGGTAGATCTGTGGAGAGTTAGTCATATGGGACTTAGCGAATTCACTTGTCACACACCACAATTTGATGCATTGTCTCGTATAGATTATATTTTTGGCACACCCTCGGTATATAACTCTATGGTGAGCATTGAACATCTTCCCAGAGCAATTTCTGATCACAGTCCGATTCTTCTGCAAATGTCATTACCGGTAGTTGGTAGGAGGGGGGCCCTTAAAATTCATCCGTTTTGGCTCCAATTAATCAAATCGAACGATAGAATCCCAGATCAGCTAGATGTCTTTCTCGAAGCACATAGGCAGGAGCAGAATGGGTTATTACGATGGGATACGCTGAAAGCGTATTTGAGAGGCTGCCTGAAATCATCAATATCTTTTGTTAAGCGCTCCTCGGCCCAAAGGGAAAGGGATTTGGCGGGAAAATGTGGAGAATTGGAGGCCGCGTTTGTGGGTGATCCCTCCCCACAAAACAGGGAGGCTTGGCTCTCGGTGGGGAGAGATTATCTTCTAGTACTACAGGAGAAGGCGGAACGTAGAATCTTCTTCACTGGCCAATCCTTTTTTGAATTGGGTAACCAATCCGGCAAACTCTTGGCTCATGTGGTGAGACAGAATACCTTGTCTCCTCCAGTGTTGAACATTCGAAACGCTCAGAATGTTTTGGTTCATACCTCCCAGGAGATAGTGGCTCAATTTGCAGACTTCTATAGGGACTTATATACGTCTAGGGCTGGGCACTCAATGGAAGACTTGGAGAAATATTTGGATGACATGCAGTTTCCACAGTTGTCAGAGGAGGGTTGTGAGTTACTGGAGTCCCCCTTCACAGTAGAGAAGATTTCTGAGTGTATATTGGATATGACTAAAGGGAAGGCCTCGGGCCCGGATGGGATTCCTCTGGAAGTATATGTTCAATATATTGAGGTTATGTCAGCCCAACTTCTTTCTCTATTTGAGGCGTGCTTATTGGCGGGGGACCTGGCGGATTCTATGAAAGAAGCTACCATAGTAGTTATTCTGAAACCAGGCAAGAACCCAGAGGATTGTGGGTCTTACCGTCCCATATCACTGCTTAACATAGACTATAAGATACTGACTAAATTATTGGCCAATAGACTAGCGCGGGTCATCAATGATGTCATACACTCTGATCAGACCGGTTTTATACCAGGGAAATCCACTTCGGATAGTATTCGCAGAGCTCAGGTGGTTACTCAGATGGGGTGGTGGGAGCAGCAGGATTGGGCGTTGGCTTCCTTGGATGCTGCCAAGGCATTTGACTCTGTTGAGTGGACATACCTCTGTGAGGTCCTCAGGAAATTTGGGTTTGGAACCAACTTTATCAAATGGATTACGACCATATATAAAGAGCCTCGAGCCTCGGTAGTGGTTAATGGGATTTTGTCCCCATCCTTTTTGCTTCATAGGGGTACGAGACAGGGGTGCCCATTGTCCCCATTATTGTTCGCACTTGCCATAGAGCCCCTGGCTATAGGGATTCGAAAAGATAGGGCCCTTCAGGGAATCCGTATCGGACCACGGGAAGACCGCATAGGATTGTATGCTGACGATATGCTGCTGTTCCTGGCCAACCCGAATGCCTCACTACCCAGGGCTATGAGATTGATGGAGGTGTTTAGCAGTTTTTCGGGCCTGCATGTTAACTGGAGTAAGTCCTTTCTCATGCCTCTCCATTCTAACAATTGTGGGTGGGGCTCACATTTTCAGGGTCTACAAGTGGTGCATAGTTTTAAATATCTGGGAGTTTGGATATCTAGGGATAGTTCACACTCATACGATATTAATGTGTACCCTCTACTTTCTTATTTGAAAGATAAATTTGCAGTCTGGAAGTCACTCCCCTTATCAGTGGCAGGTAGAATTAACCTAATTAAAATGGTAGTGCTGCCTAAACTGCTATATGTCTTGGAGCACGCGGACACAATGGTTCCTAAAAAGTTCTTTAATTTGGTCAACTCTTTATTTACTCCATTTATCTGGGGAAAGAATAGACACAAGCTCAGAATAGACACTCTGCAGAGGCCCAAACAGAGGGCGGGAGCGGCCCTACCGGATGTGTTTTTATACTACTTGGCAGGTCAACTTAGATATATTAGGCTGTGGATGTTGGATGATCCATTGCCCAATGCCGAACATCATTTAGCACATTTTCTCAGAGTGTCTAACTTATGGCCCGTTCTAGAACCACATGATTTTAGCCCTAAGCATACGTTACCGTTGATTAAACTGGCGAAGCAGGTATGGGCTCATGCAAAATCACTGTTGAAATTTAAAGATACGGTAGCAGAGTTGCCGTTGTGGTCCAACCATGGATTACCTCACTTTTTGGGATTTCAGGATCATGCATTCTGGGAGGGGTTAGAGGTGACACAAATGAAGCATTTGAGTACTGGAGATGGACACGCGTTATCAGCCAGGGAGATACAAGATACATTCCAGGTGCCAGAGAGGGATACATTTAGATGTGTACAGCTGCATCACGCTCTTAGGGCCCAATTCAGACACGCTCAGACTTTGATTTCTTCCCTACCCCTTATAGGGGTGCTTCGCCCGCGGGGCCTGATATCAGTAGTTTACACGTTCCTGCTGTCTCAAAGGTTAGCACATGCGGGATGTGCGGTGGAACTCAGATGGAAGGGGCTGATTCCGAACCTGACTGAGGGGGATTGGCTTGATGCAATGTCTTCACACCTCGCGGTTTCACCAGCGGCTAATAATAAAATGACGCAGCTTTATATCATCCATAGATGTTATATAACTCCTACCAGGCTATTGCATATGGGCAGATCTTCCTCGGCTAGCTGTAAAAGGTGCCAGCATGATCGGGCAGACTTTGACCATATGGTATGGCACTGTCCGGTAATATCTAAATTCTGGCGAGAGGTCACAGACTGTCTCTCATCAGTAACAGGTAAACGAGTCCCCTGTGAGCCTGGACTATGTTTGTTGGGTCTGCTCCCACCAAATTCCTGGTCACACTATGAAGGTATATTTTTACGGGAGACCCTGTTCATGGCCAGAAAGGCTATTGCACTTCGTTGGATGGGAGATCTTTTCCCAACGGTTCCACAATGGAAATCACTGCTCAACTCAGTAATACCCTACGCCAATTTAGTATACAAACATAGGGGATGTCCGTATAAATTTCTGGAAGTGTGGGGTAGTTGGTGCTCATCGCCTCTGACATCATTTAATGTAGGTGACCTCAGGTCTTCCCTAAACAGCCTTGGGGTTTAAGTGCGTAAGTAGGGACGGGGTAGCGGGCCCCAACTGGGGGGGGGGAGGTTCAATAGTAGTTTGGACGTGATCAGTCCTGGATGGTACAAGTATTTATAACAGAGTGGTATATATTTGCATTGCTTTTGTTCCTATAAATGTATTGGTTATTCTCAATAACAGACCGGAAAAGGTTGTACCATTTCTTTTTCTCATTGTGTAACAGAGATCGATGTTGTTGTTTGTATAGTTACGTTACATTGGAATAATGGGTTTCTTGCATGTCACCCAAAATGTTATGTTTATCATACCTTGTGCACTGTGTACTTTCAATAAAATGAGTTTAAAAAAAAAGAAAGTCTATGAGCCCGTACTCCGATACATCGGCTTTCTGGAAAAAGCCGAACAGAAACGAAGCGGCTGAGCGCTCACACGAGGACTTCTGCCTCTTCGTTTTAGTTATTGGTTGGGGTCTCAGTTCTCGGACCCCCACCGATTAAAACTTCTGACATGTCAATATGACATGTCAGAAGTTTGAACGTTTTAGTTACCCTTTAAGATTTTTGGGAAAACTAGGGGTGCTTTTTTTTTTTTTTTCCCCTTTTCTTAATCACTGCATTCCAAGGCCCATGACTTTTTTTTATTTCAGTCGACATAGCTATGTGAGGACTTGGTTTTTCTTGCAGGCTTTATACGCACTACTTTGGTTGAAAATAATATTTGTTAGTTAACCAGGCGTGGCGGGAGGGATTGTGGTATCTAAGGTGTTCAATAGATATGCCAAAAATGTCTTACAGGTTCGTGTCCCAGCTCTGGCAGCGGCATCCGGACGGATGATGAATGGGGAGGTGGCCACGCAGCTCTCCCTATATTTTGTTCTATGGAAGTTCCGGAAACAGCCGAGTGCGATGGCCACCTCTCCATTCATTCTCTGCCTGGATGGGAATAACCTTCCAGGTAACCCCTTTAATGTAGTTTTTAAAGTGATTATTCCACAAGAACAACCCCCATCTCTTGTATCCCCTCCAGCAATGAGCGGTCATTGCTAGAGGAAGATACCGGCACCTGGATATTCCTGAGCAGTAGTCTTTCGTCTTGTTTTTATTTCATAGGCTGATTCTTCGCCTTGTGTGTGTGTGTGTGTGTGTGTGTGTGTGTGTGTGTGTGTGTGTGTGACTTGATGCGGCCGTGATGCTGGGTTTCCGCTATTGCGCAGCTTGGTCACAATGACCCGCTGGCAGAACACCCGGTGCATTAGTCTGCCACCCAATAGCTTTGTATACAGACCGATGCACCGAGCTCATTGCACGTCTGGACTAAGGTCGTTTCGTCCCGTAAAATAAACAAAAATGAATTTTTTTTCAAAAGTTGAATAAATAAACACGGCATACGTTGGGCAAGCAGAGAGGATGGAGCCGTCCTTCAATCGTTGCGATCAAACGCCACTTCTAAAAATCCTCTGCTGGCTGGATACATTTTTTTTCCTGTCCCAATGTTAACATTTCCGCTTTGAGTTTCACCTTTTCATGTGTCTCCTGGAAATACAGAATCCATCTGACGTGTTCAGGAACCTTCCTTCTTTGCTAAGGCCCCATGCACACGACCGTAAAAAACCTCCGTTTTTGCGGACCGCAATTGCAGTCCGCAAAAATGGACCCATTCACTTTCATTGAACGCGGACACCTTTCCGTAGTGCTACGGGTGGGTGTTCGTGCCGTAGAAATGTTCAGAAAATTATGGAACATGTCCGTTCTTTGGCAATTTGTGGGCCGTGCTCCCATACAACGCTATGCACATTGCCGCTCCATACAACGCTATGGGAGATATGTAGGAAAACAACCAAGAGTTCTCACTTGCTGAACCCCTTTTCTGTAATCTAACCACCCCTCCGATGCTCTATTCTGCATTTTCAGATGTCTCATTCTCTACAGCTGTTTGACGTCTTGTATTGGTGACCACGCATTCATGTAAATGGCACCATATCCGTGGTCACCAGTTAAATGTAATACAGTACTTTTAACATTTGGATGTGTATACGCAGCAAAATTCCAATAATTTAGGGCGAGCGAGGTAACGGACTGCTGGAAATGAAAATCTAAAGTTACCTGGACTTACCTTATGGCTGACTTCGATGTCTCCTCTGCTCTTCGCTGACTTATCGGAAACTTAAAGTAGACGTTAAGCCATTCTGATAATGATTTTTACCTGGGCACCACCAATCTAATGGTAACATGTGGGTGAGAATCTGACACCTGCAACTATAGGCCGATACCACAGCAGATATCGGTGCCACTTCAGTGATTTCGAAAAACTGTTCGCAACCTTAAAGGCTAATTTTTAGTAAAAAAAAAAACGTGTACATAGTGTTTGGTGCAACTTTTTAATTCTTATTAAAAATTGTTACTTTTTAAGATACAGCTGCTTTGTATCCTGTTTATAGAGCAGCTGTATCTAGCGGTGAATCTTGAATCTGTGAGATCAGTGGGAATGACGGGTTTAGTGACAGCCGATCCTGCGTGTTTCTGGCACGCAGGATCGAGCCCGTTATCGATCACATCTAAGTTCATAACTGTCAGAGACATGCAGAACCTGCTGTCACTGAACCTGTCAGTCCCGCCGAGCTGACGGATTCAGGTCTTCGCGCACGATACAGCTGCTCTGTATACAGGATACAGAGCAGCTGTATCTCAAAAAGTAAAAATTACTTTTAATAAAAAGTAATTAGAAAGTTGCACCAAACGCTGGAGTCGCTCTGTTCTGGCTCATAGAGGGGGGACGGAGCAGCATTTATGAGGCTACCCCTTTGACGCCACTGCTAGCGAGGACCCGCGGTGCCGGACTATCTTGTAATCCGGCATTAGGACTATATTTTCTCTAGTGGTGATCAGTTATTGCCAGATCGTTTATAATCAAGAGCCGAGCTAGATCTTTTATGCATTCAGAAATAGCACATTCTCCACGTTACGCATGTTCACCGTTGCCGTCACCTTCCTGTCTGCTTTCTATAGATCTATCCACTCTTTGACGAAGTTGTGCGCAATTCTTTCTTGACTTGACGTGGTTTGCAGGGATTGATTCGCTATATTTACCTTCTCCGTCTTGCGACAGATTGTCTTATCAGTACACTTGTCCGATCTACCTACGCGACTATAAAATTAGACAGCAAGGCAGAAATAGCCTAACCCCTCTGCGCACACATCTGCATTACTCATAGATGGCAGCCCAAGAACGTCGCGCTCTTAAAGGGCTACACCAGTTTTATACATGTCAGCGTTGTAGAGCAGAAGCTGCGTTCCGATTCACGCCGCACAGACACCGACGTCTTATTTATTTTACTTTTTTACGGAATGGGTGGGGGGGGGATTGCAATGGTAAAGGAAATCCGCTGATGAGAGATATTATATACTGGTGTCCATTACCATGACGACAGTCACAAGTTTCCACGGTAACGCAGCTTTCTCCTAACCACTGCTGAGGAAATGGTCATTGTTAGTTAGGAAAAATGTTACCGCCGCTGTAGAGGGGACAGTTCTCTCCGGAGGGAGAAATTGTGCAGGAAGTGTTATATTGCGACAAAATTCAGTGTTACGGGAGTTTAATGTATGGATTTTTGGTTATTCACACAGAATAAGGAATAACGTATAGTATAGGACACTGGATACATCTATTATGTTGCTCAATGCAGCTTGTTGTAACATAAGTATCCACAATTTATCTGCCAGTGGGATACACTGATTGCCAGGAGGGTCAATAGAGGATCAATTTTTCTATAACTGAACAGAATGGAAATACCGAACACAGGTGTGAACAACGCCTTATATAGCTAGGTGGGCTAAGGGGCTGGAAGGTGTCTGGTCAGAAGAAGCAGTCACAACTGAGCCCCGTCTAAATATTGTCAGAAGTCTGAAGTTTGAAGACTTTAATAACCGGTCTACAGATGTGTCCGCCCAAAACTTTTCTTGAATTGCGTTCAGTTATACAATTTGTCACAATACCGATATTTAATACAATCCTGTCCCACCCATTAAAAAAACGTATGCGTTCCATTTTTTTTTTCTTTTACATGTTTAACTTTTTTGCGCCATATACTGTATGTATATGATCAGTCTATACGTTCTGTACAGTATATTATGTGATTTTTATATTGTTTTTGTTTTAGGGATTTGGGAACAAAGAGAATCCAGATTATGCTGCTCCGATCCCTTCTTATGGTATGTAGTCATTTATTTCCGATTCACAAATCATGTTTTTGGCGTAGTAAAACATCTGAAGGTTTTAATACAGGTTTTCAGCCTCTGGATGTAACCAAGAACAGCAAGCAGAGCTCTTATTAGACCGTTTTAGATATTTTTATTATACAATGATTATGAGGGTTGAACTTAAAGGGGTTGTCCCCTGTTCAGGATCCTCATCTCTCGTCCAGACTGGAGAGCGGTTACATAGAGCATCTCTCGCTCTGGAGGACCTGTCCTGTATTACACAGACAACACATTGATATGAATGGACACTGTGTAATACTTCATTTCCCCTGTGGTGGCGCTGCAGGGAATTCGATCACTTACTGCCAGGTTTCCCCACAGATTACAGCTGATCGCTGGGTTTCCCACCTGGAAGACACTTTGTGACCCTTTAAAGATCAATCATCTGACCTGTGTTGCTCCATCCATAAGCATGGCCTCCCTGTCTACGTTGTTCACTCCTTATTGCTGTCCCACAGTGTAGTCCTAGGGTTGGCTATCATTTAAAGGGGATCTTCAGGCATTTTTTTTATTGAGGGGCTATTCTTCGGATAGACAATTAATATCTTATCAGTTGAGGCCTGGCTCCCGGCACCCCCGCCGATCAGCTAATTGATGGGGCTGCGACATTTTTTGTCGCAGCCTTTTCCCAGTTTACAGGCACAGCGCCGTACACGTATGTAGCGGCTTTGCCTCGGATTGCAGTTCCAGTCCTAGTCCTATTCAAGTGAATGTGACTGAGCTGCTATCCCAGTCTCAGCCACTACGGACGTGTACGGCGCTGTGCCTAGTAAACATTGAAGAGGCTGCGCGACGAATGCCGCAACCCTTTCAGTCAGCTGATCTGTGGGGGTGCCGAAAGTCGCACCCCCACCTGTATGATATTAATGTCCTATCCTAGGGATAGGCCATCAATATAAAATACCAGTAGAAACCCCTTTAAGGCTCAATAGGCATCTATTATTTACTAAGCCACTGATGTCTCTTTGGCCCTAGGACATCCCTTGTGAAGTCAGAGGACTACACGTTTTCCTTCCCTGGTATATTCAGGACTTTATTTTTGTGTTCTTGCAAATTATTCTCTTGACTTCTCTTTACAGGTGACTTCAGGTTACAAGGCAAAGAACATTGCAGCGGCCCTTCCCCCGCCTTTCCTGGATCCCCTCCTATCTCCCTCACTTATGGAGGATTTAGAACTGCGTCAGCTAGTGCACGAAATATTGCACAACCTTATAGATCGTCATGACAACAGAGCGAAACTCCGGGGCATCAGGTACTTGTCTGCACAGTGTCGCATCTAACTCTCTGCTTTAGCTTTTATTACATAAAGGGTACATATCCTTAAAATAAACTTCTGTTATGTCAAATACATGGCAGGGGTATATACTGGTGAGTTCTGAGACCCCCACTAATCGCTAGAAAGAAGGTGTTTCCTTGAAAGTATATAGCTTCTACACAGCTGTGAATGACAGCCACCCTCCAGCACTATTGTCCAGTTTCGGAGAAAACGATTGTGACCCTTTTTGCATCACGATCAATGCAGATCATAGTGCTGATAAAGAGAGGGGACTCCCTTGGTTACATTGCTGCCAGCCTTTTCTTTGCGAACGCTGGGGCTGCCCATTTTCATACTGCCAGCCTGGGGCCTGACTAAGGTCCCCAGAGCTGTCCAGTATAATCCCGTTCGGGCATATTTTAGGTATGCCCTAACAGTTGCCTGTGCATTTTACTTGTGCAGACTGTAATGTATTGTCATATAAACATACATAAAAAAAGTCTTTAGCTGGTGATACCTCCGATTGTTTTACAGCTAGAACTGAGTGTTAGAATCTCATCTTTCATATGACACCAGAACCCCTTATCTAGGTGGTCCACAGCCGGAGATATGGCTATTTGACGTGTTCCCCCTTCCCTCCAGCCTCAGTCTCTCACACTGTGTGAAGCAGCTTCATGCTGATTGGACAGCGTCAGAGGCTGTGAGGAGGCTCCACCTCGGGAGAATCGCTGGTGGTGACACCCACTTGGCTCCAGCCTCATTTGCATATTTAGAAAAAAAAAAGCTCATAACTTTTAAAAAAACTTTTTGGAACACAATTTTCACTAGAATTATCAGTGTGACCGCGCCTATTGGATTAGCTAGGAGATAGGACATTTCTAAACTGGTGACAGATCCTCTTTAAGGCCAAAATTTTCTCCTTCCTTAAGGGGTTAAACAATGGTTAGCCTTTAATTGTCATAAGTTTGCAAGTTCTGCATAAATTTAGAAAACTTCAAAAGTCACCAATTTACGTCCTAGTTTTTAAAATCTTCAACCCTTGGCGACATATGCTGTAGCTACGGATGTAGCCATCTTTATCTTGACTCGTCATGGCCGTGGAGGAGGAGTATGGAGGGTCTGAGCCGCCTCGGCATTCACCGAGTGGTGGCTGTATGTTACAGCCCACACTTCACTGCAGCGGCCGCAATCTAAATTAACTCTGATCCCGGCCATTTAACCACTTCGGCCTTCCACGACGCGGTCGTGGGCAGCCGATTGTTGTCATGGCAGCCTTGGGGCCTAATGAATATTTGCGTTTCTATTATCCCCTTAAGGACACAGCCTGTTTTGGCCTTGTGGCACAGCCGATTTTTGCAAATCTGACGTGTCACTTTATGTGGTAATAACTCCGGAATGCTTTTGCCTATCCAAGCGATTCTGAGATTGTTTTCTCGTGACATATTGTACTTTATGATACTGAAAAAATTTTGTCGTTAAATTCAATATTTATTTGTAAAAAAACACCAAAATTTAGAGAAAATTTGCAAAAATCAGCATTTTTCTAAATTGTAATGTATCTGCTTGTAAAACAGACAGTAATACCACACAAAATAGTCACTAGTTAACATTTCCCATATGTCTACTTTATGTTTGCATCGTTTTTTGAACATTCTTTTATTTTTCTCGGACGTTACAAGACTTAGAACTTTCGCTGCAATTTCTCGCATTTTCAAGAAAATTTCAAAAGGCTATTTTTTCAGGGACCAGTTCAGTTCTGAAGTGGCTTTGAGGGCCTTATATATTAGAAACCTCCTATAAAACACCCCATTTCAAAAACTGCACCCCTCAAAGTATTCAAAACCACATTCAGATTTTTTTTTAACACTTTAGGCATTTCACAGGAAATAAAGCAAAGTAGAGGTGAAATTTACAAATTTCAATTTTTTTTTTTTACTAAATTCATTTGTAATACAGTTTTTTCTGTAACACAGAAGGTTTTACACAAGAAATGCAACTCAATATTTATTGCCCAGATGCTGCAATTTTTAGAAATATCCCACATGTGGCCCTAGTGTGATAATGGACTGAAGCACCGGCCTCAAAAGCAAAGGAGCGCCTGGTGGATTTTGGGACCTCTATTTTATTAGAATATATTTTAGGCACCATGTCAGGGTTGAAGAGGTCTTGTGGTGCCAAAACAGTGGAAACACCCCAAAAGTGACCCCATTTTGGAAACTACACCCCTCAAGGAATTTTTCAAGAGGTATAGTTAGCATTTTTAGCCCACAGGTTTTTTGCTAAATTTATTGGAACTGGTCTGTGAAAATGAAAATCTACTTTTTTTCTGAAAAAACATACGATGTTTTAGATTTTACATGGAATAAAGGAGAAAAAGCACCCCAACATTTGTAAAGCAATGTCTCCCGATTACGGCAATACCCCATATGTGGTAATAAACTGCTGTTTGGACCCACGGCAGGGCTCAGAAGGGAACGAGGGCCATTTGGATTTTGGAGCGCAGATTTTGCTGGAATGGTTTTCGGTGCCATGTCGTGTTTGCAAAGCCCTGGAGGGACCATAACAGTGGAAGCCCCCAAAAGTGACCCCATTTTGGAAACTACACCCCTCAAGGAATTTTTCTAGGGGTATAGTTAGCATTTTGACCCTACACGGTTTTTGCTGAACTTATGGGAATTATGCCGTGAAATTGAAAATCTAAATTTTTTTTCTAATAAAATTTAGTTTTAGCTCAGATTTTTTCATTTTTACAATAGATAAAGGAAAAAAAAACACCCCAATATTTGTAAAGCAAACTCTTCTGAGCACAGCAATACCCCATATGTGGTAATAAACTGCTGTTTGGACACTCGGCAAGGCTTAGAAAGGACGGAGCGCCATTTGACTTTTGGAGCTCTAGTTTTGCTGGAATGGTTTGCGGCCCCATGTCACATTTGCAAAGCCACTGAGGGGCCAAAATAGTGCAAACTCGGCAAAAGGGACCCCATTTGGGAAACTATACCCCTCGTTGAATTTATCTAGCGGTATAGTGAGCATTTTGACCCCACAGTTTTTTTGCTGAATTATTGGAATTATGCAGTGAAAATGAAAATCTACATTCTTTCCACTAAAATGTTGAATTTTTTTCGTTTTCACAAGGAATAAAGGAGAAAAAGCGCCCCAACAATTGTAAAGCAATTTCTCCCGAGTACGGTAATACCCCACATGTGGTCATAAACTGCTGCTTGGATACACCGCAGGGCTCAGAATGGCAGGAGTGCTAATTGGCATGTAGATTTTGGTTGATAGTTTTTTGGGCGCCATGTCGCATTTGCAGAGCACCTGAGGTACCCGTACAGTAGAAACCCCTGAGATGTGACTCCATTTTGGAAACTATACCCCTCAGGGTAATCATCTAGGTGTGTACTGAGCATTTTGATCACACAGGTGTTTCATAGATTGTATTAGAATGAGGCAGTATGAAAATGAGAAAAAAAAAAATTTCCCCCAAAAATATGTAGTTTTGCATCCAATTTTTTTTCCACAAGGGGTAATATTAGAAAAAACCACACATAATTTGTTACCCAATTTCTCCTGAGTACGGCAATACCCCATGTGTGGCCCTAAACTGCTGTTTGGGCACATGGCAGAGCTCAAAATGGAAGGAGTGCCATGTGGCTTTTAGAGCACCGATTTTGCTGGACTGGTGTAGGGGCGCCATGTCGCATTTGCAGAGCGTTCTTAGGTACCAGAGTAGAGTGTAAAACCCTGAGAAGACCCCATTTTGTAAACTACACCCCTCAAGGCATTTATCATTTGCCTGGATATATGACAGGGCTTAGGCGTGAAAGGCGCATGTGAGACCAATTTTGGTGATTTTCGCAGCATTAGCCCACAATGTTAGGGCTCTGGGGTCAAATAGTAAAACAAACCCCCAAGTAGTGACCCCCATTTTGGAAACAAACCCCTGAAGGCATTTTATTAACGGGTGTAGTGAGCATTTTGACCACACAAGGTTTTTTTTTTCTATAATAAATGAATGCTCAGTGGATGGTGCAAAGTGAAAATTGCAAATTTCCACAGGTATGTGCCATTTTAGTGCACAATATTTTGTGCCCAGTTCATGCCACTGAAGACAAATACCTCAAACTGTTAAGCGGGTTCTCCCGGGTATGGCGATGCCATATATGTGGACGTAAACTGCCCGTTGGGCACGCTGTGGGGCTCAGTAGGGAGAGGCGCCATTTGGCTTTTGGAGCGCAGATTTTGCTTAGTGGCAGTTTTGTTTGGGGTTTTGCTGGTATTTCAGTTATGATGTGGGGGTACATGTAATCTGTGCATCAGGGTATAATAAGAGGGTGTAAATAAATAATAATCCGCAGATATGTGGCCGGTGTCGCACTGATAAATGGTGCCCGATCTTATCCGCTTTTGGACACACTGCACATTTTGCATCACCATATTCTGAGAGCCAGAACTTTTTTTTTTTTCACCACCGGAGCTGGTTGAGGGCTTATTTTTTGCGGGACAATCTGTAGTTTTCATTGATACCATTTTGGGGTACATGCGATTTTTTTTATTTTTTTTGATCACTTTGTATTTAATTTTTTGGGCAAGCAAGGTGACCAAAAACCTGCAATTCTGATGTCTTTTATAAAAAAAAATTTACGCCGTTCGCCATGCGCTATTAATGACAATTTTACTTTATTCTGCGGGTCGGCACGATTACGGCGATACCAGATGTATATAGTTTCTCTTATGCTTTGCAGCGTCTACACGATAAAATCACTTGTTTCAAATGTATTTTTTGTGTCACCGGATTCTGAGAGCCATAACTTTTTTATTTTTCTGTCAAAAAAGCTGCGGGGGGGCTTGTTTTTTGCGGGACGGGCTTCAGTTTTTAATGGTATCATTTTGGGGTACATGCAACTTTTAGATCCTTTTTTTTATTCTGTTTTGCGAGGGGTAGTGACTAACAAACAGCGATTCTGGAATCGTTTTTAATTATTAACATTTTTTACGGTGTTCACCGTACGGGTAAAATAGCGTGATATTTTTATAGTTTGGGTCGTTACGGACGCGGTGATACCACATATGTGTACTTTTTTTTATGTTTTTCTGTTTTTCCTATAATAAAAGACTTATTATAGGAAAAAAGGCTGTTTGTGTTTTTTGCAACTTATTTTTTTCATGAAACGTATTTTTTTTTGTTTTTTACAACATTTTTATTAACTTGTTTGACCTTTTTTTTGTGTCCCACTAGGGAACTTGAAGGCATGAAGCCCTGATCGCTATTCTAATACACTGCACTACCTACATAGTGCAGTGTATTAGAGCTGTCAGCTATTCACTGACAGCAAGCCTATTAGGCTTCGCCTCCCGGCGGGGCCTAATAGGCTTTTGTACTAGGAAGCGATTGTTAGGCTATGGTTGCCATAGCAACCATCGGAACACCCGCGTGTGCCGATGGTTGTCATTAGCAACCATAGCGTACGGTCTAATCTCTTAGATGCAGCGATAGCTGCATCTAAGGGGTTAATCGGCCGGATCGGAGCCTAGCTCCGGTCCTGGCCGTTAGAGCACGATGTCAGCTGTGACAAACAGCTGACACCCGCGCCTGTGGCAACCATCGTGGTTGCCGACAGGCTACAAGACACTTCGATGCATCGATCGCCTTGATCGATGCATCGAATGGGTTAATTGGCCGGATCGGAGCCTAGCTCCGGTCCTGGCCGTTGCAGAGGGGTGCCGGACATCTGATTACCGGCGGTGATAGCGCTGGCTCAAGCTGAGCCAGCGCCATCACATTCCTTACGTCATGGAGCTGTGATTGGTCAGTCTGCTTTGACTGACCAATCACAGCGATCGCCGGCAGAAGACCGCTGTGAATGGTCCCCTGCCGTCTTACTGTGCCGGTCAACTGTCATAAACAGTTGACGGCATAGTTCTGTCACCTTGTCATTTGACAGGGTGACCGTTTTTAGCCAGGACGCACCGGTACGTCCCTGTGGCTTAAAGCACTTCAATGCAGGACATACCGGTGCGTCCTGGTGCGCTAAGGGGTTAAGGTGCTAAAAATAATAATACACTGCAATACAAAATAAATAATTGGGATCGGTGAAAGTCCAAACTATTTTTTATAATATAACGTTATTTAACCCACGTGGTTAACGGCGGGGGAAAAAAAAGGCCACAATTGCGTTTTTTTTGGTTCTTTTACCTCTCAAAATGGAATAAAAAGTGATGAGTCTCATGTATTCCAAAATGATAGTAATAAAAACGACAGCTCGCCCCGCAAGAAATAAGCTCACCGCGCTCCATCCATGAAAAAGGTAAATAGTTATAGGTCTCTGAATATGGAGGTACAAAACAAATTTTTGTCTTTAACAAATAGTTTTTTTCTTTGTAAAAGTAGTACATCATAAAAAATAATCTGTATCAATTATATATTTTACTATATATTCTCGAATTGCGATATGTTTTGGTAACGCCATAATCGTATTGACCCACAGAATAAAGATAATGTGTCGTTTTTACACACGATGAACACCGTAAAGAACAAAACCGAAAAACAATAGAGAAATCAGTGTTTTTCCCATTGCACCCTGCAAAGATTTTTATTCTTTGTTTCCCCGGTACATTTTATGGTACATTAAATGGTGTCATTCAAAACTACAAACTTGTCGCACAAAAAACAAGACTTCAAACAGCTTTGTCGACAAAAATATAAAAAAGTTATGACATTCGAAAGGAAGAGTGGAAAAAACAAAATGACAAAACCTAAAAAATTGCTATGGTGCCAAAGATCACCCTATAGTGCTCTAAGTTTAGTCCACTTGAATTGTAAATCGATGTCTTACAGACGCTATAATGCAACCGCAATTTGTTTGTTTGTTTGTTTGTTTGTTTGTTTGTTTGTTTGAATGAGGCCTGATACTGCGAGTTCTCTGCTCCCTTTCAGCTGTAAGTGTTACCAGTATTTTTTGCAGAGTTCATGCATGGAGCGGGATGAGCAGGAGGTCTCTGAGGTGCAGCTTTAGCCAATAGCTACAGAGCAGGAAGTCTGTGAGGTGCAGCTTCAGCCAATAGCTGTAGAGCAGGAAGTCTGTGAGCTGCAGCTTTAGCCAATAGCTACAGAGCAGGAAGTCTGTGAGGTGCAGCTTCAGCCAAAGGCTACAGAGCAGGAAGTCTGAGCTGCAGCTTCAGCCGAAGGCTACAGACCAGGAAGTCTGAGCTGCAGCTTTAGCCAATAGCTACAGAGCAGGAAGTCTGCGAGGTGCAGCTTTAGCCAATAGCTACAGAGCAGGAAGTCTGTGAGGTGCAGCTTTAGCCAATAGCTACAGAGCAGGAAGTCTGCGAGGTGCAGCTTTAGCCAATAGCTACAGAGCAGGAAGTCTCTGAGGTGCAGCTTCAGCCAAAGGCTACAGAGCAGGAAGTCTGTGAGGTGCAGCTTCAGCCAAAGGCTACAGAGCAGGATGTTTCCTGTGGTATTCAGGTCCTATAATGTACAGAGCACCTTGGAAATTTGCATTTGTGGACCAGAGTAATAGATCTGGTATGTTATAAGACCCTAGTACGTGCATATTCTGTTTTACGAAAAGTTTCCTAATGTTATTCTATGTCACGCAGGAAAGATTATTTTAATAACCCTGCTGGGACTTGTATAGTTTGGTACATTATGATAAATGGGGGCTTGAAATGTGCGCCGTTTTGCTGTTTTTCTTTTTCGGCACAGCGGTTACATATTGCAATGAGTATTTTACGGAAACAGGAAACATATTTTTATCTAAAGCCTCCTTAATTATTTCGTATTGACACAGAAGCTTTTTCTGCTCCATTATTAGCTTAATTAAGTACGTAATTGTATTTTTATTTAATGGGAAATGCTTTGCCCTGTAAATACACAGCTATGGAAATGACGGCTTATAATTATTGTGACAGTTTTATCCCTGAAGAATGCTGCGTAATTGCTAAACATGGTTATAATTACCATCTAATATTTTATAGCCGGCTGCTTTACTCCCCCTTATTTGCAGAATTTTGCTTTCTTTGTATGAAATAGTATTAAATGTGCCGGGTGCCGTATACCATGAATTACTGATGAGCGCGACTAGAAACTGGTGTATTATCTGCTGTGTCATTCGTTTGACATTTGTATATGTACGTGATTGGGTAATATCGGTTTTTAGGTGGTGTCAAATGCATTCGGTTTCCTATAGTGCCCCAATAACACTCGCCCATCACACCCTCACACTCAATCTACAAAACATGCAGAGTTATTAACGAAAGCTCTGTTCACACTTGAGTTCACAGGATTTTTACGTAAGCATAGCAGCGCTATTCTTGCTGTCAAAAATACCAGAACCTCAACAGACCCCCTTAGGGCTCTGTCAGGGACCATTTGGATCAGTTGGGTGATGGATCTGTCACCATATACGCCATGGCTTCCATTCTGAACTAATAAGACCAGAGTGTAACACGTATACAAACCCAAGTTAGTGCACCCACCTACCCAACAGACATCGAACACCCACCTGTCCAAGACCTTACCAGAGCACCATCCTACGCAACAGACATCTAACCACCCACATTTCTGAGGCATAAACCCATAGAGCACTGTCCTATCTAACACATCTAACACCCACCTATCCGAGACATGCACCCGCCTACCCAACGTAAAAATCATCTAACCTACCCGCACACTCCTCAAATACACTGGACCTATTCGCTCAAAACATCATCCATCACACCCACACACACCTTACAGCCAGTGCACCCACAGCAGCTGCCTGCGTGCCTAGTGCCGAAACAAGCGGAAGTTTGCGTGCCTAATTCCGCCACAGCGTAAGCCTGCGTGTCGAGTGCCGCCACAGCGTAAGCCTGCGTGCCGAGTGCCGCCACAGCGTAAGCCTGCGTGCCGAGTGCCGCCACAGCGTAAGCCTGCGTGCCGAGTGCCGCCACAGCGTAAGCCTGCGTGCCGAGTGCCGCCACAGCGTAAGCCTGCGTGCCGAGTGCCGCCACAGCGTAAGCCTGCGTGCCGAGTGCCGCCACAGCGTAAGCCTGCGTGCCGAGTGCCGCCACAGCGTAAGCCTGCGTGCCGAGTGCCGCCACAGCGTAAGCCTGCGTGCCGAGTGCCGCCACAGCGTAAGCCTGCGTGCCGAGTGCCGCCACAGCGTAAGCCTGCGTGCCGAGTGCCGCCACAGCGTAAGCCTGCGTGCCGAGTGCCGCCACAGCGTAAGCCTGCGTGCCGAGTGCCGCCACAGCGGAAGCCTGCGTGCCGAGTGCCGCCACAGCGGAAGCCTGGTCCCGCAACACAGCGGAAGCCTGCGTGCCGAGTGCCGCCACAGCGGAAGCCTGCGTGCCGAGTGCCGCCACAGCGGAAGCCTGCGTGCCTGGTCCCGCAGCACAGCGGAAGCCTGGTCCCGCAGCACAGCGGAAGCCTGGTCCCGCAGCACAGCGGAAGCCTGCTCCCGCAGCACAGCGGAAGCCTGCGTGCCTAGTGCCGCCTCAACTGCCCTTCCAAAAGCACAAACTCAATGTATCCACCCACCTAACAAGAAAAGACACTCTACAGAAGACACATACTACACTCACACCTACCCAACAGCAGAAATAACCCAGCACACATATACATACACCTACACACTTCACACACACAACAAATTCATCCACCACACACACACACAGTCTTATAACACTTGGGCATCGTTCACATCTGCGTCAGGACTCCGTTCATGGGTTCCGTCAGACCTTTCCGTCAGGTGAACCCATGAACGGAAACAAATGGGAACCATAGCTTTCCGTTTGCATTACCATTGATTTCAATGGTGACGGATCCGGTGCAAATGGTTTGATTGTCACCGTTCTATAAGGTTTCTGTCGTTTTGGCGGAATGAATAGCGCAGTCGACTGCACTATTGATTCAGTCGGGAAACCGGAAACCTGCCGGAATGGTGACGAACGGAAAACATTAGCGATATTTCCGTCCCCATTGATATCAATGGTGACTGTAACGGAAGCTGTGGTTTCACTTTCCGTTGCGGGGTTCACCAGACGGAACCCCGGAACGGAAAGCGAATGGTGATGTGAACCGGCCCTTATTCAACACCTAACATGCGCACAAATTGGATGGAAAATCAACCTCTGGCCAGGAAAAAGTTTTCAGGACAGCTTTACTAAAGAATTTAAATACAAACTATATGAGATAGTTGAAGACCTTTTTAATTATATAGCAATTCAGATTAATTTACTTAAGACTGGAAAGTCTCTTTAAGAAGGGAGTCGCTCACGTCCCGCCGGATGACGCTGCGGGTTGGATTACTAATCTCTTCTGGGTCTACTCATTTTTGTTTCTTTTGTCAGTAATTTTAGATTTTAATTTTTTTGTTTCCTCAGAATAATTCCAGATGTCGCCGACCTTAAAATTAAACGTGAAAAAATTAGCCGACAGGATGTGAGCTTCATGAAAAAGGTAAAGATGTCTCTGTACACCCCAACATAAGTAAGATCTAAGGAAAAAATACATATACACCATAAAGTGTCGCATAGGGAGCGGTTTACTGACCCCAGACCTATACTTTTATTCTCCGCTTCATATGTTGTGCTACTGAATAGAATCTTTTGTTCCCTGTTATCAGCCATATTAGATAGGGCAAGGACTGTGTTTATTAATGGGGTGACAGAATTTTGGGAAAACTCCTATAATCCACTATAGATCCCCTATTAACACGTTGTCATGTTTGTGTGCAGCATGGCCAGCAGCTGTACCGGCACATATATCTAGGCTGCAAGGAAGAAGACAACGTACATAAAAACTATGAGCTTCTCTACACCGCCCTGGCACTGGCCACTATCGAGCTGGCCAATGAAGAAGTGGTGATCGACCTGATTCGAGTGGCAATTGCGTTACAGGTGCGTCAAAGATGTTGAATTATTAAAGTACAAATTCATTTTTTAATATGTTTTTAGAGCAGTCGAGCGCCATTTTTTTTGAAGCACAGTTCCGTTTCAGATTATGTCAGATTTGACGGGAAGTAAAGCGCCGTATGCAAGGCTATTCTTCACATCAAATCTCCGGACACTGCAATGGAACGCAACGGCACTGTTAGTCACCGGGGTACCTCGGGCGTTAGTGGGATCTGTCGTACGACGGATCCAGCGCTGCATTGTGGTCTCCGTTATAAACAGAAACCGTGAAGCAGATGTGAACGGAGCCTAAAAAAATACTATTCTTGCTGCCTGCAGTCACCACTAGGGGGAGTTAAGGAGCAGTATATTATGTTAGGGTATGCTCACACATAACCATAATGCTGACTATTTTTCCACCGGGATTTGAGGGTGGAAATCGACTAAGTTTTACAGCTGCAGCAAAGTAGAAGAGATGTAACAAAGTCATTCAAGTTTTATAATCCGCAACATGTCAATTTTATTCTGCGCAATGGTTGCACACCTATTGCAGATTTTCCCGCATGTAGTTCATTGGGGAGATAAAAAATTTGCAACAAATGGCAAATGTTGCTGCAGCAAAAATCGCAACTAAAGTGAAAAATTGTTTTTTGTTTTTTTTTTCCAACTTTAAAATCCCCAAAATCCCACAATCTCCTCTCCTGGCGCTCTCGTAGCGACGCGTCCCTGCTGCTAACAAAGCCTGCAACGGCGATGTGAACTAAACTTAAGGCTATTTTAACACTGCGTTGAAAGGTCTCCATTTGACCGAACCGCTGAGAGAGGCTCCGGGTGTAAACATTAACTGGGGGCTGTGACTGAGGCCTAATAATGGCAGCCATCACCCATAGCCTATAATGGTACTGGTTAAACGGATGCGTCATAAACTATCCTGACCCTTCACGTATCTGTTAAGCGGATACCATTATAGCCTATGGGTAATGGATGACGTCACAAGTATCCGTCATCCATAGGCTGTAATGGCATCTAGCACGCGGTTCTATCCAGTGTAATACCTGACGGGGGCCAAAAGAACACCGTCTTGGCCTCTGTCAATATATTGGGAGCCTATGAGTACAATTGACGTATTCCTCGGGAAAGCGTAATGACAACAGCAGATCGCGCAGGATGATGGAGATGTACGGTTGTCACCGGACACACAGGTGGACTATGCAACCGCCAAGGCAAATTCTGATACATTTTAAGGAAGAATTTCTATGGAGATCTCCTGTTTTTATCAGAGATGATCAAATGAGACGTGGAATACCGTGAACGTCTATGAAGTAATTCTTGGGCTGTTGCTCCTTAGATTTCAGTTGCTCCCTGTACAAGCGGGATGATAGTCCTCCACTGCTGCTGGAAATAAAGTCCTGGCGCCACCTACAGAGCTCCACATAAAAACTGGAGTAACTCTCAAAATGTTCTTCCCATAGGATATGGCGATCATGAATGAAGACAACCTGCAGATGTTCAGTCGTTGCAGCATCATGGCCCTAGTCGCAGCATATCTCAACTTCCTCAGCCAAATGATTGCAGTTCCTGCATTTTGCCAGCACGTCAGTAAGGTAAGGCGCGGGAATCGGTGACTTTTAGATTTCATATCATGTGGTGCAAAGAGAAATGTATATAAATTGGAATAAAAAATAAAAAACCTCATGGTGACGCGCGGCATTCAGACTCCTCCTAGGCTGAGGGGGTTAATCCTAAACTAGACGGAGGTGAGAACTAAATATGAATTATCCCCGCTTTTTGGTAGTTGAAGATTAAGGCCGGGTTCCCACGTAGGGTAAACGCTGCAGAGTTCCTGCAACGGAATTGTTTGCGGAAGTTCCGCAGCATTTACAGTAGCAGCGAAGTGGGTGAGTTTTAGTAAATCTCATGCCCACGCTGCGGGAAGAAAAACGCAATGTAAACGTTAACTTGAATTTAATTCCGCAGCATCTTAATTTATGCTGCGTTTTCGTTGATTTTCTGTTGTGGGTTTTCGTCATCGAATTCAATGGGGATGCAAAAGAAAGCAAAGTGTTGCGACGTTTACACCGCAAAAATCGCAACGCTAGAAGAAAAAAAAAAATTATACTTACCCAGAACGCCCTCCTTCCTGCAGTCCGGCCTCCTGGGATGACGTTGCATCCCATGTGACCACCGCAGCCACTCACCGGCTGAAGCGCCACATGGCCCGCAACGTCATCCAGGGAGACCTGAGCGGACGTCAGAGGAGGGAGGGGGTAAGTATGTGATTTGCATTCATGCAATGTCCCTATGACAATACTCAAGGTAACAGGTCAGAATAGGAAATGTTGTCATGGGATCACCACAGCATTGCAACCTGAGGGACTTAATATTGTAGCAAATACGTAAAACGGTAAAAAAAACAAAAACTTTCTCAAACCTTTTGAATGTTCCTGGTTTCCAGATCGCGAGGTTTTTGTAGGGTCATTTAATTAAGGTTCAAGATTTGTTTGCTCTTTTCTTACATTTTATATTATTTTGAAAATATTTAATATCTGTTTATCCGAAAATGTATTTATCTCTTAGGTCATAGAAACCAGGAACATGGATGCCCCTTACTTCTTGCCAGAAGTCATATTCCGAGATAAATGCAGGTAATATGGCCATCTATATTATATGTAACTGAATAATTGAAAGGTCTACAACTTTCTGGTATACTCTGTGATTCATGTATGTTCAAGATCTCTGATTGCTGTCAGTGAATGAAAACACTTGTTTACATTCAGAAGATGTAAACCTGTACATGACAAGTCCTTCTCTCTCAGCTGAGAAGTGGATACAATTGCATCCAAACAGCCCAGACTCCAAACTGATACATTGTAGCAAATTACCGGAGAGATTTGTGCAGCCGCTGCTGATGTATTTCACTCATAGAGCATTACCTAGACTGGATAGACCGTTTATGATCTACCTTCCCGGAGATGGTGTATCTTGTGGCCATGGGTTACCAGAATGGGGGTACCGTGGTATCATTTTTAATAAAGGTATACAGTGATTAAGCAGCACGGTTCTATAATTTACAAAATATTCCTATAACCTGTTAGGGAATTCTGGGTTAATAGAGGGGGGGGTCCTCTGTTGAGGATCCTCATCTCTTGGTCAGAGTAGAAAAGAGCGTCTCTCTCTCTCTGGAGGACCTGTCCTGCATTACACAAACAACCCATTGGGATGAATGGGAATCGTGTAATACTTCATTTCCCCTCTGGTGGTGCTGCAGGGAAATGTATCGCCTACCGCCAGGTTTCCTAACCGATTACAGCTGATCGCTGGGGGTCCCAGCAGAGGGACACTTTGTGATCAGCTTATTATGAATAGACCCTTCCAACAAGTAGGGATTGTCCAAAGCGGAGAACTTTGGGAGTTCATTATTATGCAGCACTCTCTTGTTAAAATGCTTCCAAGAATGGCTCATCTGATACAAAAGCTAAAAAAAATGATCTGATGGAGGAATAAACTCAACGTAGTGAGGTGTGGGCACGTCCGCTGAAAACATGCTAAATACTTGAGCCTCTGCGAAGCGAAGGACGCACAGAACTGCCTTTGTCTCATCAATAAAATTCTCCTATTCCAAGAAAACGCCACTTTAAGGAGCGATGTCTGTTCGAAGAGAGCGCTCTGCGAGTCCGCGAGGATTCCTGGTATACAAATCCATTATGAAGGAAACACAGACGCATAAATCTAATCAATAATACTGATGTGTATCCGGGAGGACTGGAGGGATATACTGACCGTGCCGTGCCGCCAGATCATGGAAGATTTCCTAAGAAAAAATGATTGTATATTTCTGTATCTACGGCTTATGTGTATTTATTGATACTTTTATATTGTATTTGTATTTGTCGATTTATATCATTTTACATTTGATCACCATAACTCTCATTCTCCGCTTAACTCTCTTTACAGCCTTCCGAAATCTCTTGATAAACATGATAAAAACGTCTATTTCCTGACAAACAAAATAGTGGAGTCCCTCGGAGGCAGCGGTTACAGCGTGGAGTGGTTATCGGTCCCTTACGTACCCCAGGTGACAGGTGAGAAGTGCAGCCCTATCAGTAACCGTTCTATAGAGAACATTATGTATAGGAGCCTTGTGTATAGAAGCCAGTGATCACTTGTATAGATGGATGAATGTGTGCGCAAACTTAAACAACATTTATGGTTTTAATCTAAATCGGTCCAGCATTCGGTGCTGAGTTACTTGTTAGTATATGTTTTTCTGATACAGAGCTCCAAATATCCTGCGTAGACCTAGATGTACATGATAAAATTATAGATTCCTGCAGCCACCACTAGGGGGAGCTTACTGCATACTGTGTATACATTGCACTCCATAATACCGTATGCAGTTAGCTCCCCCTAGTGGTGGCAGCAGGAAGCTATAATTTTATTGGAACCTATGACTATTCAGGGGCTTTGCAGCTTTGAATTGAGGTGCGACCCCTGTTATGATCTATTAAGAAATGAACCAGAACTGAATGAAGATGTCAACATGGTGTAAAATGGTGGCTATTTACTGTAAGCGGAACATGCTCTGTAGACAAATGTATATCGCCAATTTACCCGACTGTACTATGTCATCTGCTGTCGTGGGTGTTATTATAGGGTCATTGTTTTGATCTAAATCCACGTCAATATCCACACTTATATAAATGTAATTGTTATGTGAATAGTAATTTGGATTCCCTCAGTGTCTCCATAAAAAGGCTGAACAATCCGGCCAGGCAGTGTTGTCATGTGGACATAGGGGTAGAGGAATAGGTTTCATGTACACTAAAGAAAGTTTTGTATGTGATGTCATTGGCACATAACAGTCCCTGGTCTCTGTGTGTGTGGTGGGGGTGGGGAGCTTTATTGTTGTGTTTTTGGTCCTGACTTTGAAGCTGAACAGACTTTACTGTGCTCCGTGCCAGATAAAACAAAAAGAGAATAATTTCTCCACAGTGACTCCACCAGCAGAATAGTGAGTGCAGCTCTGGAGTATAATACAGGATGTAACCCAGGATCAGTACAGGATAAGTAATGTAATGTATGTACACAGTGACTCCACCAGCAGAATAGTGAGTGCAGCTCTGGAGTATAATACAGGATGTAACTCAGGATCAGTACAGGATAAGTAATGTAATGTATGTACACAGTGACTCCACCAGCACAATAGTGAGTGCAGCTCTGGAGTATAATACAGGATGTAACTCAGGATCAGTACAAGATAAGTAATATAATGTATGTACACAGTGACTCCACCAGCAGAATAGTGAGTGCAGCTCTGGAGTATAATACAGGATGTAACTCAGAATCAGTACAGGATAAGTAATGTATGTACACAGTGACTCCACCAGCAGAATAGTGAGTGCAGCTCTGGAGTATAATACAGGATATAACTCGGGATCAGTACAGGATAAGTAATGTAATGTATGTACACAGTGACTCCACCAGCAGAATAGTGAGTGCAGCTCTGGAGTATAATACAGGATGTAACTCAGGATCAGTACAGGATAAATAATGTAATGTATGTACACAGTGACTCCACCAGCAGAATAGTGAGTGCAGCTCTGGAGTATAATACAGGATGTAACTCAGGATCAGTACAGGATAAATAATGTAATGTATGTACACAGTGACTCCACCACCAGAATAGTGAGTGCAGCTCTGGAGTATAATACAGGATGTAACTCAGGATCAGTACAGGATAAGTAATGTAATGTATGTACACAGTGACTCCACCACCAGAATAGTGAGTGCAGCTCTGGAGTATAATACAGGATGTAACTCAGGATCAGTACAGGATAAGTAATGTAATGTATGTACACAGTGACTCCACCACCAGAATAGTGAGTGCAGCTCTGGAGTATAATACAGGATGTAACTCAGGATCAGTACAGGATAAGTAATGTAATGTATGTACACAGTGACTCCACCACCAGAATAGTGAGTGCAGCTCTGGAGTATAATACAGGATGTAACTCAGGATCAGTACAGGATAAGTAATGTAATGTATGTACACAGTGACTCCACCAGCAGAATAGTGAGTGCAGCTCTGAAGTATAATACAGGATAAGTAATGTAATGTATGTACACAGTGACTGTTTATTTAGATTGATTTTGCTGTTTAAAGATGGACAGACATTTAACCTGCAGAGCTCCAGGGTGTCAAGTAGGTTATTCATTGAATAAAATTAATGAAAACTATGATATGAATGAAAAAGTAAGGTAATTAGCATTGCTGTGTGATCCTGGTTCAGTTTCTCATGTGTTCGTGTATTTATACTTTTGTGATCATGTAATTGTGTAAAGCCGCTTTGACTTTGGAGGCCGTGTACCAGCATGCACATTATACCGTGGTCATGTGGAAAACGTTTATAGTCAATAAAGTGCTGTGTAACTAGACCGGTTTTGTAGTCCATGGACGCCCATCGCTAGCCATTTCTTTGTTAGGCCCTTCCGCTGGACCCTCCAATCGGTTAAATTCCAAAGAAAATTGTGTAAATGCAGTCAGACTATTTAAAGTGAACCTGTCACACTGAACGTTGGTGTGATATCTGCAGGCGGCATGTCATAGAGCCGGAGGAGCTGAACAGATTGATATATAGATTTGTGGGTGAAGATTCAGTATAACTTGTCATTTATTGCTTTAAATCCCTTCTCCCTCTGGGCTAAGACGTGCAGTGGGCGGTCCTATTCAGTGTGGGCGTGTGTATTTGAGCTGTCAATCATTGAGTGACTCCACCTTCTGGATGTATAAACCCAGAGTGAGCAGGGATTTAGATTTAAAAAAATGACCGGTTATACTTAATGTTTACCCACAAATCTATATAGCACTCTGCTCTATATTGGACACCATGTTTAATATGACCGGGTCGCATTTAGATAAGCTGCGGCATATACATGAGGGGGTCGGCTTTAATGATCCCCCTTCCCCCAATTTGGCATCTACAGCTTTGGATACTCAGGTGACGTGTCCTATTCTCCTAAAACCTGTAATGTTCTCTTACAAGGGTTGAAGGGGAATGGGGCTAAAGAGGACCCTGGGTGCCCTGTGGCCCTTTATATGTATCCCTGCTCGGTACACGGCCTCCACAGTGCAGACATTAACCCTCCCAATATTCTCCGCTGACAGCAAAAAACAAAAAAAAATTATTTTCTTTTACTTCTCAATGTAGCTCTGTTCCCATCAATCAAAAAAATACGTAAAAGTCCAAAAGGTAAAGCTGGCTGAGCCCCCTAGACTGACCCCAACGTAGTGTGATCCCCCCAGAACCTGCAGTAGAGTCACTATATGTCACGTGCTGGCTTGTGTAGTGTGACCCGACTTCTATAGTCTCTCTAGAAAATTAGAGGTGTCCTTCAATGTCCTAGCTATTAACTGGAGAAACGTAGATGTAGTGTATATATAACCTAGTGATGTCATAGTGTTGTACGGTGGAGTGGAATATGAATGATGTCATCATGAATCTACAATTCGGAATATAGCCAGGGATGGGGACGGCGTGGTTAGCCTGGCTGCTATTCTACTTCTATCCAATTTTGAGTTGTCACATATGACAGACTGGTTACTATGGATACACTGCGTAACAACCAATCTATGGATTTATCAAGCGGTGCATCCATAGCAACTAGTCTGTCTTAGGTAACGGAGTGCAGTTAGGGGCCTAAAACAGTCCTTTCTGTGTCTCGTACTTCCATGTTAAAGGGGTTGTCTCATCAGAGACAAACCCTTTCATATTGCTACTGCCATGGCGGTCTACTAATCACCATGGGGAGGGCACCCGACACCCCTGGCAAACAGCTGGTTTTTCTGGGGGAACCTGTTTATGGCTAGGCATTTCCCCGGCAGCTGAAATGTAGTATTATATGGCGGCCATTCATTACATGGTTCTCTCTATGACGTCCATATGCCCTGATAGGACATATGGACTGGGGTTGTCTACAAAACAATTGTTGAAGGGTTTTTCTTCTAAAAAGATACGTTTTGATGGAGAGCCCCTTTAAATTTACATACAAGGTTGATTGGCTTCTCTAAATTCTTTGGTTCATTTTACTTGTTACAGATCTTTACTTGGGTCATGTCTTATGCTCCGGTCACACATGGAGCTCTGTTTTAAGACCCCACCAAAATTTTAAACAAATTAACATTCGTTTAAAGGGGGATTCCGATCTCGATCATTTGACATATTTACATGAGATGCCATAAATGCCTGATAGGTGAAGGTCCCTCCTCTGAGACCCCAATCTATCTATCGGTAGAACGAGGGTCCCTGACCCCTTTTTTCCGTTGGATGATGTAAAGCGTCTGGTGCTCTTTTGATTCCATCTTAGAAAATCGATCTAGTGTGTTCAGTGTCGGTGAGAAGAGGCAGCTTCTAGTAGCATGATTCTTATTGGCTGGTCTGCATAACAGCAGGAATCACTCCACCACTCGTGTTCAAGAAGATCCAGGGGGTGGGACTGAGCTACTGGACATGTGTGACTACCGACACTGGACACATCGGGTGGATGTTCTGAGAGGGAATCAAGAAAACCAGGGGGCGCCATAACAAGTATGTAACAGTAATATCTACACAGGGGGCCCCATAACAAGTATGTAACAGCAATATCTACACACAGGGGGCCCCATAACAAGTATATAACAGTAATATCTACACACAGGGGGCGCCATAACAAGTATGTAATAGTAATATCTACACACAGGGGGCGCCGTAACATGTATGTAACAGTAATATCTACACACAGGGGGCGCCATAACAAGTATGTAACAGTAATATCTACACACAGGGGGCGCCATAACAAGTATGTAACAGTAATATCTACACACAGGGGGCGCCGTAACAAGTATGTAACAGTAATATCTACACACAGGGGGCGCCGTAACAAGTATGTAACAGTAATATCTACACACAGGGGGCGCCATAACAAGTATGTAACAGTAATATCTACACACATGGGGCGCCGTAACAAGTATGTAACAGCAATATCTACACACAGGGGGCCCCATAACAAGTATATAACAGTAATATCTACACACAGGGGGCGCCATAACAAGTATGTAACAGTAATATCTACACACAGGGGGCGCCATAACAAGTATGTAACAGCAACATCTACACACAGGGGGCGCCATAACAAGTATATAACAGTAATATCTACACACAGGGGGCGCCATAACATGTATGTAACAGTAATATCTACACACAGGGGGCGCCATAACAAGTATGTAACAGCAATATCTACACACAGGGGGCGCCATAACAAGTATGTAACAGTAATCTCTACACAGGGGGCCCCATAACAAGTATGTAACAGCAATATCTACACACAGGGGGCGCCATAACAAGTATGTAACAGTAATATCTACACACAGGG
The DNA here is from genome assembly GCF_050947455.1 of Rhinoderma darwinii. NCBI lineage: Eukaryota > Metazoa > Chordata > Amphibia > Anura > Rhinodermatidae > Rhinoderma > Rhinoderma darwinii. Next base: position 15,035,953 of record NC_134691.1, on the reverse strand, counting down.
GGCGCCATAACAAGTATGTAACAGTAATCTCTACACAGGGGGCCCCATAACAAGTATGTAACAGCAATATCTACACACAGGGGGCGCCATAACAAGTATGTAACAGTAATATCTACACAGGGGGCCCCATAACAAGTATGTAACAGCAATATCTACACACAGGGGGCCCCATAACAAGTATATAACCGTAATCTACACACAGGGGGCGCCATAACAAGTATGTAATAGTAATATCTACACACAGGGGGCGCCGTAACATGTATGTAATAGTAATATCTACACACAGGGGGCGCCGTAACATGTATGTAACAGTAATATCTACACACAGGGGGCGCCATAACAAGTATGTAACAGTAATATCTACACACAGGGGGCGCCATAACAAGTATGTAACAGTAATATCTACACACAGGGGGCGCCGTAACAAGTATGTAACAGTAATATCTACACACAGGGGGCGCCGTAACAAGTATGTAACAGTAATATCTACACACAGGGGGCGCCGTAACAAGTATGTAACAGTAATATCTACACACAGGGGGCGCCGTAACATGTATGTAACAGTAATATCTACACACATGGGGCGCCGTAACAAGTATGTAACAGCAATATCTACACACAGGGGGCCCCATAACAAGTATATAACAGTAATATCTACACACAGGGGGCGCCATAACAAGTATGTAACAGTAATATCTACACACAGGGGGCGCCATAACAAGTATGTAACAGCAACATCTACACACAGGGGGCGCCATAACAAGTATATAACAGTAATATCTACACACAGGGGGCGCCATAACATGTATGTAACAGTAATATCTACACACAGGGGGTGCCATAACAAGTATGTAACAGCAATATCTACACACAGGGGGCGCCATAACAAGTATGTAACAGCAATATCTACACACAGGGGGCGCCATAACAAGTATGTAACAGCAACATCTACACACAGGGGGCGCCATAACATGTATGTAACAGCAACATCTACACACAGGGGGCGCCATAACAAGTATGTAACAGCAACATCTACACACAGGGGGCGCCATAACATGTATGTAACAGCAATATCTACACACAGGGGGCGCCGTAACATGTATGTAACAGCAACATCTACACACATGGGGCGCCGTAACAAGTATGTAACAGCAACATCTACACACAGGGGGCGCCATAAGTATGTAACAGTAATATCTACACACAGGGGGCGCCATAACAAGTATGTAACAGTAATCTCTACACAGGGGGCCCCATAACAAGTATGTAACAGCAATATCTACACACAGGGGGCGCCATAACAAGTATGTAACAGTAATATCTACACAGGGGGCCCCATAACAAGTATGTAACAGCAATATCTACACACAGGGGGCCCCATAACAAGTATATAACCGTAATCTACACACAGGGGGCGCCATAACAAGTATGTAATAGTAATATCTACACACAGGGGGCGCCGTAACATGTATGTAACAGTAATATCTACACACAGGGGGCCCCATAACAAGTATATAACCGTAATCTACACACAGGGGGCGCCGTAACAAGTATGTAACAGTAATATCTACACACAGGGGGCGCCGTAACATGTATGTAACAGTAATATCTACACACATGGGGCGCCGTAACAAGTATGTAACAGCAATATCTACACACAGGGGGCCCCATAACAAGTATATAACAGTAATATCTACACACAGGGGGCGCCATAACAAGTATGTAACAGTAATATCTACACACAGGGGGCGCCATAACAAGTATGTAACAGCAACATCTACACACAGGGGGCGCCATAACAAGTATATAACAGTAATATCTACACACAGGGGGCGCCATAACATGTATGTAACAGTAATATCTACACACAGGGGGTGCCATAACAAGTATGTAACAGCAATATCTACACACAGGGGGCGCCATAACAAGTATGTAACAGCAATATCTACACACAGGGGGCGCCATAACAAGTATGTAACAGCAACATCTACACACAGGGGGCGCCATAACATGTATGTAACAGCAACATCTACACACAGGGGGCGCCATAACAAGTATGTAACAGCAACATCTACACACAGGGGGCGCCATAACATGTATGTAACAGCAATATCTACACACAGGGGGCGCCGTAACATGTATGTAACAGCAACATCTACACACATGGGGCGCCGTAACAAGTATGTAACAGCAACATCTACACACAGGGGGCGCCATAAGTATGTAACAGTAATATCTACACACAGGGGGCGCCATAACAAGTATGTAACAGCAACATCTACACACATGGGGCGCCGTAACAAGTATGTAACAGCAACATCTACACACAGGGGGCGCCATAAGTATGTAACAGTAATATCTACACACAGGGGGCGCCATAACAAGTATGTAACAGCAATATCTACACATAGGGGGCGCCGTAACAAGTATCAGCAATATCTACACACAGGGGGCGCCATAACAAGTATGTAATAGTAATATCTACACATAGGGGGCGCCATAACAAGTATGTAATAGTAATATCTACACACAGGGGGCGCCATAACAAGTATGTAACAGTAATATCTACACACAGGGGGCGCCATAACAAGTATGTAATAGTAATATCTACACATAGGGGGCGCCATAACAAGTATGTAACAGTAATATCTACACACAGGGGGCGCCGTAACATGTATGTAATAGTAATATCTACACACAGGGGGCGCCGTAACAAGTATGTAACAGTAATATCTACACACAGGGGGCGCCATAACAAGTATGTAACAGTAATATCTACACACAGGGGGCGCCATAACAAGTATGTAACAGTAATATCTACACACAGGGGGCGCCGTAACATGTATGTAACAGTAATATCTACACACAGGGGGCGCCGTAACATGTATGTAACAGTAATATCTACACACAGGGGGCGCCGTAACATGTATGTAACAGTAATATCTACACACAGGGGGCGCCATAACAAGTATATAACAGTAATATCTACACACAGGGGGCGCCATAAGTATGTAACAGTAATATCTACACATAGGGGGCGCCATAACTAGTATATAACAGTAATATCTACACACAGGGGGCGCCATAACAAGTATGTAACAGTAATATCTACACACAGGGGGCACCATAACAAGTATGTAACAGCAATATCTACACACAGTGGGCGCCATAACAAGTATATAACAGTAATATCTACACACAGGGGGCGCCGTAACAAGTATATAACAGTAATATCTACACACAGGGGGCGCCATAACAAGTATATAACAGTAATATCTACACACAGGAGGTGCCATAACAAGTATGTAATAGTAATATCTACACACAGGGGCCGCCATAACAAGTATATAACTGTAATATCTACACACAGGGGCGCCGTAACAAGTATGTAATAGTAATATCTACACACAGGGGGCGCCATAACAAGTATGTAACAGTAATATCTACACACAGGGGGCGCCGTAACAAGTATGTAACAGCAATATCTACACACAGGGGGCGCCGTAACATGTATGTAATAGTAATATCTACACACAGGGGGCGCCGTAACAAGTATGTAACAGTAATATCTACACACAGGGGGCGCCGTAACATGTATGTAATAGTAATATCTACACACAGGGGGCGCCATAACAAGTATGTAACAGTAATATCTACACACAGGGGGCGCCGTAACATGTATGTAACAGTAATATCTACACACAGGGGGCGCCGTAACATGTATGTAACAGTAATATCTACACACAGGGGGCGCCATAACAAGTATGTAACAGTAATATCTACACACGGGGCGCCATAACAAGTATATAACAGTAATATCTACACACAGGGGGCGCCATAAGTATGTAACAGTAATATCTACACATAGGGGGCGCCATAACTAGTATATAACAGTAATATCTACACACAGGGGGCGCCATAACAAGTATGTAACAGTAATATCTACACACAGGGGGCACCATAACAAGTATGTAACAGCAATATCTACACACAGTGGGCGCCATAACAAGTATATAACAGTAATATCTACACACAGGGGGCGCCATAACAAGTATGTAACAGTAATATCTACACACAGGGGGCGCCATAACAAGTATGTAACAGTAATATCTACACACAGGGGGCGCCGTAACAAGTATGTAACAGCAATATCTACACACAGGGGGCGCCATAACAAGTATGTAACAGTAATATCTACACACAGGGGGCGCCGTAACGTGTATGTAATAGTAATATCTACACACAGGGGGCGCCATAACAAGTATATAACAGTAATATCTACACACAGGAGGTGCCATAACAAGTATGTAATAGTAATATCTACACACAGGGGGCGCCATAACAAGTATATAACTGTAATATCTACACACAGGGGGCGCCGTAACAAGTATGTAATAGTAATATCTACACACAGGGGGCGCCGTAACAAGTATGTAACAGTAATATCTACACACAGGGGGCGCCATAACAAGTATGTAATAGTAATATCTACACACAGGGGGCGCCGTAACAAGTATATAACAGTAATATCTACACACAGGAGGTGCCATAACAAGTATGTAACAGTAATATCTACACACAGGGGGCGCCATAACAAGTATGTAACAGTAATATCTACACACAGGGGGCGCCATAACAAGTATATAACAGTAATATCTACACACAGGAGGTGCCATAACAAGTATGTAACAGTAATATCTACACACAGGGGGCGCCATAACAAGTATGTAACAGTAATATCTACACACAGGGGGCGCCATAACAAGTATGTAACAGTAATATCTACACACAGGGGGCGCCGTAACAAGTATGTAACAGCAATATCTACACACAGGGGGCGCCATAACAAGTATGTAACAGTAATATCTACACACAGGGGGCGCCGTAACATGTATGTAATAGTAATATCTACACACAGGGGGCGCCGTAACAAGTATGTAACAGTAATATCTACACACAGGGGGCGCCATAACAAGTATGTAACAGCAATATCTACACACAGGGGGCGCCATAACAAGTATGTAATAGTAATATCTACACACAGGGGGCGCCGTAACAAGTATGTAACAGTAATATCTACACACAGGGGGCGCCGTAACATGTATGTAATAGTAATATCTACACACAGGGGGCGCCATAACAAGTATATAACAGTAATATCTACACACAGGAGGTGCCATAACAAGTATGTAACAGTAATATCTACACACAGGGGGCGCCGTAACAAGTATATAACTGTAATATCTACACACAGGGGGCGCCGTAACAAGTATGTAATAGTAATATCTACACACAGGGGGCGCCGTAACAAGTATGTAACAGTAATATCTACACACATGGGGCGCCATAACAAGTATGTAACAGTAATATCTACACACAGGGGGCGCCATAACAAGTATGTAACAGTAATATCTACACACAGGGGGCGCCATAACAAGTATGTAACAGTAATATCTACACACAGGGGGCGCCGTAACAAGTATGTAACAGCAATATCTACACACAGGGGGCGCCATAACAAGTATGTAACAGTAATATCTACACACAGGGGGCGCCGTAACATGTATGTAATAGTAATATCTACACCCAGGGGGCGCCATAACAAGTATATAACAGTAATATCTACACACAGGAGGTGCCATAACAAGTATGTAATAGTAATATCTACACACAAGGGGCGCCATAACAAGTATATAACTGTAATATCTACACACAGGGGGCGCCGTAACAAGTATGTAATAGTAATATCTACACACAGGGGGCGCCGTAACAAGTATGTAACAGTAATATCTACACACAGGGGGCGCCATAACAAGTATGTAACAGTAATATCTACACACAGGGGGCGCCGTAACAAGTATGTAACAGCAATATCTACACACAGGGGGCGCCATAACAAGTATGTAACAGTAATATCTACACACAGGGGGCGCCGTAACATGTATGTAATAGTAATATCTACACACAGGGGGCGCCGTAACAAGTATGTAACAGTAATATCTACACACAGGGGGCGCCATAACAAGTATGTAACAGTAATATCTACACACAGGGGGCGCCGTAACATGTATGTAACAGTAATATCTACACACAGGGGGCGCCGTAACATGTATGTAACAGTAATATCTACACACAGGGGGCGCCATAACAAGTATGTAACAGTAATATCTACACACAGGGGGCGCCATAACAAGTATATAACAGTAATATCTACACACAGGGGGCGCCATAAGTATGTAACAGTAATATCTACACATAGGGGGCGCCATAACTAGTATATAACAGTAATATCTACACACAGGGGGCGCCATAACAAGTATGTAACAGTAATATCTACACACAGGGGGCACCATAACAAGTATGTAACAGTAATATCTACACACAGGGGGCGCCATAACAAGTATGTAACAGTAATATCTACACACAGGGGGCGCCGTAACATGTATGTAATAGTAATATCTACACACAGGGGGCGCCGTAACAAGTATGTAACAGTAATATCTACACACAGGGGGCGCCGTAACAAGTATGTAACAGCAATATCTACACACAGGGGGCGCCATAACAAGTATGTAATAGTAATATCTACACACAGGGGGCGCCGTAACAAGTATGTAACAGCAATATCTACACACAGGGGGCGCCATAACAAGTATATAACACTAATATCTACACACAGGGGGCACCATAACAAGTATGTAACAGTAATATCTACACACAGGGGGCGCCGTAACATGTATGTAACAGTAATATCTACACACAGGGGGCGCCGTAACAAGTATATAACAGTAATATCTACACACAGGGGGCGCCATAACAAGTATGTAACAGTAATATCTACACACAGGGGGCGCCATAACAAGTATGTAATAGTAATATCTACACACATGGGGCGCCGTAACAAGTATGTAACAGTAATATCTACACACAGGGGGCGCCGTAACAAGTATGTAACAGTAATATCTACACACAGGGGGCGCCGTAACATGTATGTAATAGTAATATCTACACACAGGGGGCGCCATAACAAGTATATAACAGTAATATCTACACACAGGAGGTGCCATAACAAGTATGTAATAGTAATATCTACACACAGGGGGCGCCATAACAAGTATATAATAGTAATATCTACACACAGGGGGCGCCATAACAAGTATGTAACAGTAATATCTACACACAGGGGGCGCCATAACAAGTATGTAACAGTAATATCTACACACAGGGGGCGCCGTAACAAGTATGTAACAGCAATATCTACACACAGGGGGCGCCATAACAAGTATGTAACAGTAATATCTACACACAGGGGGCGCCGTAACAAGTATGTAACAGTAATATCTACACATAGGGGGCGCCGTAACAAGTATGTAATAGTAATATCTACACACAGGGGGCGCCGTAACAAGTATGTAACAGTAATATCTACACACAGGGGGCGCCGTAACAAGTATGTAACAGTAATATCTACACATAGGGGGCGCCGTAACAAGTATGTAATAGTAATATCTACACACAGGGGGCGCCGTAACAAGTATGTAACAGTAATATCTACACACAGGGGGCGCCATAACAAGTATGTAACAGTAATATCTACACACAGGGGGCGCCATAACAAGTATGTAACAGTAATATCTACACACAGGGGGCGCCATAACAAGTATGTAACAGTAATATCTACACACAGGGGGCGCCGTAACAAGTATGTAACAGTAATATCTACACACAGGGGGCGCCATAACAAGTATGTAACAGTAATATCTACACACAGGGGGCGCCGTAACGTGTATGTAACAGTAATATCTACACACACGGGCATTTTTTAAAATGATTACAACCGGGGAAAAAATTCTTTAGCCTCCTAGAAATGTAATATATAATGGTGGGACAACGCATTTAAAAGAGAAGTTCGTTTAAATTGATCTTCTGGTATGCCATTGATGGATCTTGGACCACCACAGATTTTTATATTGTACGGGCTCTAAAACTACTTGTAGCAACTTGTATCGATTAGAGTTACAGCCGTCCCTGGATCGTCACTTACCACAAGCGATCACCGGCACATCCGTTCAGAAGATAAACCTTTATGGGCGCAACCTTCTTTTGGAAATGACAACTAAAGTCCGTAGAGTTTAGGATAAAGTTTTGTTTATAGATAAATCTCACACATAATGCGTTTCAAAGTAGTGACACCTTTTGGTCAGACAGCCGAGCTTGAGATAATATATCAGTAAGCGGATTAAATTAAAAAAAAAAAATGGCAACCAAGTAAGAGGAATGGTGTAGGAGGAGTGAAGTCCATAGCGGTGCATCGAAAAATTATTCTCCACCTGAGGAAGCTCCGCTGCTCCTTGTGTATGTGCCGGATGTCAGGACTTAATTGTCCTAAGAGACCCAGGACGGTATAGAAGAGAGGGAGGGGATCGTCTCTTTTTGCGGCCATCCAGATTTTTTGTTTTACAAAGTTTTCTCGCCAATTTGACCTAGATGTCACCAATCTGACCTAGATGTCACCAAGCTGACCTAGATGTCACCAAGCTGACCTAGATGTCACCAAGCTGACCTAGATTTGGGTGGACCTTTTTGTAGAAGTTTGTGTCACATTTCAGTTACTGGAAATCTATGAGCGGCACTACGGGGCTTTGAACCCTATAAAGCATTTTCATTCTGGAAGTGGTGGTCCAATATCCCAGACGTCACCAATGTGACTGTCTCACATGTCTCTACTGTATGACCTAACAGAAGATAGTTTTGACTTAGTTTCACCTTTGGGTCAGTCCCGGTGCTGTTTCAAGGATGCGACCTCTGTTCATGAGCGCTGAAGGTTTCTGAAATTCCACCGGACCAAAGGGGGGTTGTCAGGAAAACATGCCAGGGTATCGGCACTAATTATTCTGTTTCCATAGATGAAGATAGACTCTCCAGGAGGAAGAGCATGGTGGACACCATATCTATCCAAGTGGACATAATGACTGGAAGCAACACTGATGACAAGGTATATTATCAGTGTCCGTGTTCTTAAAGGGACACTACATTGTTTTCTTTCGTTTAGTGTGCGGTAGATTGCAATCTATTGTTCCCTGTTTTCAGCCTAGGAAGAGGTTGATTGTAGTATTTTTCTATAGAAGGACTGACAGGAAGTCCCTGCCCCATCATCACTTGATATTCGCCATGCAGGGAAAATGCTGAAACGGGCCACAGACCTCCGCACTGCTATTGATTTATTCTACCAATTTGTAGGGGTACCAGAGGTCGGACCTCCATTAATTATGGATATGCTGTTGCTTGCATGGGAAAACCCCCCATAACCCCTTCCCACATCTGCACCTACATGTATGTGAGGGGTAGGGATATATTACCACATACGTGACTATGGGCTAAGTCTATTATAAAGTAGCAGAACTTTCCGTTTGACTCTGATTAACCTCTATATACTGTAGACTGGGCGAGAGCCCTTGTCCCGCAGCAACGATCAGGATCGCATAAAACTACAATTTTCCTATGTTTAACCCCTTCAGCACTGTGACCCTTGCTGTCATAGTGTCGGGGCTCCCTTTGAATAGCAATTGCCACCCAGGCATTCTGCGAGGGCAGGCGATAGTCCACTGGCCGCCTGCTGCCTGCTAGGGCTTGGCTAGCTGTGCTCGAGCCGGCTGCCTGTCCACATACAGCAGTAGGACCGTACATTACAGTTAAGAAAATAAATGCAAAATAAAGTCCCTTAATGGGACTATTAAGAAAAAAATTGACAAATTGTTAAATAAAGTTACAAAAAAGTCAATACATTTTTTTTAAAATTTTTGTTAATAAAAGTAATAAACATTCACATATTTGGTATCTCCTTACTGCCAAAAACCTGCGCAGTCTTGTCGCTCAAGGTAAACCGTAAACATTTTAATAAATAAAACTGGGGATTACATAAAAGTAAAGTATATAAATAAAACTAACGTATATGTATCTCAAAATGATGCCTAAAAAAACCTGCAACTCATCCCACTATAAACAAGATCTCAAATAGTGCTATAGTTCTAAAAAAGAGGGTTAAGGGCTACATACATAGCAATACTGACTAAAGACATTCAACGTGTCCTATATATATTTATTTATTTATTTTCTTCCTGCTATAGATTAACACTGAAGAGATTACATTTGAATCCCTGAAGAAGGCCATCGGTGAGATGAGTAGGATTGCCGCCATGTTTCTTCTTCCCGCGTCGGCCCGTATTATTGTAGTAAATCATATGTGTGTCGTCCATGTTCTCCATTAATTATCATGTCTTCGATCTGTATCTTAGAAGTGTTTTCTGGCCTTTTTTCCAGTTCCTAAAAACTGATGGCCTATCCGCAGGATGGGCCATCAATAGCTGATCGTGGGGGTCCGACTCCCAGGGTCCCGCCGATCAGCTGTTTTGAAGGGGCCACAGCGGGCATACGAGTGCTGCTTCCCCTTCATTTCTACTTGCTCGCTGTGAAATGAAGGGGAAGCAGCGCTCGTATGCCCGCTGTGGCCCCTTCAAAACAGCAGATCGCTTGGGGGTGCCGGGAGTCAGACCCTGACCGAGCAGCTATTGATGGCCTATCCGGAGGATAGGCCATCGATGTTTAGGGACTGGAAAACCCCTTTAAGATGAGGAGTGGAGGGCTGAGTAATACATTGCTCCAGTTTAACATCAATGGAAAAACACTATGAAATTACCAATCTCCATATCATGTCCGCTGAATGCGACGCCCTGTCTGTACTCCTAATAGCCAAACGGGCTCAAAAAAATATTGTAGGCAGTCCGGTGTATCAAGAGGGGAGCGCTCCCCCCGCCTCTCCTGCCCTCACAGTGATTATGTATGTAGATACACAGCAGCCAGCCGTCAATCGCCATAAATTCCACCAGATTCACAACGAAGAGTCCGCTGTAATCTATGATCGCTCCCATGAGCCAAATGGCACAACTGTTTTTGGGCTGTTTTGGCGAATCGGAGAACAGACCGGTCCTCGTAACATGCTTCCCTTACAGAGGGCAAGATAGTCCGATGACAAATCCGCTTTAACAAGAAATCGGCTGTTCCAGCATATGATCCCCAAAGTCTAGCAGCTTAAAGGGTAACTAAACTTTTTTTTAAAACTTCACATGTCAGTAGTTTTGATTGGTGGTGGTCCGATCATTGAGACCCCCACCGATCGCTAAAATAAAGTGGCAGAAGCGCTCAGGTGAGCGCTCTGCCGCTTTGTTTCTGATCGGTTTTACTCAAAAAGCCAAGCAAGCGGTTTTACGGACTCATACACGTTCTATAGAGCCTGTATGCCGCTCCAAGGAAAGCAGATCAGGCACTGTGGCACAGCGCTCACCCAAGCGCTTCTGCCGCTTTGTGTTAGCGATCGGTGGGGGGTCTTAGTGCTCGAACAAAAAACTTCTGACTAGTCACTATCAAGTTTTTACCCTTGTTTAGTTACACTTTAAAAAAAAAATCACATTTTATGCACATAAAGCTTTAAATGCTTTGTCTCCCAAAGACCAGCCCTGTTTATATGCCCTATTAGGACACACCGATGTAATTTTTGACCCCCCCCCCCCCCTCTATGAGCAGCTCACTTTGTGGTGGACTGGAGATGTCGTAATATCACATGACGGCCATCATGTAATACATCATTTCCCCCGCCAGCCGCTAAAATGTCTGTCCAGTAGCAGCTTTCCCCATCAATAACATCTGATCGCTGGTGGTTAAAGAAGCCGGATCTGATCGCTAGGGAGACTTTCCCTTGAAATGCTTGGCTATGGGTCTAGAGGGTCTAGACAATTGGACCCAACCAGGACTGGATAAGTGTATGACTAGTATATTGGGACATTTTTGTTAATTTTTTATTTCATTCCTACAAGTAGATAACACCGGCATGGAAGAACAGGAGAAGGAGAAGAGACGACAGGTCATAGAAAAGTTCCAGAAAGCTCCATTTGAAGAGATCGCTGCACAGTGTGAATCTAAAGTGAGTATTTACCCTCGTCCCCATAAATGCGTGGTCTCTGAGCCCGGAAAATAGCGTAAAAATCTGATATTTTGCCATTTGGATAGCGTGTAAAATAATGAAATTTGGGTTTATCGGACCTCCATAGTCTCGAATACTGCTAAACGGTCTTCTCATATCTCTGACCAGTATGTTGTGTGCCCCCTACTGGTCTAATCAGGTGCTGCTGAAATTTGAAAGAAGCTGTAGTTCTATCAACATGGGAATACACAACCTAAACATGCTGCAGCCACTGCCTACCAGGTGCCAGATTTAGAGTGATAAGATCCTTTAAAATCATCTTCCACTAGGGGCAGCTTACTGAAGATAGATTTATTATTGAGCTCAATGGGAGGTAATGTATTATGTAGTGAGCTCCCCCTAGTGGTGGATGCGGGCAGTGTGATTTGACTCCGCAGATATGGAGCTCTGATAGTAGACCTGATAGGTACATGTTGTGCTGTTTATAACTTAGGGAATTGTTACTATCTGCTCTTCATCTATACACCGTCCGGCGCTTAAAGGGGTTTTCCCACCATAAGCATCGATAAGATAGGTGGATGTGAAGGATGGAGATCTGCCGTTGTCACCCGCAGACTTTGTGCTCAGTGCAGATGAAAACCTTCTCAGTAAGGGGGTGTCCAGAACAAGAATGAAGGGCTTTGCTTTTTCCCCAGAAACAGCCCCACCACATCTGTCCATGGCTGTGTCTGGTATTGCAGTCAAGTTGTAATTTTCTGGACAACCCTTTTAAAGGGGTATTCCCATCATCCACGTCTATGTGGGGATCGGCAATTAATCGACAAATAATCAAAATCCTCCCGGTTTAATCTGTATTGGCATCTTCAGGACGCAGAACCAGTTGAATCCAATGGGAGAACAGGGGACGTTAAGGTCTCTGCTCTACCATTCATTATGTATCGCTGGACGCGAGGCAGTGACGTCATCGCGCCTGACTGCGCCGTGCCAAACAGAGCAGAGGAGCAGAGGGATCTCCTCTCGTCATTGGAACGGGGTTAGGTGAGTATGTATATTATTATTAGGTACTATTGGGGGCATTATACAGCGTGGGGCAGCTATGGGGGACTTTATACTCTGTGAGGTGCAGCTATGAGGGCAGTTATGGCAGCATTGTACTGTGTGAGGGCAGTTATGGCAGCATTGTACTGTGTGAGGGCAGTTATGGCGGCATTATACTGTGTGAGGGCAGTTATGGCGGCATTATACTGTGTGGAGGACAGTTATGGCGGCATTATACTGTGTGAGGGCAGTTATGGCGGCATTGTACTGTGTGAGGGCAGTTATGGGGGCATTATACTGTGTGAGGGCAGTTATGGCGGCATTATACTGTGTGAGGGCAGTTATGGCAGCATACTGTGTGAGGGCAGTTATGGCAGCATTATACTGTGTAAGGGCAGTTATGGCAGCATTATACTGTGTGAGGGCAGTTATGGCGGCATTATACTGTGTGAGGGCAGTTATGGCGGCATTATACAGTGTGAGGGCAGTTATGGCAGCATTATACTGTGTGAGGGCAGTTATGGCGGCATTATACTGTGTGAGGGCAGTTATGGCAGCATTATACTGTGAGGGCAGTTATGGCAGCATTATACTGTGTGAGGGCAGTTATGGCAGCATTATACTGTGTGAGGGCAGTTATGGCGGCATTATACTGTGTGAGGGCAGTTATGGCAGCATTATACTGTGAGGGCAGTTATGGCGGCATTATACTGTGTGAGGGCAGTTATGGCAGCATTATACTGTGTGAGGGCAGTTATGGTGGCATTATACTGTGTGAGGGCAGTTATGGCAGCATTATACTGTGTGAGGGCAGTTATGGCAGCATTATACTGTGTGAGGGCAGTTATGGCAGCATTATACTGTGTGAGGGCAGTTATGGCAGCATTATACTGTGTGAGGGCAGTTATGGCAGCATTATACTGTGTGAGGGCAGTTATGGCAGCATTATACTGTGTGAGGGCAGTTATGGCGGCATTATACTGTGTGAGGGCAGTTATGGCAGCTTTATACTGTGTGAGGGAAGTTATGGCAGCATTATACTGTGTGAGGGCAGTTATGGCAGCATTGTACTGTGTGAGGGCAGTTATGGCAGCATTGTACTGTGTGAGGGCAGTTATGGCAGCATTGTACTGTGTGAGGGCAGTTATGGCGGCATTATACTGTGTGAGGGCAGTTATGGCGGCATTATACTGTGTGAGGGCAGTTATGGCAGCATTGTACTCTGTGAGGGCAGTTATGGCGGCATTATACTGTGTGAGGGCAGTTATGGCGGCATTATACTGTGTGAGGGCAGTTATGGCAGCATTATACTGTGTGAGGGCAGTTATGGGGTCATTATACTGTGTGAGGGCAGTTATGGCAGCATTATACTGTGTGTGGGCAGTTCAGTTATGGCAGCATTATACTGTGTGAGGGCAGTTATGGCAGCATTATACTGTGTGAGGGCAGTTATGGCGGCATTATACTGTGTGAGGGCAGTTATGGCAGCATTATACTGTGTGAGGGCAGTTATGGCAGCATTATACTGTGTGAGGGCAGTTATGGCAGCATTATACTGTGTGAGGGCAGTTATGGCAGCATTATACTGTGTGAGGGCAGTTATGGCGGCATTATACTGTGTGAGGGCAGTTATGGGGGCATTATACTGTGTGAGGGCAGTTATGGCGGCATTATACTGTGTGAGGGCAGTTATGGCAGCATTGTACTGTGTGAGGGCAGTTATGGCAGCATTGTACTGTGTGAGGGCAGTTATGGCAGCATTGTACTGTGTGAGGGCAGTTATGGCAGCATTTTACTGTGTGTGGGCAGTTATGGCAGCATTATACTGTGTGAGGGCAGTTATGGCAGCATTATACTGTGTGAGGGCAGTTATGGCAGCATTATACTGTGTGAGGGCAGTTATGGCAGCATTATACTGTGTGAGGGCAGTTATGGCAGCATTGTACTGTGTGTGTGTGGGCAGTTATGGCAGCATTATACTGTGTGAGGGCCGTGATGGCAGCATTGTACTGTGTGAGGGCTGTTATGGGGGCATTATACTGTGTGTGAGGGCAGTTATGGCAGCATTATACTGTGTGAGGGCAGTTATGGCGGCATTGTACTGTGTGAGGGCAGTTATGGCAGCATTGTACTGTGTGAGGGCAGTTATGGCAGCATTGTACTGTGTGAGGGCAGTTATGGCGGCATTATACTGTGTGAGGGCAGTTATGGCGGCATTATACTGTGTGAGGGCAGTTATGGCGGCATTATACTGTGTGAGGGCAGTTATGGCAGCATTGTACTGTGTGAGGGCAGTTATGGCAGCATTGTACTGTGTGAGGGCAGTTATGGCAGCATTGTACTGTGAGGGCAGTTATGGCAGCATTGTACTGTGTGAGGGCAGTTATGGCAGCATTGTACTGTGTGAGGGCAGTTATGGCAGCATTATACTGTGTGAGGGCAGTTATGGCAGCATTATACTGTGTGAGGGCAGTTATGGCAGCATTATACTGTGTGAGGGCAGTTATGGCAGCATTATACTGTGTGAGGGCAGTTATGGCAGCATTATACTGTGAGGGCAGTTATGGCGGCATTATACTGTGTGAGTGCAGTTATGGCGGCATTATACTGTGTGAGGGCAGTTATGGCGGCATTATACTGTGTGAGGGCAGTTATGGCGGCATTATACTGTGTGAGGGCAGTTATGGCGGCATTATACTGTGTGAGTGCAGTTATGGCAGCATTATACAGTGTGTGGGCAGTTATGGCGGCATTATACTGTGTGAGGGCAGTTATGGCAGCATTATACTGTGTGAGGGCAGTTATGGCGGCATTATACTGTGTGAGGGCAGTTATGGCAGCATTATACTGTGTGAGGGCAGTTATGGCGGCATTATACTGTGTGAGGGCAGTTATGGCGGCATTATACTGTGTGAGGGCAGTTATGGCGGCATTATACTGTGTGTGGGCAGTTATGGCAGCATTATACTGTGTGAGGGCAGTTATGGCGGCATTATACTGTGTGTGGGCAGTTATGGCAGCTTTATACTGTGTGAGGGCAGTTATGGCAGCATTATACTGTGTGAGGGCAGTTATGGCGGCATTATACTGTGTGAGGGCAGTTATGGCGGCATTATACTGTGTGAGGGCAGTTATGGCAGCATTATACTGTGTGAGGGCAGTTATGGCAGCATTATACTGTGTGAGGGCAGTTATGGCAGCATTATACTGTGTGAGGGCAGTTATGGCAGCATTATACAGTGTGTGGGCAGTTATGGCAGCATTATACAGTGTGTGGGCAGTTATGGCAGCATTGTACTGTGTGAGGGCAGTTATGGCGGCATTATACTGTGTGAGGGCAGTTATGGCGGCATTATACTGTGTGAGGGCAGTTATGGCGGCATTGTACTGTGTGAGGGCAGTTATGGCAGCATTGTACTGTGTGTGGGCAGTTATGGCAGCATTATACTGTGTGAGGGCAGTTATGGCAGCATTATACAGTGTGTGGGCAGTTATGGCAGCATTGTACTGTGTGTGGGCAGTTATGGCAGCATTATACTGTGTGAGGGCAGTTATGGCGGCATTATACTGTGTGAGGGCAGTTATGGCGGCATTGTACTGTGTGAGGGCAGTTATGGCAGCATTGTACTGTGTGTGGGCAGTTATGGCAGCATTATACTGTGTGAGGGCAGTTATGGCAGCATTATACAGTGTGTGGGCAGTTATGGCAGCATTGTACTGTGTGAGGGCAGTTATGGCGGCATTATACTGTGTGAGGGCAGTTATGGCGGCATTATACTGTGTGAGGGCAGTTATGGCGGCATTATACTGTGTGAGGGCAGTTATGGCGGCATTATACTGTGTGAGGGCAGTTATGGCGGCATTATACTGTGTGGAGGACTGTTATGGGGGCATTATACTGTGTGTGGGCAGTTATGGCGGCATTATACTGTGTGAGGGCAGTTATGGCAGCATTATACTGTGTGAGGGCAGTTATGGCAGCATTATACTGTGTGAGGGCAGTTATGGCGGCATTATACTGTGTGAGGGCAGTTATGGCGGCATTATACTGTGTGAGGGCAGTTATGGCAGCATTATACTGTGTGAGGGCAGTTATGGCAGCATTATACTGTGTGAGGGCAGTTATGGCAGCATTATACAGTGTGTGGGCAGTTTTGGCAGCATTATACTGTGTGAGGGCAGTTATGGCGGCATTATACTGTGTGAGGGCAGTTATGGCGGCATTATACTGTGTGAGGGCAGTTATGGCGGCATTATACTGTGTGAGGGCAGTTATGGCGGCATTATACTGTGTGAGGGCAGTTATGGCAGCATTATACTGTGTGAGGGCAGTTATGGCAGCATTATACTGTGTGAGGGCAGTTATGGCAGCATTATACTGTGTGAGGGCAGTTATGGCAGCATTATACTGTGTGAGGGCAGTTATGGCAGCATTATACAGTGTGTGGGCAGTTATGGCGGCATTGTACTGTGTGAGGGCAGTTATGGCGGCATTATACTGTGTGAGGGCAGTTATGGCGGCATTATACTGTGTGAGGGCAGTTATGGCGGCATTGTACTGTGTGAGGGCAGTTATGGCGGCATTGTACTGTGTGTGGGCAGTTATGGCAGCATTATACTGTGTGAGGGCAGTTATGGCGGCATTATACTGTGTGAGGGCAGTTATGGCAGCATTATACTGTGTGAGGGCAGTTATGGCGGCATTATACTGTGTGAGGGCAGTTATGGCAGCATTGTACTGTGTGAGGGCAGTTATGGCAGCATTATACTGTGTGAGGGCAGTTATGGCAGCATTATACTGTGTGAGGGCAGTTATGGCAGCATTATACAGTGTGTGGGCAGTTATGGCAGCATTGTACTGTGTGTGGGCAGTTATGGCAGCATTGTACTGTGTGTGGGCAGTTATGGCAGCATTGTACTGTGTGAGGGCAGTTATGGCGGCATTATACAGTGTGTGGGCAGTTATGGCGGCATTATACTGTGTGAGGGCAGTTATGGCGGCATTATACTGTGTGAGGGCAGTTATGGCGGCATTGTACTGTGTGAGGGCAGTTATGGCAGCATTGTACTGTGTGTGGGCAGTTATGGCAGCATTGTACTGTGTGTGGGCAGTTATGGCAGCATTATACTGTGTGTGGGCAGTTATGGCAGCATTATACTGTGAGGGCAGTTAAGCCGGCATTATACTGTGTGAGGGCAGTTATGGCGGCATTGTACTGTGTGAGGGCAGTTATGGCAGCATTGTACTGTGTGTGGGCAGTTATGGCAGCATTATACTGTGTGAGGGCAGTTATGGCAGCATTATACTGTGTGAGGGCAGTTAAGGGGGGCATTATATGGTGTGGCAGCTATGGGGGCATTATACGGTGTGGAGAACGGTTATGGGGCATTATACTCTGGGGCAGCTATGGGGGCTATATACTGTGTGGGGGCAGTGTCAGGGAGTATATTATATACTGTAGTATACAGCAGACACTCGGGATAAATATTAATTGAATGGCGTGATATGCAAAAAGGGGTGTGACCTAAATAATTGTTTCGTAATCGAGTTTACATGTTCAATTAATCGAAACTTTGATTCAGGTCATAATTGGCCAGCCCTACGTCTCCGGCATATCCACATGATGTCTCATATTGCCTCATCAGTGCAGGTGCCGCCTTTTAGGGCTCATGCACACAACCGTAGTGTTTGTTTTTTTAACGCTATGAATCCGTAGTAATCCGCAAGTCCTCCGCATATCTGGCATGCTGTCCGCAAATACGGTCCATAGTGCATATTTACGGATCCGCAAAAATAAGAGGCTACAGGTGTCGCCAACCACTTTAAAAGGTCACGTGATCGCTCAGACACCATTTTCTTGGGGAATCCCCTGCCATAGCAACGCTTCCGCAATTAGACGACTACGGGTGCGCATCCGTAGCCGTTCGCAATTTTGCTAGCGCCTTTAGCCTTCTATGGGTGAGTCTGTGGCGCAATTGTGGAGAGGAATAAGACGTGTTCTTTATTTTGCAGATCCTTTCTACGGCACGGGCACACCCGTAAATATACGGAAAGGTGCCTGTGGCCAATAGAAATGAATGGTCCGCGGATTATCCTTAAAAACTATGGTCGTGTGCCTTGGGCCTTAAACCCTCGCCTATTGGGAGAACAGGACCACCACATCCCCCGTTCTCCAATTCTATTAAAGTCTATGGAAATGACGTAAATATTCCACCGCTGCTTACTCGCCTCATTCATGCTGCTCCCATAGACTACAGTGCAAAGAGCGAAACGCGAAGCTGCTGCTGACATACGAGGGGCACCGGTACCCCACTTTCCCAATTAGTGAGGGTGTTAGGTGGGACTCGCAACTATCAGGCATATTTTGTGCATTTTACACACGCCATTTTTTTGCCTGTGTTTCCCTTTTACGTGCGCTGTCTGTATTTATGATTTCATGTTTATTACCCTATAACCGCCCCATGTGCCGCCATCATTTCCAATACTTTCCATTTATTTAATAAGAAGATTTAGGAGCCGTCTGGGAGCAGAGCTTGTGATCTCTCTGCAGCTAAACCTCCTTCACGATCTTAATCATTCATCCTGGATCTGTAACTTGTCACGTTCCGGGTCCCAAGGAAGAAACCTCCAGATATCCGATCACTTCTTATTAGGCCTTGTTCACACGGCGTTAAAAAAATAAAAAATGACGTGTAAATGTATCAAAAATAAAGCCTTTTTTTTTTTTACACGTTTTGTGCGCTTTTTTTGGCGCGTTATTAGGACTCCTATTGACTATGGGAATTCGTTTTACGCGCCAAGAAGAGACCGGACGCTGCTTTTTTTTACACAGCGCGATTCTTAAACATGCGCGCATGGAAAAAAAACGCTTCGTATGCACTACAATACGCTTTCCCATTGATGTCAATAGGAAGCATAAAGCATGTGTTTCTGACGCGTTTTTCAGCATGAAAACGCGTGGAATACACGTTGTGTGAACAAGGCCTTACACTGGGAATTGGTGATACACACAGGACCTGTGTACGCAGCAATATTACGGATTCAGATATTGTTATAAACGCATTTCTACTTTACTGTAAAACCGAAATGTTCATATTTGTCTGCAGTTAACCCCCGACATGCCTCTCCCCTCCCCCATGTCAAATTCACAGCAGTTCAGGAAGCTGAGATATGGGGAGCTGTTTTGTGGGGTCCTTACATGGTAGTTGATCCTGTTCTTGCCTGTTCGGCTCTGTTCACATCTGCGTTGACCCTTCCGTTTTTAACAGATTCGGTAAATCTAACAGAAACTGAGGCAAAAACGGATTCCAAACAAACCTACGTAAACATTTGGTTGAAAGTTTATCTTCCGTTTGGCGTCCATCATACTCCGTTTCCAACAGATCCCGTCATGTTCAGCGTTTATACTTTTTCCTTTTTTGTATTTTCGAAAAGATGCGCACTAGGAAAACGGATCCATAAATGAAGATAATAACGGAAGAAATTCTGCTTAGATTCGTCATCAAGTGACTTTAAAGTCTATGAAAACTTTTAAAGACTTTTTTTTTAAAATTATTGTTATTTTTTACTTTAACCGTGTATATTAGTGTTTTGTGCAACTTTGTAATTTGTTTTTATTAAAAATGTTTTTTACTTTGTCGGATACGTCTTCTATCCATCCTGAATATATAGAAAAGCTGTATCATGCGCTGAAGCCTTAGGCCCTGTTCACACGGAGTATTTTGACAAGCTTTTTGGAGCGGAAACTGCTCCGCAAAACTCGTCAAAAACCGGCCGAAAATGCCTCCCCTTGATTTCAATGGGAGGCGGGGGCGGTTTTCTCCCGCGAGCGGTAAAAACCGCCTTGCGGGAGAAAGAAGGGACATGTTTGACGTTTTTTGCACGCGGCGCTCAATGGCCGCGGGCAAAATTCGGCGTGCAGGAAGGGCAAAATCTGCCTCAAAATTCCAAACGGAATTTTGAGACCGATTTTCTGCCTGCAAAAAACACCGTGTGAACCCAGCCTTAGAGCTTATTCAGACGAACGTTGTGTTTTTGCGCGCGCAAAAAACGCAGCGTTTTGCATGCGCAAAAACCACTTGACAGCTCCGTGTGTCATCCGTGTATGATGCTCGGCTGCGTGATTTTCGCGCAGCCGCCATCATAGAGATGAGTCTAGTCAACGTCAGTCACTGTCCAGGGTGCTGAAAGAGTTAACTGATCGGCAGTTAACTCTTTCAGCACCCTCGACAGTGAATGCCGATCACAATATCGAGAAAGCTGTTAAAAAAAAAAAGAAAAAGTTCCTACTTACCGAGAACTTCCCTCCCGGCCGTTGCCTTGGTGACGCGTCCTTGGTGACGCGCCTCTCTTGACATCCGGCCCCACCTCCCTGGATGACGCCACAGTCCATGTGACTGCTGCAGCCTGTGCTTGGCCTGTGATTGGCTGGAGCTGTCACTTGGACTGAATTGTCATCCCGGGAGGTCAGACTGGAGGAAGAAGCCGGGAGTTATCGGTAAGTCAGAACTTCTTTTTTTTTTTTTTTTTTACTCGTTCATGTATATTGGGATCGGAAGTCACTGTCCAGGGTGCTGAAACAGTTTAACTCTTTCAGCACCCTGGACAGTGACTATCTCCTGACGTCGCGTACCGCAAATTTTTTTGCCGGGTTCGGCCAAAACGATTTCGGCCGAACCCGGTGGAGTTCGATTCGGTTGTCCGGGTTCGCTCATCTCAAAGACACTCCGTTTGGATGTTTGTAAACAGAAAAGCACGTGGTGCTTTTCTGTTTACATTCATCCTTTTGACAGCTGGTGCGCGAAACAGGCAGTTTGCACGGAAGTGCTTCCGTGCGACCTGCGTGGTTTTCACGCACCCATTGACTTCAATGGGTGCGTGATGCGCGAAATACGCGGAGATATTGACCATGTCGCGCTTTTTGCGCAGCGGACAAACGCTGCGCAAAAAGCACGGACTGTCTGTACTGCCCCATAGACTTGTATTGGTCTGTGCGTGGCGCGTGAAAACCACGCGGCCCGCACGGACCCAATACACGTTCGTGTGAATCCACCCTAAATCTGTCAGGTCAGCGGCACTGACTTCTTCGGTGACACAGGATCCACCTGTTATCGATCACATCTAAGTTCAGAGACAAGCAGGAACCGCTCTCATCGAAGCCATTAGTCCCGCTGACCTGGCGAATTAAGGTTTTCAGAGCACGATACATCTTCTATGTATTCAGGATAAATCACTGTATCTGGAAAGAGTGGAAATCATAATAATAAAAACAAATGACCAAGTTACACAAAACACTAAGATCCACTATTTTAGTAAAAAAAAAAAACCTTCAATGGTTTACATATACTCTAATATAAAAAAAAAAACAGGGAAAGCACCGTTCCGTCATTTTGGATGCAGCAGGCTACGCTATCGTTTCCAGCAAAAATACGTAAACCTGGCGGAACGAAGCCGAGCATGACTGAGGCAAAAAAAAAACTATTAAAAACAAATGGGTATTTCGATGGAACCTTTTTTTTTTTTTTTTCTTACCGGGAAACGCAACATGGATGGAACACCGGTCTCAAGCGACTTTCTTTCCCTGAGCAGTATCGCCGCTCAGCAGGTTCAATAAATTTATTTTTAGGACTCCTCGACCCTGCAGAGCGGATATTTTAACCCCTGGTGATCTGTGTTCCCTCCATGTCACAAGCCGGAACTGGGAAACTAAAGCCGCTCTACAGTGTGGGGTCTGCGCCAAGCATTGCCTCATATCTCCGCTTCCTCGACCCCTGTGAGGGTGATCTGAACGATGAAGGGGGTGGGTGTTATTTGCAGTTGCAACTAAATTTTTAGGTTTTCGGTCCCATTTTAAATGAAAAAGACCTTCGTTCCAGTGCTTCTTGTTGATGTGTATTACAGGCAGTCTCTCATTCTGGATTTCTTCACCTATTTCTAGGCTAACCTGCTGCATGATAAACTGGCGCAAATACTGGAGCTGACAATCAGGTAATAAGGCAATAAGCCGATCACACAATCATCCGCTGTAATATGAGGGGGACCGGGCAGCACATGTTCAATTTCCCTGCAGCACCACCACAGGTGAAATAAAGTATTGCACACTTCTCATTCAAATCGATGGACTGTCTTATATGCATTAGACAGGCCAGGTCCTCTAATAGATGGGGGTACTGAACGGGGACCCCCCCCCCCCTTTCTTTTCATTTCAGAATTCCCTAATAATTGGCTTTATAAAACAGACAATCCCTTTAACCCCTTAATGGCCAGATGCTGTTTAGAGATTTTGCAAACGTTGCACGTTAGCGTCCCTGATTTTTCTATTTATTTTGCTAAGTCACATTAAACTAAAGGATTTTAGACTCTTGTTGTAGAAGGGCCACACATTTTCTACGGTTTATACGGATGTAGCCATCTTTAACTTGACTCTGATAACTTGCTGCAGTGTGATATCACATGACCAAAGCCATTGAAAAATCAATGAAAGTGTCACGATAAGAGATCTTTCCACTGTGTATTTAATGTGGTAAGTCAAGCTAAAGACGGCTACATCTGTATATTAATCCATAAGATCTAAGATTGTTGACCGTAAAGAAAAGAGAAAGCATCTAGACCTCTATCTATATATATATATATATATTACACTAGTCGTTCTCAATGAATTAGAATATCATCAAAAAGATCATTTATTTCAGTAATTCAATTTAAAAAGTGTCTCATATATTCTATAGATTCATCACACACAGAGGGATCTATTTCCAGCATTTTTCCTTTTAATGTTGATGATTATGGGACCAGTTATTGTAAACCAAAAATGTAATGTCTCAGAAAATTAGAATATTATATAAGCCCAATTTCAAAAATGATTTTTAATACCAAAATGTTGTCCTACTGAGAAGTCTGTCCAGTATCTGCCCTCATTACTTGGTCGGGGCTCTGACTCTGCATGAATTACTGCATCAATGTGGCGTGGCATGGAGGTGATCAGCTTGTGGCACTGCTGAGGTGTTATTAATGCGGCGTGGCATGGGGGCGATCAGCCTGTGGCACTGCTGAGCTTTTATCAATGCGGCGTGGCATGGAGGCGATCAGCCTGTGGCACTGCTGAGGTGTTATCAATGTGGCGTGGCATGGAGGCGATCAGCCTGTGGCACTGCTGAGGTGTTATCAATGCGGCGTGGCATGGAGGCGACCAGCCTGTGGCACTGCTTAGCGGTTATCAATGCGGCGTGGCATGGAGGCGATCAGCATGTGGCACTGCTGAGGGGTTATCAATGCGGCGTGGCATGGAGGCGATCAGCCTGTGGCACTGCTGAGGTGTGATCAATGCGGCGTGGCATGGAGGCGATCAGCCTGTGGCACTGCTGAGGTGTGATCAATGCGGCGTGGCATGGAGCCGATCAGCCTGTGGCACTGCTGAGCTGTTATCAATGCGGCGTGGCATGGAGGCGATCAGCCTGTGGCACTGCTGAGCTGTTATCAATGCGGCGTGGCATGGAGGCGATCAGCCTGTGGCACTGCTGAGCTGTTATCAATGCGGCGTGGCATGGAGGCGATCAGCCTGTGGCACTGCTGAGGGGTTATCAATGCGGCGTGGCATGGGGGCGATCAGCCTGTGGCACTGCTGATGTGTTATGGAAGCCCAGGTTGCTTTGATATCGGCCTTCAGCTCGTCTGCATTGTTGGGTCTGGTGTCTCATCTTCCTCTTGACAATACCCTATAGATTCTCTATGGGGTTTAGGTCGGGCGAGTTTGCTGGCCAATCAGGCGCAGTGATACTGTGGTTATTACACCGGGTATTGGTACTTTTGGCAGGGTGGGCAAGTGCCAAGTCCTGCTGGAAAATGAAATCAGCATCTCCATAAAGCTGTCAGCAGAGGGAAGCATGAAGTGCTGGGAAATGTCCTGCTAGACGCTGCGCTAACTCTGGACTTGATATAACTCCTCAGCAGGCCACGCTGCATTGATGCAGTAATTCATGCAGAAGGAGCCCCGACCAAGTATTGAGGGCAGATACTGGACAGACTTTTCAGTAGGCACTAAATTTTGGGTTTTCATTAACTGTTCCCATAATCATCAACATTAAAAGAAAATATGCTGGAAATAGATCACTCTCTGTTTTAATGAATCTATAGAATATTTGAATTGAATTACTGAAATAAATTAACTTTTTGATGGTATTCCAATTCTTTGAGGTGTGTGTGTGTGTGTGTGTGTGTGTGTGTGTGTGTGTGTGTGTGTGTGTGTGTTTTATTATTAGATATTTTTTCTATTTTAGGCCACCCCCCAGCCCATCCGGGACAATCACCATCACAGCTGGACACGCGCAGTATCACTCCGTCCCAGTATATGAGATGAAATTTCCCGATCTCTGTGTCTACTAAACCGCAGATCCTGCTCCATCCATCCAGACATCTGTATCGTATGATATTTTAGGATTTGTGTTGCTTCACAGTATTCAGATTCAGCTCTATAAGAACCAATGAGGGAGAAGCTTCATACTGTTACGTAGCCGGAGGACACAGATCGAAATACCTGAAAGATTTGAACGGTTTCCTACAAATACCAAAATTGTACCTGTTGTCAAAGAGCAATTCAGTTTTTATCTTTTGTATGTTAAAATAGTTGAAGCATCGTGGGGTTAAATAAACTGTAGATGCTACAGGTGGTGCAGTGGGCGTTACCCATCTGACCCTTCCAGTGCCCAGTTCCTGCACAGTAAATGGTATCGGCATTTTACTTTTTGCTGAATAAGAGGCTCCTTGTGCCATGTGATGCCACGTCCCATAGGACTGCATAGAGTCACCGAATGGGCGCAACACAACATTCATGAGTAGAGTGGTTTGGCCATAGTTCCGGTTCCTTGGCCAAATCACTGACTACAAATTTTGTTTCCTATTAGGGATGCACATTTTAGCATCCGTTGTCTTAAATGGGGGGGATTATGATCCTTAATTGGAAGCGCACCAATCGGCGTAGCCCCAAACAGGCAAATTTTTGACTATTTGGGCATCTCCATTTAGGAGTTTGTATCAAGATGCAAATTTTGATGCTTCATAGTAGGCTAAGCAAGAGTAGCACCACGCATAAATCAAGGGAAATCAATTGCAAGCACTTTCCATTGAAAAATGGTGGTAGTGGGGAGTCAAATCACTTGTGTGACGATCATCCCATCATGTGACTCTCTTGGTGATCAGGCATTGGACAGTATAATCCGCCATCTTGCTGTAGCCTAAGATGCCTTATAGGGTTCCCTCTTATTATCCAGTCTAAATCTCCCACCAGAAGCTTAAAGGTGACGGCAGGAGATCAGTTGGTCCAGTTACCTGGGCAACTGTGTAACGGCGGAAGCCTCTCCTGTAAAGACCCTCCCTGTGTCAACCATCTGGACCACCCGCTGTCCTGACTGGCACCACTTTTATATTTTTGGTGGTAGACGTGGCCCGTGGATTCTTCAAGATCCAGATATTGAAATGGACAATAGCGAAAAGAGATTTTACAGGACAGATCCTGTTGTATATCTATTGTCCTTAAGGAATCGGGGATCTGACACGTTCCTTGTCCGATCCTTTGTTTTCCACAGAAAGGTTTGGCACCAGAGGTACCTGACAGCCATTCGTCTCCCTTCCTCATTGGAATAATGTGCACATTGTGGCCTCGACAAAAATACATGTTGAGGTGTCAGGCCTGAGAACGGTCAGGAAAATGTTCTGCTGACAGTTGTTGCATGTCAATGGTCTGCTGAAGGGAAAGACCATGCAATGCTAGGCTGTGCAGATCTGCTCAATTAAACCTGTAAATTGTAACTGGTATAGTTTGAGTTGTTTTATTGTTTTTTTTGTTTTTTTATTTTGAGTTTTTAGGGTTTTGTTTTGTGTTTTACTCTTCTGGGACACAGCATTTTTCAATGGTGTGAGTTACACCCAATACATGGCTAACGTGTCCATCCAGCCGAACTTGGTCGGAGGACAACATGCTTAAATCTGACACTGTTATAAAAATGTAGCAATTTTTTGCCAAGGTAAAGGGAGAATTTGTTGTTCTTCGTATGGTTGTTTTTTGTGATAATTCTTTCAACTTACACGGCTGCTCGTGGCTTTCCAGGTGTTAGAACCGCATGGCATGCTAGGAGCTCCTGCCAGACACAGGTGATTTCAATTCTTTGTTGTTTTTGTTTATTTTTGTAGTAGAATTTTTGTTGGATTCCCAGTTGTTTATACTTGTCTTTTTTTTATTTCTACTTTAAAATATTTTAGTTCAAGCGAGGTAAAGGGATCACAGCTCTATATGTTCTTTTTGAATCCCCTCCCCATCCTTTTGCCACTACCCCCCGAACCAAAGTATATAACGACTGTTATTAGTTAAAATTTAAGTATGTGAATTACTCCCGTCCTGTACCTCAATTTTACCAAAAATCTGTAGCTGAGTTCTGATTTTTGTTTTGAGAAGGGAAGGGGGTTAATTTAATTTTTATATATAAATATATTATTTTTTTTTTTTTCTTTTTTGGTTAAACTTTTTTTTTTTTATAACTTTTTTAACTTCTACCTGATTGTACGAATTACTGCTAAATTATTTCCATTTTAATTACCAAAGAAGAAAAATTCTAAACTGTTGTGAACGCTCCCCCTATTCTTAGTGCTGATGTTTTGTGTTCACTTTAGAGCGATTTTATATAAATATAAGAAAATTGCTTAAATTTATATTCTTATCATATTATAATATTATTTGGCACTGTCCCCTCTTGTCGCCTGGAGCATCTCAGATTATCTGTATTTACCTGGAGTTTATAGTCTGCAGTTTAGAGCAGTATATATGAGACTCTAGACTGCGGTGTATATGGAATTGCTATTTAAGTAGTTTCCTAATATCGTTGGTAATGTAGCATGTAAAGGGGAATCCCACCTAAATTTACTGAAATGCCAGACGTTCGCATTGGGGGAGGGGCTTTCCGGCAACTCAGCCCAGAGCGAATGTGATGCACTTTAAAGCTCTTTGAGGCCAGCGTGCCCATCTTCAGGACAAGAAGACTTTTCGGAAGGTTGATTGAAGTAAATGGGCTGAGTTGCAATACCACACATAACCTGTGCACGGGTGTGGTGCTGCGTCTGAAAATTAACTGCCATGTTTTTCCAATCGTGTAAAACCCTTTTTTGAAATCTCTAACTGGCAACGGTGGAGTTTGAAAGCACTACCAACCTCTATGGACCCTACATACTGGGAAACATGGGGTCCCATTTTAGTCCCTCCCCCACCATTGATATCTTCTGATGTCCCACCTGACCAAGAGAGCCTCCAGCTAAATGTATTTCTATAATAATCTGAGTTATGACTGCAGCCGGGCTGATTTTCTGCTGAACAGTTAAGACAAGTTTGGTTGCTAGGGATACACTGACTAACAACAACAATAGTCCCTAGTAATTAGTCTTAGATCACTTAGACCTTAAAAATAAATGTCCAACTTTTAACACCACAATATTTTTAGGCTCCGTATTCTGTTCTGAGTCATTTCTTAATATATCTTTATAGCGGCCGGAGCTTTGTTTTTCTAATACAGAGCTCCAAATGCCCTGCATAAACCTAGAGCGTAAAGATAAAATTGTCTGCCGGCAGTGACCACTAGGGGGAGCTGAGTAGCTTACTGCATACTGTTATTATTGAGTTCAATGTTAAACAAGTATGCAGTGAGCTCCTGGGCTCCTCCTAGTGGTGGCTGAAGGCAACTAGAATTGAGCTATTTATCTATTTAGAAGATTTGGAGCTCTGTGTCGTAAAAAATCAGAGCATTGACCGTTGTAAGGATATTAAGAAATTTATCAGAACAGATTTTTGGACCTATACAGATTAAATAAAGTTCAAAGTTAGATATTCACTTTAAACTTAAGGCAGAATTAAGAGTAGAGAATGAGCAGGGAGGCTTGGCAGGTCTTAAGGGTTTTTTTCCACAAACATTTATCCTCTCTCCACAGGATACGGGATAAGTGTCTGATTGCTGGGGGCCCCACCACTGGGACCTCTACCCATCGTGAGACCCTTGTCCCCTGTTTGAATGGAGCGATGGTTTGGCATGCGCCCTGCTGATCCATTCAGAAGTCCATGGGACTGCCGGAGATAGCCGAGTATAGCGTTAGTCCCATACGGTTGAAGGCGTTAGTCCCATAGAGTTGAAGGGAGAGGCAGACAATTGCTCCATTCAAATGGGTCACACGGGTGGTCCGTTCTTGCAATTGGTGGGCATCCCAACGAGTAGAGAAACGTGGGGATACGCCTTTAACTGGCCTTTATATATTACTAACATAAAAATAATTTTTGTAATAAAGTTTAGCTGGAGCAGTGTTTTTAAAATAATTTTCCATGACTTTTAGAAAATAAAAAAATCTTTCTAATATTCCCACCATTAAAATTCTTCTTCTGAACTCCCCATAACTGAAGCACAATGAATCGTAGTTATGTCATGACTGCTACATCCAATGGCTGCAACAAGATATAGTACGTCCCTTTGACCAAAAGGGTCAACAGCCATTGGCTGACACGTCCATGTGACATCACTATTGTCACAACAGTCATTGCAATGGAGTGCAGGAGAGGAATTTTGATTGAAAGTATATTGGAAAGTTGTTTTGGAAAACACTTTTTAAGATGGAATTCCCCTTTAAGAGTTTGAACGGAATTGGCCCAGACCAGATACTTTGCTTAGTAGCAAGAATTTTAGCAGTAATTCACTTATTGTACAGTATGTCCGAACAGTAAAGATTGTGAAGTACATGGAGTAAAAAGAAAAAACCGAACCACTGTGTTTCTTGGGGATGTATATAGCTGGCGTCCGTGCGTACCTGTGGACTGCAGACCGTGTAGGCAGCCGTTTTTGTTTGCTTAATTACTTCAATCAATTCAGTCTTTCTTCCTGCGTCATGCGCATTGTGATGCCGGTCTTAAAATATATTTTTTTTACGTGGAAAGTTTAGACGTAAACATGATAAATGGATTCTAGCTCTTCTGGAAGGGTTAATTATATTTTGTATACGTTTATTCTCTATCAAATTTACATGTATTTATGCCATGCATTCAAAGGATCCGCCCCATCCATAACCCTAGTAAAAATGTAAAATTATCGACTTGCCCCACGTTACTCTGTCTAGAATGGAAGTCATGTGATGGAGGAGGCCTTTTTGTTTTGTGCCCGCTTCCATAGAAATATTGGGATATACCATCAGTGGGACTGACACAAATGCCTAAGTAAAACAGGGCACGGTCTGTTCAGCTTTTGAAAATAAATTGTAAGAACTGTAGAAAATACATAAAAAATGTTTGTCAAAATAATCCCAGTAATTCCTCCCTTGATCTCCTCTCATTTGATCCTCTTATATTGCAATCAAAACCGGGAGAAATATATAAATCTTCTGTGTCTCAGGAGATCAGCCATTTCCCTCCTCCTCAAAAACTTGTCTGACTGTAAGGCAACTGTCTGCAGCAGGAGCTCTCCCCCACTGCTCTGTCTGTAATAGGAGACCAGGCATTCTAAGCCACACCCCCTCAATGAATCCCTGCCCCTCCATAACCTGAAAATCAGATAATTAGACAACACAGGTTAACTTCTTCCTATCTCAGGCTTTTCTTGATCAGACTTAAAGCTACAGACATGATTTTTTTTATTTATTTTTTTACAAACTTTGCTGGGGTCGTGTTTTTTTTTTACAATGGGCTAGTTGTCTATTTTAAAATAAAAAATATGGGTATTGGGGTATAATATGATTTTATTTTTTTTTCTTAATTTTATTATTCAGGTTTTATTTGTGTATGTCGAAAGTGTGAAGATTAACCCTTTTTATGCCAGTGGTAATGGGACTATGTCAATCAGGCTGTGATGCAATTCCAAAACTCCCAGGTCGGGTTTGGCAGTGTTTCAGATAATAGCAGAAGGGCCTAATATGCTTTACCGAGCATCACAGTCCCAGTGGTCAGACCTCCTTTGATCAGCCATTGATCAATGCGTGTTGTGGGGTAAGCCTCTCGCATCCTACGGTTCCACCATAGACCATGCCAGAGCTTGCATTAGGGGGCACAAATGTGATTAGTTATTTAGCATAATTTATTATTGCACCGTGGAAAGCACTTATTAATACAATCAGATGAAACTTTTTTTTTTTTTGTGACCTTCAGATAACTTATTATCCTTGAAGTCACTTTTGAGACTGTAGTAAGGAGTTGCTTAAAGGAGTTGTCATTTTTCTCCTTACTATGAGAGTTGCTCACGAACCGCAGCTCTGACCCGTCCATATAAATCATGGACGACCTCGTTTGTATGGCCAGCATGTAATACTACATTTCCCCTGTAGTGGCCACTGTTGGGAATTCATCAGCAAATGGTAACGCCGAGAGTGGCAATGACTTTGCCCGGTTCTCCGGAGCTGACGCTCATTAAAGGGGGTTGGCAGGGAAACCTGAAGTATATTGCTGCATCCACCGTCCATTATTGTGATTTTAATATGAATAATTTCAATCGGTAGCTGGAATACCCTCCAGGTCTGCCACAGGAAAGTCTATAGACAATCATTACTCGCTGTGTAGTGTACTGACGGGTGTTCAGGAAAACCACAGGGGCAGGTCTTGTTGTGGAAGGGATTTCAATAAAAATGTAACTTCAAAATAGCAATACCAAGCGGGTGCACAAAGCTCCGTCTTTTTTAAGCGGGCCATCGGGAGCTCGTCAGAATATTTCATCCTCTTGCTTATCGCCAAGTAGATAAACTGTTTCTTATTGTACATTGTGCACTGCTGGATTAGTCATGTCTTTTTTATAGATCTACTATATTTGCTCCTGTAGTCTTGTATTTGTTTATATTTTTTAGTGTTTTTGTTAAAATTCAGTTAAAGAAGACCTCCACCGTG
This sequence comes from Rhinoderma darwinii, assembly GCF_050947455.1. NCBI lineage: Eukaryota > Metazoa > Chordata > Amphibia > Anura > Rhinodermatidae > Rhinoderma > Rhinoderma darwinii. Next base: position 15,004,051 of record NC_134691.1, on the reverse strand, counting down.
AGCTTAAAGGGAACCTGTCATCAAGACGACCATCTTTAAAATGGATCTCCACTTTTTGACACCAAATTTAGGTTTAAATTTCTGTGCTGACTAAATTTGTAATATATCTTATAGCAGTCGGGTCTTTGTTGTTCTGATACCGGGCTCCAAATTTATGCAGTCAAAAAGTTGAATGATCACATTTTGCCACCACTAGGGGGAGCTTACTGCATACTATTTTATTATGGACTTCAATGTAGGGTCAGTACGCACAAATCTCCTAAGCTCCTCCTAGTGGTGGCTGCAGGTAGCCATAATGTTATAAATGAACTGTGTATGCTAGAGATTTGGAGCTCAGTCCGCTATAAAGAAATAAATAAAAAATAATTAATCCGCACAATAATTTTGAACCTTTTTAGATAGAAAAATGTTATTTATGGTTGGACATTCACTTAACAATAAGGCATCTATGCGATTCACCTCTATTAGGGGTTAAAGGGAAGCTTTCACTGAATGTATGTATTTTGCCTTGCTCTGATTGGCCATGCGGGGTCACCTGACCACTTCCATGTCTCCTTTATTAGAAAGGTGCCATATCTGCAATTCAGTTGATATATCTGCAATTCATAATTATGGCATTTGCTTTCTATTGCCTCCTAAAGGGCAGTTGGTCAGTTGCCCTGAGACCGAGCGGGCGATGGGAGTTGGGTCACGTTACAGAGCACCGTGGTCCCACCTCATGGACTCACACCAACGCTGTCCTCTAATTTGTTAAAGGGACTACTTAAAGGCGTACGCCTGGAAAAATTCATAGAAGTTCCACCTTGAAAAAGTGAGCTCCCGAAACCCTCTATTTGAAGGATCCACAGCCATGGTCGACTTCCAGCATGTAAAACAGAGGGGGGGTATGACACTCTCCCTCCCAAGGCCATCCCTGAACCAGACTACTGGAACAAGACATTGGTTGTGGATCTCCAGGGCTTTCAATCCAGTAGAGGATGAAGGACCCCCGCGATTCCAACCAAAAGCTTGAAATGTTTTTGAATTCCTCATAAAAATACTTAATACTAGATTTGAGGTTTTGGGTTGAGTTCTCCTTTATTTCTGAGAATGTTCTCCTGATTCTATGATTTTGGAGTTGAATATTCGGTTCAGATGAAATGTTAGACAATGTTGTTGAGTTCTTGAAGTTCTTGTGCTGCTTTTATAAGAGACTTTATGTTTTTTCGAATATGAACGTCATGACATGAATTCACTGTGTAACCTGCATTAAAGCAATGAAACAATGGAGCTGGTGCCTCTGCCTCGTTTACTGTATGACGGTCTCTCCGGGGTCCGGGGCACACGTGCCGGTACAGAGCAGATTTTATATAGAAGTGGATGGGATGGATTAGAACCGCAGACGATGTAAGGATTTTAAGGGTTTTAGTAATTCTTCACCTTTTTGTTTTTATGTTGGAACCCGCTCCGGATTCAGACACACAATTCCGCCCCCCATTCATTTCAAAAGAAGTCAGAAGCGTCCTGCTTGATGTTCGGGCGGATTCCGCCCAAACTTCCCATTGAAGTCAATGGGAGGAGGAATATTCCCGGCAGGAACAATTCCACGGTGGATTTTGCCGCGGGACCCACCACGCAAACAGGGCCTGACCGCACATTTAGAAGTATCTGTATCCAGTGCACAAAACACAGGGGAACTATGTGGTGCCCAAGGACCATGAAATCAGGTGATCTTTATCCATGGCTGAATTAGAAAAAAAAATAACCTGCAACTACATTTTTTTAATTTTTTTTTTTATTAGAGAACCTACGAGAAGATGGCCCAATATAAGATGCTTGTATACATTACTACCTCTGCTTCAGGAAGGGAATGTGTGAAAGTACTTCTGTATTTTGATTTCTTTATTCATAAAACCCATTTTATAAATGTTTATCACACGGACCATCATATAAGCAATTTACATTGCAAAACCATAAAATCGGAGCCACAAAATAACTCTCCCGGACCCTTCAGTGTCCATCGTTGCTGAGATGGGTTGTCACGAGGGGTGATGTCTGACACCTTTAATATGTCCCTTCGAATAGGTGAAGAGGACGGCGGGAGCTAGAAGAGACTCCCACCGACTTTGGCGCCTCATCTCAAGTGAGTTGGATTCTCTTCACCCAAATGTTTTTTTTGGGATTTGTTTTTAAGCTTTTTTTAAAAATTATTCTGTGTCGGATTGAATTATGTCAATTTTGTGTTTCAGGGCTGATCATTTTAGAAATCTGACGTACAATTTAAAGTGGACAACTTTTTGTTTTTAGATCCAAAACTCCATATCAGCGATCGTTACGACTCCTTATCCTCCAGATTTGGTATGATGCAGGATCTGTATACAGTAATGTGATCACTTCATGGTGCATTTAACATAGGTCACTGCCCAGTGTACTTGTGGACACACTGTTCATGTGGCAGGGTTGGGCTATGGGCCTTCTGAGTATTTGGCCCGTTTACCATGACTTGCCACTGTATCGGCTATATCTTCGTTACTGCTTTGCCATTTTAGAATAAGTTTATACAATCCACCATACAAATATATCACGTGGACCCCTTTAGGTACAAATGGTGACAACCACTCTATTAATTCTGAACAGGTAGTCACTGACCCGCCCCCTTACTAATATTTTAGTCCTGAAGTGTAGCAATATATGTAAAACTCCCCCCAAAAACACTGGAGGAAATAAGTCACTAATATTCTGTAAATTTCATTACACTTATTCATCTACACCCAAAAGCCTTTTTATTTTTGATTTTAGGGTAGGTTCCTTTTACTAATATTTTTCACTATGCCTAAGAAAAAAAAACATTTTATGGAGAACAACCAGTTCTATATATGAAATGAAAGGCCCTTTACTGTACATAAGATATTCCTTTCTAGTTATCTGCTTGAATTTATTGGTCCGATGCCTGCAGCTCTTATGTCCTCATGACAACTCTTACTGACTTGTTCAGCCTTGTCATAGGGAAATCCATGGATCCAAATCACCATCCACATCAATATTGACCTCTATACTTGCTTGAGTAGCAGTAGATATGTATGAACATTGATATTGATGGTGATTTGCATTATACATATGCCCAACAAGAAGTTCAAAGCGTAGGCAGGAAGTGTTGGCATGGGAGCAAAGAACCCACAACTCAAGCATTGATAATGTAAAGAATTTGTCACGTATTTCATATACACTAATGGACATTTGAGTAACTGGTCATTGTCCTTCAACAGATGTAAAAGCTTAAAAGGGAATTCCACAGCGTAGTGACATGTCAGAAGAGGCGTCCAATGGGCGTGACCACCAGCGGACTCAAAACTAGGGGATTGTTAAATCAATTGAGCAAAGTTCTGACTCTTGGAACCTACAAAGTGCCATTAATTGGAGAATATCATGATGAAAATTTGTCAGCATTGAGAGGGCTTGAGTACACTACAGATCGCAGTGAGTACTTTTGGAATTTGGCCTATCTCCCAAAACCCCTACCAATGTTATCTTCTGACTTGCCTTTATGACAGCAGATGATACATAATGGTGGAATTCCCCTTTAGTGTTCATAACACAATCATGTACTGTACATTTCCTGCACTAATTCCCTAAAAGTATGGAGCGTGTCCGTCTTCCTCCTCTTGGCACTAGTGACCCAGAGTTCCCGGCTCCTACTATATCTCTCATTGAACTGTGCTCCTCACTGCTGTCTTCTGAGCTGGAGCTATCCGACTGTGGCCCCATAGCCCGCTCTGGTTTATCCTCGCTATTCCTGCAAAGCAACGGAGGCCCCTGGCACTGCCTCCTGTTCAGTGATCTCATGGTGCCGTTGAATGGTGCTGCCGCCATGCATTCAGCAGCCGCTTTGTCACAGGCGCATACCAACTTGTCACAAATACTCCATCCCACACCTGTGTCAGAGGAAACATACATACATGAGCAGAAGTTATAGTTACATCTCCTCTAGCCTTAAAGGGACAATTCATATCCAGATGTCCAAAGGACCCCTGTCTAATAACCATAGCAGAGAACGGATAGAATATATTTTTTCTTATGAGGGCTTCATTTAAATGGCTGATATGTAATACTACATTTGTCCTGTGGTGGCCGCTAGAGGGAAAATCTGCCTAACTTTCCCTCATTCATCACTTCCTGCTCTGCTGGTAATGGCTGAAGCTTCATCTCACAGACTTCCTTCTCAGCTCGCCATTTGCATACTTTGCATATAATATTGAGCTGTTACCAATCACATCTAAGTTCATGTCTTAGATGTGATTGATTACAGGCGGCGCAGGACCTGCTGTCACTGAAACTGTCAGGATATACAGGATACAAAGCAGCTGTATCTCAGAAACTAAAGATAATTTTTAATAAAAAGTAATTAGAAAGTTGCACCAAACACACTGATACACAATTTAATTATTTAAAAAAACAAAACCGTTTTCAAAGGTGTACAAAGCCTTTAAAGGATTATTCCCATCTTCACCTATCTCGAGACCCTGTGTATATGCCATAAACAAAGGCCTTATTCACATTGCGTTCCTATCTTGCGTTTAGCTTGTACGTCAGGAAAACTAAACGCTAAACCTGTCCATAGGGGTCCATTTGCCAGACAGAGGCCAAAAGAGCATCCTTTTGGCCTCTGTCGGGCTGGTATACATCGGTATATATTTATTTTGAAGGATGGAATTATGTAGTGGACTACGATATTTGGATCCCGCACAAATAAAGTGTACAGCGTGGTTCACGTTTTTTTTAACATGGGAGTCTATGTTGGATGTAGGGCTGGGCAATTAATCGAATTAATTTGCCCTTTCAAGTTGGCACGATTCTGGATTTGCCCAGAATCGTGAAATCGTTGCAGGCCCTGCCCCCATAGCAGGAGAGAAAAAAAAAAGCTTTATTAACAAGCAGACACGCTGCACAGCGCATCTATTTTAATGAATGCCAACAAGGAGTGAAAGGACTGGGGTTTGCAGCCTGTGTAACCTGTGAGGCCCCATGCAGAGGACCGTAAAAAAATCTCTGCAATTGCGGACCGCAATACGGTCCGCAGTTACGGACCCGCCCGGTTTTATTGGCCACGGGCACCTTTCCGTAGCGCTACAGAAAGTTGTCCGTGCTGTCGAACCATGCCGGGAAATATGGAGCATGTCCTACTTTTCGGATTTTACGGGCCGTGCTCCCATTTTGTATGGGAGCGCGGCACGAAAATGCGGGTCGGCGGCGGCCGGCCGTGCCCGCAATCACGGGCTGTGATTACGGGCACGGCCGTGTGCATGAGTCGCGAGATTGTTTTATACGGAGTCCCGTTCTTCCAGGCAGCTTCTTAACCCATTCCGTTCTTGCTGCATTTCAAGGCTTAAGAAGCTATAGCCACCATACAGCCACCCTATAGCTTCTTAGACCTTGAAATGCAGCAGGAACTGAATGGGTAAATAAAGTGGTTTTCGTTATCTTTAGTTCTGATAACACGTAGCAGAGAGCCGTGTCAGCGGAGGAGCCTCAGTAATGCTTATAATAACTTCTGTGACAAGTCTTAGATTTATGTCCAAAGAGCAGTCCTAAATCACATGCAGACTTTGGGGGTAATTTATCAACCTTTATACACCAGAAAAGTCACAACTTGCTGTCCAAATTGCGACTTGCCATTTTTGCGCCACCCACAACACTTTTGTAGAAAGGGGCGTCGCCTCTGGGAAAGCGCGGGACCACTGCGGACCAACAAATTTTGTATCATTTACGCCAGGCTAATTGTAACATAAGGACACAAAGGGCCGATTTTGGCCGGTGCAACGAGCGCCGATCAACAAGACCGCTCGTTGATCGGCGCTCGTTTGCTCCTGTCACAAGGAGCTATGTATGGGGGCGAGCGCTCCTTATTCTGATCGCTCGTCCCCATACATTATCATGTCGGCAGCGCGTCTCCCTGTTTACACAACAAGATGTGCTGCCAACAACGATAATATTAAAGTTTTTTAAAATGATACGATCGGTAGATGAACGAGCGTTTGCGCTTTCATCTGCTGATCACTGCCCTGTTTACACAGGGCAATTATCGGCAATGAGCGTTCTATGAACTCTTGTCTGCCCGATAATTGCCCAGTGTAAATAAAAGGGCCTTAAGCATGTATGTCTGGATCCTTCCAGGCGTACATGCTAACCGTAGAAAAAAATTTATGTGAATGGGACCTTATGTGTATTTTACCACAGGTCTCACTGTTCTCCTGCTGCTCATATGCACCCAACCATATATACTGTACATTCTTTACTAGCAATGTACCATAAATACCCTATCTTCGTATCAGGTAGCACTCTCCCCTGGGGAAGCCCCTGATGTCACTGTCCATATATGGACAGTGATGTCAGGGTCTTTCAGCTACATAAGTCCTCGGCCAGATCATCGGAAACTCTCTGGCTGGGGATTCCGGCCCTGGGGAAACCCCTGAGGTCACCGTCCATATATGGACAGTGATGTCAGGGACTCCTCCAGAAGCTGAATACCCAGCCAGAGTGTTGCCGATGCTCTGGAGGGGATTTTAGCATCTTCAAGGTCCTAACGTCATGGTCCATATATGGACAGAAAAGTCCAGGGCTTTTTAAAGAAAGGAGTTCCGGCCGGAGCGCTTGCCTACACAGTGGGATATGTCGCTACCTTCCATTGGAGGTATACATCGTCTCCTCCCGACGTATACCTCTGATGGAAGGAAAATAACGTGATGTGATACACAATGTCATTCCTAGTACAGGACCTGAGGGGGCGTTGTATGACGCAGGGATTCTCTTTGGTGATCATTGGATCCCTGTGTCATGCTCCGCCCCTCAGGACCAGCACTAGGCATAACACCGTGTATCCGTTTTGCCTGTAGTGTCCCTTTAACAAAAGATCAAATAGTGAATATTTATAGATTGGCTTTCTTACATGTGGGCTTGTGTTCCACGCACACGACCTCTGACCGGATGTTCCTGTTCGGTGCACAGCCCAATTTTTTCAGATGCTCTATACAGCATTGGTGGGAGAAACAGCAGCTGAGTAATGGAACAAAACAGAAATGTTACAAGGTGGCACAATGTTACATATGTCTAGTATTTAATGATGTGCCATATAAACCATGACCAATACGTTATGAAAGGGGTTTTCCAGTATTATGTAAATATGAGGTTTCTTAGGGCATGTTCACACAGTGCTCAAAAAAGACGTGTAAAGGTATCAAATACGCTAGCGTTTCTTGTAAAGCACTTTTTCAAATACAGGCGGTTTTGGATTGTTTTTTGGTGCATACGTAAGACTCCCATTGACTATGGGAGCATTTGGCACGTTTTACGCATCAAAGAATTGACCTAATGCTTTTTTTTTTACGCTTATTTTAAAAACGCTTGCGTAAACAAACGCTTTGTATGTACTGTGTGCTTTACCATTGATTTTAATGGGAAGCTGAATCAAGCATTTTTAGACCCATATTTCTGAGCGTAAAACGCACCGAAATACATGTCAAACACATGCCGTATGAAGAGGACCTAATGAAGACATCCCCTTTCTTAAAAGAAGCTGGTGTTCAAATCAACTAATCGCCACTGGTTCAGTTTCTCCAAACCCCGGTGATCAGCTGTGATCGCCGCAGGAAACCACGACTGGCCAGAAATGTTGTAATACATGGCGGCCCTTCAAATGAAAGGCTAACTAACTATGTGATGCATTGACAGGCCCAGTCAGCCAGAGCACGCTCTGTTCTGGCCCATAGGGGAGTCCTGAGTGGAGGACCACCCGCTCTGAAGTCACTATGCCCTAGTCCGGCGTGTAGACAGTGATTAGCATTATGAGACAACCCCTCTCTGCTTGCTGTCAGTGACCACCATAGAGCTTGGCTGTTCCATAGGCTGGTCAACATTCACTATCGTCAAGTCTTTGACAATCTTTATTTAAAAGCAGTTTCAGTCATACTTACCGATAGAGAAGCTGTGAAATTCGTCGAACACCTGTAATTCCCTTCATAGCACAAAATTGGTATCTAAATGCCACTCACGTCTTATTCTCCAGTTGTATCCAAAGTTTCATGCAGAATTCTACTAGTGGGAATCCATCGTTTTGCCGATGAACGTATTCCTAACAGGGCTGTATCTTGCCTCAGGCAGTTCTATTTTCTAAATGCAGGGGGCAGAGTTTTTTCAGATATACATCTTTTCTAGTGCAGGGGGCAAAGCAGGAGCAAAGAGCAGGTGAATGTGCCATCCCTTAGTAATGGGTCCTGTGACTGGCATTTTCCTATATGGAGGTGACTTTGTCGATATACTATAATGCACTGCTGCACTATAGTGACGTGGGTTAGGGGTGTCTAGTGTATTCTGTACAGATATTGGACTAGCAGTGGGTTGCAGGGAAAAGTTAAATCTAAGGCCATGTTCACACAGTTTTTAGCAGGCAGAAAAAAAATCTGCCTCAGAATTACTTCAGGAATTGAGGCCGATTTTGAACTGCCTGCACGTATTTTTCTGCAAAGTTTTACGCTTTAGCCATTGAATATAATGTAAAAAACGCCCAAACGCAGGGTTTTTCTGCCTCCCATTGATTCAATGGGAGGTCAGAGGCGGAAACCGCGGCGAGAAAGGACAAAAGCTGTCTGGAGAAAGAAAAGCACAATCATGGGGAAGATGCTGACCTGACAATAACTGTCTTCTGGACAACTGACACCCTACACAAGGAGGGGAAGCCACACGAGGACATTGCTAAAGAAGCTGTTGTTCAGAGTGCTGTATCCGAGCATATTAATGGAAAGTTGAGAAGAAGGAAAGTGTGGTAGAAAAAGGTGCACAAACAACAGGGATAACCGCGGTCTGGAAAGGATTGTCAAGAAACGACCATTCAAGAATCTGAGGAAGATTCACAAGGAGTGGCCTGCGGCTGGAGTCAGTGCTTCAAGAGCCACCGCACACAGACGTATCGAAGACATGGGAGAAAACTGTCTCATTCATTGTGTCAAGTCACTCATGACCCAGAGACAACTTCAGAAGCGTCTTATCTGGGCTATGGAGAAAAATAACTGGACTGCTGCTCAGTGTCCACAGTCCTGATTTCAGATGAAAGTAAATTTTGCATTTCATTTGAAAATCTCGTCCCAGGGTCTAGAGGAAGAGTGGAGAGGAGTCAGTCCAAGTGTCTTGCGCTCCAGTGTGAAGTTTCCGCAGTCAGTGATGGTTTGGGGGCCGTGTCATCTGCTGGTGTTGGTCCACTGTGTTATATCAAGTCCAGAGTTAGCGCAGCGTCTAGCAGGACATTCCCAGCACTTCATGCCTCCCTCTGCTGACCGCTTTATGGAGATGCTGATTTCATTTTCCAGCAGGACTTGGCACCTGCCCACACTGCCAAAAGTACCAACACCTGGTGTAATAACCACAGTATCACTGCGCTTGATTGGCCAGCAAACTTGCCCGACCTAAACCCCATAGAGAATATATAGGGTATTGTCAAGAGGAAGATGAGACCCCAGACCCAACAATGCCGAGGAGCTGAAGGACGCTATCATACAACCTGGGCTTCCATAACACCTCAGCATTGCCACAGGCTGATCACCTCCATGCCACGCCGCATTGATAACCCCTCAGCCGCGCCACAGGCTGATCGCCTCCATGCCACGCTGCATTGATGCAGTAATTCATGCAGAGTCGGAGCCCCGGCCAAGTATTGAGGGCAGATACTGTACAGACTTTTAAGTAGGACAACATTTTGGTATTGAAAATCATTTTTGAAATTGGGCTTATATAATATTCTAATTTTCTGAGAAACTAAATTTTAGGTTTTCATTAACTGTTCCCATAATCATCAACATTAAAAGAAAAATGCTGGAAATAGATCACTGTGTGTGTAATGAATCTATAGAATATATGAGACACTTTTTTTAATTGAATTACTAATATACACCGTGTTCCAAATTATTATGCACATTGGATTTAAGTGTCATAAACATTTAATGAAACTCATGGATGGTATTGTGTCTAAGGGTATGTTCACACGGCCTATTTACGGACGTAATTCGGGTGTTTTTGCCCCGAATTACGTCTGAAAATAGCGCCTCAATAGCGCTGACAAACATCTGCCCATTGAAAGCAATGGGCAGACGTTTGTCTGTTCACACGAGGCGTATATTTACGCGCCGCTGTCAAATGACGGCGCGTAAATAGACGCCCGCGTAGAAGAAGTGACCTGTCACTTCTTTGGCCGTAATTGGAGCCGCTATTCATTGACTCCAATGAATAGCAGCGCTAATTACGTACGTAATGGACGCAGCGTTCAAGCGCCTGCACATGCCGGTACGGCTGAAATTACGGGGATGTTTTCGGGCTGAAACATCCCCGTAATTTCAGCCGTTACGGACCCCCGCCGTGTGAACATACCCTTAGAGCTCTTTGTATCATTGTAATCAATCTCAGACACCTGTGATAATTAGTTTTCCAGGTGTGCCCAATCAAAGGAAAACTACTTAAGAAGGACGTTCCACATTATTAAGCAGGCCACAGGTTTCAAGCAATATGGGAAATAACAAGGATCTCTTCTGCCGAAAAGTGTGAAATACCTTGGACAAGATATGAAAACATTGGATATTTCAAGAAAACTTTTAAGCGTGATCATCGTACTGTGAAAAGATTTGTGGCTGATTCAGAGCACAGACGGGTTTGTTCAGATAATGCCATTGCAAAGCAGCAAACTGGTATTTGAAGCCGCTGGTGCCTCTGGAGTCCCACGAACCTCAAGGTGTAGGATCCTCCAGAGGTTTGCAAGTGTGCATAAACTATTATTTGGCCACCCCTAAACAATGCTCACAAGCAGAAACGGTTGCAGTGGGCTCAGAAATACATGAAGACTAATTTTCAAACCGTGTTGTTTACTGATGAGTGCCATGCAACCCTGGATGGTCCAGATGGATGGAGTAGTGGATGGTTGATGAATGGCCACCATGTCCCAACAAGGCTGCGACGTCAGCAAGGTGGTGGCGGAGTCATGTTTTGGGCTGGAATCATGGGGAGAGAGCTGGTAGGCCCCTTTAGGGTCCCTGACGGTGTGAAAATGACCTCTGTAAAGTACGTAGAGTTTATGACTGACCACTTTCTTCCGTGGTACAAAAAGAACCGTGCCTTCTGTAGCAAAATTATCTTCATGCATGACAATGCACCATCTCATGCTGCAAAGAATACCTCTGTGTCATTGGCTGCTATGGGCATAAAAGGAGAGAAACTCATGGTGTGGCCCCCATGTTCCCCTGACCTCAACCCTATTGAGAGCCTTTGGAGCATCCTCAAGCAAAATATCTATGAGGGTGGGAGGCAGTTCACATCAAAACAGAAGCTCTGGGAGGTTATTCTGACATCCTGCAAAGATATTCAAGCAGAAACTGTCCAAATACTCACAAATTCAATGGATGCAAGAACTGTGAAGGTGATATCAGAGAAGGGGTCCTATGTTAACAAGTAACTTGGCCTGTTACGTGTTTTTTTTATTGAAAGAGCTTTTGATTTCTGTAAATATGACCTCCTGATGCTGCAAATTCAACAAATTACCATTTTAGTCTCTTTACAACCTTTAAAATGTTTTGATCGCTGTTGTGCATAATAATGTGAAACAGTGCATTTTGAGTTTTTACTTCTAAAAAAAAAAATCTGTTATCATTAGGAGATTTGTTCAATAAAATTTGCATTATACTCCAACGGTTGATGGCTTGAAGATTATACTGACTGTCATTTGCATCGACTATTTAGGAAAATCAGCGAATTTGGAATGCGGTGTGTGTGTGTGTGTGTGTGTGTGTATATATATATATATATCAGTTACGAAGGTTTACATCGCCTTTACGATCAGTATAAGTTGCATGCAGAGCTTGGCTATAAAGTGCTGTGTGAGCGCAGCTACCCTGTTTTCACGGTTACATTTCCTGGATTCGGGGTTTGCCTACGTTTACCTGTCCAGGACGTCTTTGGGGTTCCCAGTCCCCTCTTTTCCACAATAGCAGCCGTATGATTCAAACTCCTCGGGGCATTGGCCTGTCAGACAGTACAGCATCTCCCCAAGCAGCGGTAAGTCGCTCTTCACGTTCCCATCTTCTTTTACACGTTGGAAGTGAAATCTGTCACAGACTTAGAGGAAAAAGAGAAAACATAATTTATTCTGCAGAGGATTGTCTTAACCCCTTCCGGTCTCAGCCAATTTTCTATTTTGTCGTTCAACGAGTGTTAGATTTTTTTTTTTTTTTTATTAGCACCGTATGATGAGCTGTACCATATAATGTACTTAAAAAAAAAAAATAAGGTGGAATAGGAAAAAAAAAAAAGCACTTCCTCTGTTGCGTTTTAGGTTTTTATTTTAAGTTCACCACGCAGTAAATCTAACATGACTTTATTCTGCAGGTCTGTACGGTTATGGAGATACCAAATTCATATTGTTTTTTGTTTTTTTTATGTTCTTCTCTTACAAAGTAAACAACCTTTTTGTTTAAAAAAAAAAAAAAAAGTGGCGCCATATTCTGAGACCCGTAACTTTTGTTTTTTCTGTCCATGGAGCGGTGTGAGGGCTTGTTTTTTTTAATATAAGCTGTAGTTTCTATTGGTACCATCTTGGGGAACATATGACTTCTTGATCATGTGCCTATAGTGTTTTTCTATTGAGGCAGGGCTTAATAGGAGTGCTAACATGGCAGACCTGGGGGACTTCATTAGGCCCTCGGCTGCCATGATAACGATACGATGGGATTACAGAGGGGCCCCCACTGGCTTGGATCTAATCTGGTTGTTAACGCCGATCCTGACCATTTATCTCTAATCCCGGCCGTTCGAACAGGGTGTCTGCTGTAATATAAAGCTGACAGGCGCTGCTTATGGTATGGGACATGTACATCAAATGTTGGTAAACAGTTAAAGGAACAGTAGACGACCCATAGATGAATGAGAGACAGAGAATAGTAACCCGCAGTGCAGGATTCTCTGCATATTCCCAAAACAAACCATTTTTTAGAGGACCCAGGTGTTCATCTACCCAAATGTCTTCTATTCATGGTTGGCAGAAGGCCGAAGGGGCAAGACTCTGTAACGGGTGTGGGGCTTATTGTAGTTTTTGTTTTTTTTTGCAGATAGATCAGTGTGGGAGAATTGTCTACACGTCAGCATTCCTATAGACTTTATGCAGTTCTGCTACTCCGCGGAGACGAGCGCCTATAAACCAATTCATTGGGTCAGCAGCTTCATGAAGCAGCGAAGACCTGGAGATCTGACGGTTTGGTAGTACAGAACATGGCAGATAATCAGAAGTTACAGCATTTTATCTTTGTTTTTAGAATCTTCTTATGTTTATTGCTTTGCGTAGGTCAAAGTAACCCTGCATGACTAGATGACATGAAGCCCTTGCTATGAATAAGTCCGAACACATTTACAGAGGTGAACTCACCATAGAGTCAGGACATGCACTAAACAGCTTCCCCTGTTCAGTGTGACATTATCATGGTGGCTTACTGCAGTCATCACTTGAGGGAGATCCCTACACACATATTATACACCCCACACTAACTTTAATACTACCTGTTTTAATCCAAATGCATTTAGCTCCCCCTAGTGGTGGCTGCATGCAACCAGGATTTTATCACTTATTAAGTCAGAAAAACAGATGCCCCTATACACTTATGTTATGTAACTCAGGGATCAACATTCGACCGTTTGATCAATGACGGGTCTCAAGTTGATTGTAGGCCCCCTCCCGGTTGCGTTCCCATGCTCTACTGAGCATGGTTCTGCAGTCCGTCCGTCCGTCCCCTTTCATCCATGTCGCGGGGAGTTTCCCTACACCCCGCGTTCTAGGGCACCGGCATCATGGCACAGGGTGCTTGCAGTGCGCCGTTGCCATGGCGTCTATGCTGCCTCAACCACTGTTCTCCCGCCTCAGCCACTGCTCTCCCAAGTAGCGCTAACTGGATTGGAGGCAAAAAACAGAGGGCCGTAAGAAGAAAAGCCACCGGGCCGTAAGAAGAAAGGGCACCGGGCCGTAAGAAGAAAGGGCACCGGGCCGTAAGAAGAAAGGGCACCGGGCCGTAAGAAGAAAGGGCACCGGGCCGTAAGAAGAAAGGGCACCGGGCCGTAGGAAGAAAGGACACCGGGCCGTAAGAAGACACAGAGACATAAGACAAAAGACACAGGGCCGTATGAAGAAAGAAGACACCGGGCTGTAAGAAGACACAGGGCCGTAGGAAGACACAGAGATATAGGAAGACACAGGGCCGTATGAAGAAAAGACAGTGCCGTATGAAGAAAAAGACAGGGCCGTATGAAGAAAAAGACAGGGCCGTATGAAGAAAAAGACAGGGCCGTATGAAGAAAAAGACAGGGCCGTATGAAGAAAAAGACAGGGCCGTATGAAGAAAAGACACAGGGCCGTATGAAGAAAAGACACAGGGCCGTATGAAGAAAAGACACAGGGCCGTATGAAGAAAAGACTACACAGGGCCGTATGAAGAAAAGACTACACAGGGCCGTATGAAGAAAAGACGACGCGGCCGTATGAAGAAAAGACGACGCGGCCGTATGACGAAAGAAGACACAGGGCCGTAAGAAGAAAGACACGCGGCCATAAGAAGACACAGAGACCTAATAAACCAGAGCCATAAGAAGACACAGTGACATGAGAAGACACTGGGTCGTGAGAAGAAAGAAGATGCAGAGACCTGAGATGCCACGGAACTGTGAGCAGAAAAGACGCAGGATGGAACAGCAGAAGGGCAGGGAGGACCATAGAGGTAACAGGTATGTGGGTACACAAAGAGGGAGACGCAAGCAGCCATGGGGTCACCTTACAGGTTTTTTTTTAATATTATTTTTTGGGAGCAGCACCATCCCCTTCTAGGCCAAATACAGCTTCATAGAGAACATGTCTGTTTAGTCGCTGACAAGTTCACTATAAAGGGGAATTCCAGTATAAAGCATTTTCACCTATGCACTGAACCACGGCTAGGAGGAGTTTAATGTAGCGACCGTTGAGCATTCACCTTACCGCTTACCTAACGAAAACATTGGAGCACTCTCCTTTTGTATTCTTTCCAACTTTCAACAATCGGCTTCGTGCCTCACTCACATTGCGAGTCCCCCTCTCGCCCTATCTCTGTTCTGCCAGTGGGAGCACGTCACACACACCGCACAGCACCTGTAGTTCTCAGTTGGGTGGCGCTCTGCTGCGTTATTTTTTTCTGGTCTGCTAACGGCTGTGTGCAATTTGGTGTCGTTAGAGTTGTGTAGAGAAATTTGTCACCCTCCCTTCTTTTAAAAGTTGTTCAGTATGACTATGGGGGCACTCTTATTGCTAAAATTATTTTGTTGGCACTATGTGGCCACTATTACAGATTAAGTTCGATATCTGCAGAGACGAGTGTAGGCTAGAAGACGCATTTATGGCAGTCTCAGCCGGGTGGAGAAGATGAGGAAAGAGAACATCGCACATCAGAGAAGATGTCACCTGTGAGTCACTGGATGTCATTGTTGTGTATTTTACCTGTGACTGCGTCTGATCGGTGCTGGATCCTCCTGTATGTTCTGTAGCGCTGAATTTAATATAAAAAGTTATGTCTATCCAGGGACTGTCTTCAGACCCTATCAACGCCCCTGATAACTTTCATACAATTCTCCCCATAGGCCAGTCACAACTCGGTATCAAGTAGTTCTCAAGACGCTCCCAAGTTACTCCAATAGATCTCCCCCTCAGTATTGTTGCCTACCCCCGTTGTAATTCATCTGCACAGAATTGTGGTGGTGGTCCCTATGATTTCTATGTAACCCCCCTGTGCATTTACTGATGACTAGTAAATGGTAGATATAAGTTAACTCCTTTAAATTAACCTCTTGATATCCTCCTGGAATCTGTGCTGTGTTTGTTATATAATTTTCACCACCTTCCAGTCATTTTTCTCTCTCTTCTTTCAGATTAGAAACTGCTAAAATCCGCTCCTATGGGAGGCCAGCTCCAGTGCTGAGGGCTACGCTGTGACCTGATAAAATCCTGAATTTGCAGCCATTGTCTTTGTGTGGATATAATGTATCCCAGCAGATTGTGTGATGTCTAGTGTGTCGGATCATACCATTCCCTGTCACTTTCAATAGTCCTCTGAGACCTCCATAAGTCCCTGTAATGACTCTGAGGTCTAAGCCGCACATTTCCCTGTGAACCACTTCATCTGATGTTACGGCTGAATCTGGTATTAGAGCTTTTATATCTTTACAGCAATTAAGAGCCCAATTACTACACTCGAGAAAGTCTCCCAGAGATTCCAAGGCAACATCTAATTAACTACATTTATAAGACACTTTCTCCGTAGGGGAGCGGCTCTGCCAGGGACTGGAATCTCCTTGTGTCCTTCAGTCACCTTCACGGAGCACTGCCTATTCTACCCCTCTGGATATATTTAGTCACTGAGAAATTTGCTCTAGACTGTTCTGCGCTGGAGGAGCATTATGAAGTGATGCATAGATCTGCTAAACCCTGCGGGCACCATCAGCACAGCTTGTTTGAGTCTCAGTGGATAGAAGCAAAGAGTACCAATGTAGTACAGACGTCGACTATAGGAATTAATCCATATTATATTTTCCGATTAACTCATATAACAAGTGAAAAATACATAAACTACTGAATAAAATAAAACATTTCGTACATGTCTAGGTCCATAGGGGGCAGTATTATTGTATTTATATTCTTGTATATAGGGGGCAGTATTATAGTAGCTATATACTTGTATATAGGAGGTAGTATTATAGTAGTTATATTCGTGTGGATATAGGAGGCAGAATTATAGTAGTTATATTCTTGTACATAGGGGGCATTATTATAGTAGTTACATTCTTGTACATAGGGGGCAGTATTATAGTAGTTATATTCTTGTATATAGGAGGCAGTATTATAGTAGTTATATTCTTGTATATAGGGGCAGTATTATAGTAGTTATATTGTTGTACATAGGGGTAGTATTATAGTAGTTATATTGTATATAGGAGGCAGTATTATAGTAGTTATATTCTTGTATATAGGAGGCAGTATTATAGTAGTTATATTCTTGTATATAGGGGCAGTATTATAGTAGTTATATTCTTGTATATAGGAGCAGTATTATAGTAGTTATATTCTTGTATATAGGGGGCAGTATTATAGTAGTTATATTCTTGTACATAGGAGCAGTATTATAGTAGTTATATTCTTGTATATAGGGGTAGTATTATAGTAGTTATATTCTTGTATATAGGAACAGTATTATAGTAGTTATATTCTTGTATATGGGTGCAGTATTATAGTAGTTATATTCTTGTATATAGGAACAGTATTATCGTAGTTATATACTTGTATATAGGAGGCAGTATTATAGTAGTTATATTCTTGTATATAAAAGCAGTATTATAGTAATTATACTCTTGTATATAGGGGCAGTATTATAGTAGTTATATTCTTGTATATAGGAGGCAGTATTATAGTAGTTATATTCTTGTATATAGGGGCAGTATTATAGTAGTTATATTGTTGTACATAGGGGTAGTATTATAGTAGTTATATTGTATATAGGAGGCAGTATTATAGTAGTTATATTCTTGTATATGGGTGCAGTATTATAGTAGTTATATTCTTGTACATAGGAGCAGTATTATAGTAGTTATATTCTTGTATATAGAGGCAGTATTATAGTAATTATATTCTTGTATATAGGGGTAGTATTATAGTAGTTATATTCTTGTATATAGGGGCAGTATTATAGTAGTTATATTCTTGTATATGGGTGCAGTATTATAGTAGTTATATTCTTGTATATAGGAACAGTATTATCGTAGTTATATACTTGTATATAGGAGGCAGTATTATAGTAGTTATATTCTTGTATATAGGGGTAGTATTATAGTAGTTATATTCTTGTATATAGGGGCAGTATTATAGTAGTTATATTCTTGTATATGGGTGCAGTATTATAGTAGTTATATTCTTGTATATAGGAACAGTATTATCGTAGTTATATACTTGTATATAGGAGGCAGTATTATAGTAGTTATATTCTTGTACATAGGAGCAGTATTATAGTAGTTACATTCTTGTATATAGGGGACAGTATTATAGTAGTTATATTCTTGTATATAGGGGCAGTATTATAGTAGTTATATTCTTGTATATAGGGGGCAGTATTATATTAGTTATATTCTTGTATATAGGGGGCAGTATTATATTAGTTATATACTTGTATATAGGAGGCAGTATTATAGTAGTTATATTCTTGTATATAGGAGCAGTATTATAGTAGTTATACTCTTGTATATAGGGGCAGTATTATAGTAGTTATATTCTTGTATATAGGAGGCAGTATTATAGTAGTTATATTCTTGTATATAGGGGCAGTATTATAGTAGTTATATTGTTGTACATAGGGGTAGTATTATAGTAGTTATATTGTATATAGGAGGCAGTATTATAGTAGTTATATTCTTGTATATGGGTGCAGTATTATAGTAGTTATATTGTTGTACATAGGGGTAGTATTAAAGTAGTTATATTGTATATAGGAGGCAGTATTATAGTAGTTATATTCTTGTATATAGGGGCAGTATTATAGTAGTTATATTCTTGTATATGGGTGCAGTATTATAGTAGTTATATTCTTGTATATAGGAACAGTATTATCGTAGTTATATACTTGTATATAGGAGGCAGTATTATAGTAGTTATATTCTTGTACATAGGAGCAGTATTATAGTAGTTACATTCTTGTATATAGGGGACAGTATTATAGTAATTATATTCTTGTATATAGGGGCAGTATTATAGTAGTTATATTCTTGTATATAGGGGGCAGTATTATATTAGTTATATTCTTGTATATAGGGGGCAGTATTATATTAGTTATATACTTGTATATAGGAGGCAGTATTATAGTAGTTATATTCTTGTATATAGGAGCAGTATTATAGTAGTTATACTCTTGTATATAGGGGCAGTATTATAGTAGTTATATTGTTGTACATAGGGGTAGTATTATAGTAGTTATATTGTATATAGGAGGCAGTATTATAGTAGTTATATTCTTGTATATGGGTGCAGTATTATAGTAGTTATATTCTTGTACATAGGAGCAGTATTATAGTAGTTATATTCTTGTATATAGGGGTAGTATTATAGTAGTTATATTCTTGTATATAGGGGCAGTATTATAGTAGTTATATTCTTGCATATGGGTGCAGTATTATAGTAGTTATATTCTTGTATATAGGAACAGTATTATCGTAGTTATATACTTGTATATAGGAGGCAGTATTATAGTAGTTATATTCTTGTACATAGGAGCAGTATTATAGTAGTTATATTCTTGTATATAGGGGCAGTATTATAGTAGTTATATTCTTGTATATAGGGGGCAGTGTTATATTCTTGTATATAGGGGGCAGTATTATATTAGTTATATTCTTGTATATAGGGGGCAGTATTATATTAGTTATATTCTTGTATATAGGAGGCAGTATTAGGGTATGTGCACACACACTACTTACGTCCGTAATTGACGGACGTATTTTGGCCGCAAGTACCGGACCGAACACAGTGCAGGGAGCCGGGCTCCTAGCATCATACTTATGTACGATTCTAGGAGTCCCTGCCTCGCTGCAGGACAACTGTCCCGTACTGAAAACATGATTACAGTACAGGACAGTTGTCCTGCAGCGAGGCAGGGACTCCTAGCATCGTACATAAGTATGATGCTAGGAGCCCGGCTCCCTGCACTGTGTTAGGTCCGGTACTTGCGGCCGAAATACGTCCGTAAATTACGGACGTAATTAGTGTGTGTGCACATACCCTTATAGTAGTTATATCCTTGTATATAGGGGCAGTATTATAGTAGTTATATTCTTGTATATAGAGGGCAGTATTATAGTAGTTATATTCTTGTATATATGAGGCAGTATTATAGTAGTTATATTCTTGTATATAGGGGTAGTATTATAGTAGTTATATTCTTGTATATATGAGGCAGCATTATAGTAGTTATATTCTTGTATATATGAGGCAGTATTATAGTAGTTATATTCTTGTATATAGGGGTAGTATTATAGTAGTTATATTCTTGTACATAGGGGCAGTATTATATTAGTTACATTCTTGTACATAGCGGGCAGTATAATAGTAGTTATATTCTTGTACATAGGAGCAGTATTATAGTAGTTATATTCTTGTATATAGGAGGCAGTATTATAGTAGTTATATTCTTGTACATAGGGGGCAGTATTATACTAGTTATTTCCTTGTCTGTAAATGGCAGTATAATAATATTTTGGGTGTATAACCCAAGACATTTTCCTTTTTTTGCCATTGCTTTAATACATCCCTGTATAGAAGATCCAGGGTCTTCTTAATTTAAAGAGGTTATCCGGAAATTAAATGATCTGCTGATATTGTAAGAAAAAACAGGTGGTCACTAAAGTGGAAGTGTGGCATTAGACAATTTTTTATTCAAATGAATTGGAGACCTTGTGACACAGCGTCTTTCAGAGTGAGAGCGTCCCTTTACAGTGTGTCTCTGCTTTGACTAGATAGAGTTTGGCATTGCATGTGGAAACGTTATCTATGATATCTATACGTTCTAATATGGTATATAGACAGGGGCAGTTCATGCTTCTGCCTGAAGTTATTCTTGTCCATGTCTAGAACAGGTTTATCTAAAGCTATATTTAAGGCGAGTACTTTTTTAAGTTTAACCATTTATAATACACAGAAATTAATTCTACAACTATATATAGTTTTTTCCAATAAAAAGTTTTCTGCTCACCTTGTTCCACTGATTCGCTTTCTGTTGCAGCAGAAAAAGGTGACACCGCTGGTCTTAATGTACTTTCTTCCACAATCTTGAACCCCGACTCTGCAGATCATAATTTTTTTAAAAGTATGCACAAAATTCTGATTAATCACAAAAATGTTCTCGATATAAAAAAATGGCAACTTCAAGCCCCCGCCCCCCCCCCCCCTTTAGTAGCTCTGCCTTCTCATACCAAATCTTTAGTAACTTTTCTATTAGTTTTAGAGAGAACATAAAGTCACTACCCCACACAATTTATTGCATTAAGTCCGTCTTACAATATATTTTTTGGGTTTGTCAGGTTAGATTTACACACTTACTTGTCGGGGCTACGTTGGAGGGTCGAGAAGAGCCTGAAACGCAACGTTATACAATATTGTTATATAAGGATACAAAACAATGTATTATTATTATTTTAGATGATTTGGTATGACATTGTTAAGTTGTAATTGCTTAAAGGCGTTCTCTGGGTTGTTCTAATACGAGCTCGTTGTAATGATCGCTGTCTGTACTCATACTTTGTAATATATCTTCCGCAGTCATTTGGTCCCCATCTCTCCTTATTTACATATATCTTTGCTCCGGATAAAACGACTGCAAGAATTATATTACAAAGTATGACTACACACGGTGGTCATTTCAACAAGCTTTGTTTATATCAGCCTGGAGAACGTTTCATGTTGTGGTTACAGATTATAAGACTTACTCGGAGCCGCTGGCATCAAATTATTGAGGACATCACCGGGATCTGAAATAGGAAGAAAATATAATAGCTTGGGTGTATTATATATGTATTTCAAGGGGTTGCCTGATTTAGAAAACTCTTTTTCAAATACCCTATTACAATATATGTTGAAGGAAAAAGGACCAAAAACGGCGCTGCTACTCAATAAAAGTAAATGTGATGATCAATGATAATGATGTTTTATTGCAATCCAGGCTACGCGTTTCAATGCCGCATCGGCAAATACCCTATAAGGAAAGTCTGGGGCCTCCGTGTTCTGGACCCTCATCTATTACTCAGAGAGCAGCTACAACGAGCATCTCCCTGTATCTATCTCTCTCTCTCTCTCTCTTTATGGGGGACCCAACATGTCTACATTCATTGATTTCAATAAAAACTGTGTAATGTCTCATTTCCCCTATGGTGGCGCTGCAGAGCAATTCAACACTTGCTGCCGAGCTCCCCGCAGATTGCAGTTGATCGCTGTATTAGAGATGACACCAATTTTACAAAAAAATTCCCCCCTAGTTGCTGCGGTCAATAGCGACCACTGCACTTGAGTGATTTTGCAGAGAGAGGGGGCTTCCCCATATGCCCCTCGACGCCCCTGCCTGTGTGTTGCTATTACAGATTATAAAGTAAGGCACAACTACCCCCCTCAATCCATGCAACTCTTGTCAATTGTCAACAAAATTGGGTTAAGCTGTAATACTAGACAGCCGATGGACAAAAGTGGCGCTGTTTATGAAAAAAGGAGATCCTCAATTCTAATCTCAAACAAACCTGTTAATAGATTACTATCATAGCGTTTACATTTACTCTAGATCTTTTAGGATCACTCTATAGATCATAAAAGTATCGGCACCCTTAGTATATTTGATAAAGATTTATAAGAATAATATGAGCAACAACTAATCAAACTAGTGGATCCTTGGCCACATCAAGCCGCTCATCTAGCTGGAAGTACAAATGATTGGATTTAAAGGGTTTGTCCAGGATTAGACACACATGGCCGCTTTCTTCCAGAAACAGCACCACGACTGTCCATGGGTTGTGCAGTTCAGCTCCATTGGAAGTGGATGAACTTGCGTTACAATACCACACACAAGCTGTGGTGCGGTTTTTAGAGTAAAGCAGCCATGTTTTTCAAATCCTGGGCAACCCCTCAAAGCCTCATCTTATTCTGGACATATTGGAGGAGGTTTATCAATGGTGTTATAGTGAAAACCGAGCCAAATTTATCATAAAAAAAGCCACACATAGCATAGTAAATGTTGTGCAGCTCGCTATACCGTGTTGAACACTATTTTTTCTTCCTTACCACTCTGACAAAAACTGATGTCCATTTACACCAATAATTTGGGGAAAAAATTGACCCGCCTCTTTAGTCCATGTGGTGGGCTTTATGACGCTCCTAGCCATGCTCATTTTTCAACAAAATTGTAGAGATAGGTGGCAGAAGTTTCTAAAACACATAATATGTTGCAAGTCGTCACCACTATATACTCCACTTCTGTTTTAGAAGTATGGTTATTGCGTAATAAATCTCCCCCGTTATGAGATTATCCAGCTCAATGGAGAAAACCATAAGGGTCGGAAGACAGGACGACCAGCATCAAGATGAAGACAATCACAAGAATTACGAACATGACATTGAGAAGCCCTGAACAGAAGACGTGAAGACATGTTCAAGATGGTCACATAGAAAGTCCATTCTGCAAGTTCTTACTTTCAGAGATGGCCATCACCGCATCTCTACTGGATGGATCTGTAAAAAATAAAATAAAAAAATGGATCTGTCTGTAAGGCCCATCCGTCCCGTCTGCCTGTCTCTCCATTCATTAGACTCTGTCGTCATCTGCTAAAAGGCATTGCTATAGTACATAAGGGAGCATCTTAAACTGCCTCTTTCTACTATGTGCAATGAAGGAGAACCATAGTTTGAAGTCATAAAGTGGCCATACATATTCGACAAAGCAACAAAACTCTCCCCCAACTCAACAACAGATGTTTTGGTCGGAAAGGGGGTGCAGGTATATTGAATTTTAATATGCCAATCCTTTGTTTCCACAGTAGATAAGCTGCTGCAGGAGGAATCTGACAGCAGCTTATTCGCATCTCCCCATTGTAATAAACAGCCGAGCATGCATGTTTAGTTTATAGGGAGTCAGGACAAATAACGGTCGGACGGACGAGCACTCTTTAGTGAGCAGTTATTTAATATCTACACTCTGTATAGAGTTAAGTTCCCCATGACTATCAATGACAGAATATTTGCTATGCATACATAAGAAGAAAAAAAGATCTGTCAACAGCAGCTTGTCGACAGTTTACAGACTGAAAACAAAATGTACAGAGTATAAAATAACTGAAAATGACTAAAAGTAGTAATGTAGAGAACTAGATAGTAGGTGTTTGTTAAGGGTCAATATCTGGACTTTCTTGGTTCTCACCATTGGGTACCATTATAATATAAGTGCCGTTCATTGAAAGTGGGGGTACGGGGTTTAGGTGTGTGATATGGACCCCAATATGTGGCTGTATTAGGGCTGTGTGAAACAAGTTTCTTAAACAATTAATTCTAGAAGCATTTATGCTGCTTACCTTCCATTTTTGGTGTTCCTTCTGGTCTATCTGATCCAACTGTAAGATGACCAAAAGATTCAAATACTTAATATAATAGCCAAACATAATCTGCTAGATCTGCCCTGGTCACCTGTAAGTGTTATTATTATCTGCTAGATCTGCCCTGGTCACCTGTAAGTGTTATTATTATCTGCTAGATGTGCCCTGGTCACCTGTAAGTGTTATGATCTGCTAGATTTGCACTGGTCATCTGTAAGTGTTATAATTATCTGCTAAATATGCCCCAGTGACCTGTAGGTGCTATTATAATCTGCTAGATCTGCCCTGCTCAGCTGTAAGTGATATTATTATCTGCTAGATCTGCCCTGGTCACCTGTAAGTGCTATTATCATCTGTTAGATCTGCCCCGGTCACCTGTAAGTGCTATTATTATCTGCTAGTTCTGCCCCAGTCACCGGTAAGTGTTAGGCTGGGTTCACACGACATATTTTAAGACGTATTGAAACCGTTTTACGCCTCGAAATACGTCTGAAAACCCGGCTCCAATACGTCGGCAAACATCTGCCCATTCATTTCAATGGGTTTGCCGATGTACTGTGCCGACGACCTGTAATTTTACGCGTCGCTGTCAAAAGACGGCGCGTAAAATAACAGTCTCGTCAAAGAAGTGCAGGACACTTCTTGGGACGTAATTGGAGCCGTTTTTCATTGAATCCAATGAAGAACAGCTCCAAATTACGTCCGTAATTGACGCCTCGCAAAACGCGAGTACGAGCAATTACGTCTGAAATGCAGGAGCTGTTTTCTCCTGAAAACAGCTCCGTAATTTCAGCCGTAATTGACGTTATCGTGTGCACATACCCTAATTATCTGACAGATCTGCCCTGCTCACCTGTCAGTGTCATTATTATCAGCTAAGTCTGCCCTGTACCTGTAAGTGTTATTATCTGCTAGGTCTGCCCTGGTCACCTGTAAGTGCTATTATTATCTACTAGATCTGCCCCAGTCACCTGTAAGTGCTATTATCTGTTAGATCTGCCCCAGTCACCTGTAAGTGCTATTATTGTAAAGTGTAAGTAAGTGTAATGTATCTAGGAGTAACAACAGCTTAGCCACAAAGCGGGAGACCATGTAAACTCAGGGCATTACCACTGGATGCTAAAGTGTGTGGCGAGTAATAGTCGCTTCTCCTCTGTTATATCAGTCACTGTAGAGATCCACACTGTGACATAAGCACCAGAACTGTGTGGATGCCAGGAGAACTCCACCTACCGGAATGCATAGTGCCTACCGTAATATGTCAGTGGAGGAGGGGTAATGGTCTGCGGCTGTTTTTTAGGGTTTGGCCCCTTATTTCCATGAAGGGTAATGTTAATGCCAAAGACATTTTAAACAATTGTATCCTCCAACTTTGAGGTGACAGTTTGGGGTTCGGCCCAGTGGCGTAACTACCGCCGTAGCAGCAGTAGCGGCTGCTACTGGGCCCGCAGCATGAGGGGGCCCGTGTCGCCCGCCGGCACGGGCCCCCACCATGGCCGGAGGCTCCGCTAGCAGCCGCTATGGCTGCTACAGCGGGACGCCACTGAACACTACGGCAGAGCAGGGAGGTATCTCCCCGCTCTGCCATTAACTGGTTCCTGACCGCTGGCTGTGTTTTTACGGCCAGCGGTCAGGGTCCTTAAAACCCGAGCCATAGACTTTCTACGGCTCGGGTTTTAACTTGCTGCCCGCGCGATCGGGCAGCAGAATGTCGGGTCTCCGGCAGTCAGTGACTGCCGGGGACCCTGAGGAGAGGATAGAAGCAGCTTTCGCTGCTTCTGTCTTCTCTGATCACTTGTACACAGCACACGATGAACGCTGTGTATAGGAATAGAGACAGCAGCAGCGGCGCTGTCTCTATTCCTCCCGGTGATCATGTGACTGGTCACATGATCGCCGGGTGCCGTTAGTGACAGACTGCTGCTGGGTCTTACTAGACCCAGCACAGCCCTATTAGTGACAATCGTCACTATGAGAGGGCTGATTTCCCCTGTAACTGGGGCTGCTGTGCAGCTCCAGTTACAGTGGAAAAACATGGTGTAAAAGAAAGAAAAAATATATATAAAGTTCCCCAAAGGTCTTCTTTGACCTTTGAGGGACAGACCACAGTAATAAAAAAATAGTAAAGTAAAGTGCAAAAAAAATTTCAATAATAAATACACATAAAATACCCACCCCAAAAAAAAACATCCCCCCCCCCACCAATCATTGACGTAACGCTAGCGCTGACCCAATTACCCTAATATAGACATGTAATATATAAAAATTTACGGTAGACAATGGCGATCACAAATAAAAGGTCTATTTTAGGGTAAAACTATGTTATTACCAAAAAAAAAAATAGCTGAAATGTAAAAAAGCTTATTTTTTTACTATTATTTTCAAACTTTATGAATAAAAATTCTAAAATAGCAAAAAAGGTGTGTATAACAACGATAAAAAAAGTAAACCTGCATTGTCTACGGAAAAAAGTCGCAAAAATCACGTCGTTAGCCCAACAAATAAAAAAGATAGCCATTTAACAACGTGTGCTAAAAATGGCTAAACGGTGTCTGGTCCTGAAGGCGCAAAATAGAGCAAAATACATGTATCCCCTCTCCACAGGATCTCCACAGGATAGGGGATACATGTGTGATCGCTGGCAGCGATAGGGGGAACGGGGGACTGAAAGTCCCCTGAAGTTCTCCATCACAAACCTCGGACTTCCGGGGTCTGTGTCGGCAGCTCCGGAGAAATGAATGGAGCGCCGGTCGTGCTTGTGGGCATGCGTGACCAGCGCTCCTTTCATTTTTATTGAGCTGCGCAGACGCCGGAAGGCCGAGGTTTGTCATGGAGAAGTTCAGGGGACTTTCAGTCCCCCGTTCTCCCTATCGCTGCCAGCGATCACTCATGTATCCCTTATCCTGTGGAGATCCTGTGGAGAGGGGATACATGTATTTTGTAGGACACACTGTAGGTCGCATTTTTTTGGGAGGGGGGACGCTGTATGGCGTTCCCTACAGGGGGGACGGACGCTGTATGGCGTTCCTTACAGGGGGGGGTGGCTGTATGGCGTTCCCTACAGGGGGGGGAGCTGTATGGCGTTCCCTACAGGGGGGGGGGGCTGTATGGCGTTCCCTACAGGGGGGGGGGGCTGTATGGCGTTCTCTACAGGGGGGGGGCTGTATGGCGTTCTCTGCAGGGGGGCTGTATGGCGTTATCTACAGGGGGGCTGTATGGCGTTATCTACAGGGGGGCTGTATGGCGTTATCTACAGGGGGGCTGTATGGCGTTCTCTACAGGGGGATGTATGGCGCTATCTACAGAGGGGGGGCTGTATGGCGTTATCCACAGGGGGGGGGGCTGTAAAAAAGGCACTATCTACAAGGGGGGGTTGTGTGACACCCAGGGGAGGGGGGGCCCCAGTCAAAAGTTTGCTATGGGGCCCAGTCTTTCCTAGTTACGCCCCTGGTTCGGCCGTTTCCTGTTCCAGCAAGACTGTGCCCCTGTTCTCTCGCTTTCTGTCTCTGTGTGTCTCTCTCTCTCTCTCTCTGTCTCTCTCTCTGTCTCTCTCTCTCTCTCTCTGTAATACGCCAGATGATTGTGCATGACATTTGTTTCTGGCAGATTCCATATGAATCTGTCAGTAAAATCTCTGTCTAGTCATCTATTGGTTCTCTATTACAGTTCTATAATGCACTCATATACATGAGGCCTTAAAGTGAGAACTTTTTGTAAGAATTTTATTTTTTTCAAACTATGCAACTTAAGAAAAAAAAAATATTGTTCTTTCCTTCAAAGTTTAAAAAAAATAAATTCTATTCTTTGAAAGTTACTTTTATGCCTCTTCTTGGGCTAAAATAAAGTTCTTTCTTCTT
Source organism: Rhinoderma darwinii (assembly GCF_050947455.1). Classification (NCBI taxonomy): domain Eukaryota; kingdom Metazoa; phylum Chordata; class Amphibia; order Anura; family Rhinodermatidae; genus Rhinoderma; species Rhinoderma darwinii. The sequence goes on along the minus strand of NC_134691.1, from coordinate 14,976,017 downwards.
TTTGTCTCATATATTTTATACTTCACAAAAATAACCTATTTATGCTTTTTATCTTTAAAGTCAGTCTGTTCGGTGCTCTTGGGTTTAGCGCTGTGTAACATTAAAGAAAAAGCTTCGGGGGAAAAGAAAATTCCTTGAAAATGTTATTGACCTTCATGCGACTTTAACACTTGCTACTACATGACTGCTTGCAACTTTAACCTGCTTATATTTAGACGCTAAATGGTCAGCACCGAGTTGTGTAAAACTCAGAGGGTGCAGTGATTTTTAGCAAATAAGAAACTAAGCTCTGCTACATTTGTGTATTTTACTGCCACTATATGAAATATGGGGAATTTTATAATCTCCTGGCAGACACTACGGAGACCCTTCTGAGCTCTCCAACCTGAGAATGTATCATGAACTCCTTGCTTAAAGAGGAACGGTCATTTCATAAAACTTTTCACATGTCATAGTGATGATGTCAGATAGAAGTTTTAAATCGGTGGAGGTCCGAGTGCTGAGACCCCCATGGATCGCTAAAATGAAGGAGCAGAAGCGATTAAACGAGTGCAGTGCCCCTTCATCTGTATAACTTTTCGGCTCCACTCTGAGAGACTAGGTTAGCTGAAGACCCGTGGAGAGCCAAAGGGATCCCATCGCTGCCGAAGGGGCACTACTCTCGTCTGAGCACTTCGGCCCCTTCGTTTTAGTGCCTGAACCCCTACCGATTAAAACTTCTGACGTGTCAAATGTTATATAAATTGACAGTTACTCTTTAAAATTGGCTTTACTTATCTTGTTCTGATTCAGAGCTGTATGTTATTTTCTTCTCCAGTCACATCCAAAGGGAAAGCAAAAAGTTACTGCCTTCTTGGAGTCTGTATGTGATTTACCTGCATTCCTGTACATGGGTTATGGGACCTACAACTGAGCTCTAACTCTGTAACTGTCACCTGGCCTCCCATAATGCACTGCTCTCTGGTAACAGGAAAGTAGCAACATTTTTCTTTATAAAAAGCAACATATTACTGTCTCTCCTTTTCTCTCTCTTCATCCTTCTCATGTTCTTTCCCTTTCTTACAACTTCATTCTCTTTATTCATTCTCTCTCTTCCTCCTTCTCTTCCTTATTCTTGTTGCTTTCTCCTCTCTTCTCTCTTTTCCCCATCTTCTTTGTTTCTCTTTTCTCCATCAATCTTCTCTTTTGTTTTCTCCTTTATATCTTCTTTCTTTCTTTGTCTCTTTTTCACTCTTTTCCTCGCTCTTCTATCTTTCTTTCTCTTCCTCTGTCTTCTACCTCTCTTTATTCCTTGCTCTCTCTTCCTCACTCACTTCTATCTCTCTCCCTTGCTTATTTCTATTTTTCTTTCTTCCACCTCTCTCTTCTATCCATCTCCTTTTCTCCTCTATATGTTCCTCGCTCTCTTCCTCATTCTCTGTCTTCCTCGCTCTCTTCTATTGCTCTTTCTCTCTCTTCCTTGCTCTCCTCTATCTCTTGCTCTCTCTCTTCAAAGCACTTTTAAATTTTTTTCTCTTCTATCTCTCTCCCCTATATGTTCCTCGTTCTCTCTCTCTTCTACAGTTTTCCCTCTTCGTCATTCTCTTTCTTCTATGCTCTGCTGCTCATGTCTTGGTACCAGATACCATAGGAACCTTCAGAGGTCTTGTGGTCACATGCTTCCATGGATCGGATTAGTTTTGGCAGCATGAGGGCAAACTATTCAATATTAGGCGGGTGGTTTAATGTTCTGGCTGGTCGCTAGTCTCGCTCTTCTTTTCTATCTCTCTCCTCTATCTGTTCTTCGCTCTCTTCTATCTCTCTATCTATCGCTGTGTGTGTGTCTGTGTATGTGTTTCTCTCCCTCTCGCCTCCATCCGTTCCTCTCTCAATCTCTCGCTCTTTTCTATCTTTCTCTCTCTCTCTCTGAGTGTATATATATATATATATATATATATATATATATATATATATATATATATATATATATGTGTGTGTGTATATATATATATATAATTTCTAATATATTTTTTCTGTACAATCTGACACCGCTCATGAATCTGACTCTTATTATACTTAATGAAGGATAAAAACAGCTAAAAATACCACAAACAGCTAAAAAATCCCCCCCCCCCCCCCTCCTGTACCTGCTCAGTGTGCGGTGCAGTCATGTCTTACTTTTTGCCTGATTTATGGCAATGAATGAGAAGCCGCACAAGCCTCATCGCAGCCACCACTTTGGATGTCATCAATTTTATGAACTGCGGCTTTATGAGGCATGGAAACAACTGTGCAGCTGTGATATGACTGGAACAACAACCCAGAAGTGTGCAATCACAAATCACTGCCTGGAGGAGAAGCTCTTATCACCTCTGTATAATCACATAGTCCCGGCCATGAGGCGGCTCTGACACAGGCGGCTAAATCCCTCACACATCAATAATGGCAGAACTTCTAAATATAACCCCTGAAGGTGCATTTATAATGTGGTGTGACCCTTATACACGTCTCACTGACACATTCTGCTACATTGTTACATAATCTATGTCAAAAAGAAAAGCAATACTTAGAAACCTGGTACCTAGCCGCTAGATAAGGCTCACCCCATACCCTGCTCAACATGACATCCTGCTCAGGAAGGGAGCGATTCTTATAAAACATACATATACCCCGACCAGCCATAACATTAAACCACCCGCCTATTATTGGGTAGTTTGCCCTCGTGCTGCCAAAACCACTCTGACCCGTCGAGGCCTGGACTCCACAAGACGTCTGAAGGTTCCTGTGGTTCCGGCACAAGACATTAGCAGCAGATCCTGTAAGGTGTGAGGTGCGGCCTCCATGGATTGGACTTGTTTTTCCAGCACATCCCACAGATTATAGTTACATATAGTTATATAGTTTGTACGGTTGAAAAAAGACACATGTCCATCAAGTTCAACCAAGGGATGGGAAAGGGGAAGTAAAAAATTTCTACACATAGCAGTTAATATTTTTTTGTTCTAGGAAATTATCTAACCCTTTTTTAAAGCCATCTACTGTCCCTGCTGTGACACCTCCTGCGGTAGGCTATTCCATAAATTCACCGTTCTTACTGTAAAGAAGCCTTGTCGCCTCTGCAGGTTGAACCTTTTTTTCTCCAGACGGAGGGAGTGCCCCCTTGTTTTTTGAGGGGGTTTTACATGGAACAGGATTTCACCATATTTTTTGTATGCGCCATTCATATATTTATATAAGTTAATCATGTCCCCCCTTAGTCGTCTTTTCTCAAGGCTAAATAGGTTTAGTTCTTTTAATCTTTCCTCATAACTTAGATTCTCCATGCCCCTTATTAGCTTCGTTGCTCTTCTTTGTATTTTTTCCAACTCCAGGGCATCCTTTCTATGAACTGGAGCCCAGAACTGGACTGCATATTCTAGATGAGGCCTCACTAATGCTTTGTAAAGTGGTAATATTACATCCCTGTCCCGCAAGTCCATGCCTCTTTTGATACACGACAATATTTTGCTGGCCTTTGAAGCAGCTGATTGACACTGCATGCTGAAATTTAGTTTATGATTTACAAGTACACCCAGATCCTTCTCAACAAGTGAATCCGCCAGTGTAGCGCCCCCTAGGACATATGATGCTTGCAGGTTTTTCGTACCCAGATGCATAACTTTACATTTATCTACATTAAACTTCATTTGCCAAGTGGACGCCCAAACACTTAGTTTGTTTAAATCTGCCTGCAATTCATGAACATCTTCCATAGTCTGCAAACAGAAAAAATGGGACATAAAGATCATCAAAACCACAAAAAAGGCCATACTCACTAGGTAGGTGGGTGGGTGAAAACCCGTTCCCATCAGGACGCAGACGGGTCAAAGAATGCTGCAGAAGGAGTGTGCATTAAATAGTGATAGCCCCTCCCACTAGTCTTGAGGGGAGTGGCGGACTAAGTGCTCAAAGGTGTGCGATAAATGAGTGTCAGTGTAGTGCTAGGGTGTGGATGGATGGTAAAAAATAAATATGTATGTATGAAAGTGTCAGAACTGTGTAATAATGTAATAAAAATAAATAAATAAATAAATGTGATGAATAGGGGTCAGTGCTGTGAATAGTACATGGGGTGTCAGTACTATGTGTAATACGTGGAGGGATAATGTGCTGGTCGTCAGGCATGGCGTATCTTGCCGAATAACAGCCTATTTGTAACGCCGCCAGTGTTAGCTAAAGCGGGCTGCTCTGCATTCCAAACCAAACGGCAGCACATCATGCCCTCCCAGCATATAAGACCCGGCTGCGTCCTGAAAAAAAGTGTAGTATACGTAGTAAGAAATATCCATGAAACAACTAATATCCATGAAACAACTAATACCCCATGTTTCATGGATATTTCTTACTACGTATACTACACTTTTTTTCAGGACGCAGCCGGGTCTTATATGCTGGGAGGGCATGATGTGCTGGCGTTTGGTTTGGAATGCAGAGCAGCCCGCTTTAGCTAACACTAGCGGCGTTACAAATAGGCTGTTATTCGGCAAGATACGCCATGCCTGACGACCAGCACATTATCCCTCCACGTATTACACATAGTACTGACACCCCATGTACTATTCACAGCACTGACCCCTATTCATCACATTTATTTATTTATTTATTTATTTTTATTACATTATTACACAGTTCTGACACTTTCATACATACATATTTATTTTTTACCATCCATCCACACCCTAGCACTACACTGACACTCATTTATCGCACACCTTTGAGCACTTAGTTCGCCACTCCCCTCAAGACTAGTGGGAGGGGCTATCACTACTTAATGCACACTCCTTCTGCAGCATTCTTTGACCCGTCTGCGTCCTGATGGGAACGGGTTTTCACCCACCCACCTACCTAGTGAGTATGGCCTTTTTTGTGGTTTTGTTGATCTTCCATAGTCTGAACTATATTGCATAGCTTGGTGTCATCTGCAAAAATAGAAATAGTGCTATTAATCCCATCCTCTATATCATTAATAAATAAGTTGAATAATAGTGGTCCCAGCACTGAACCCTGGGGTACACCACTTGTAACCGGGGACCATTCAGAGTAGGACTCATTGACCACAACTCTCTGGATACGGTCCTTGAGCCAATTCTCAATCCAATTACAAACTATACTTTCAAAAACCTATAGTCCTTAATTTACCCATTAGGCGTCTATGAGGGACAGTGTCAAATGCCTTTGCAAAGTCCAAAAACACTAAATCCACAGCGGCCCCTCTGTCTAGGCTTCTGCTCACCTCTTCATAAAAACAAATCAGGTTGGTTTGACAGCTTCTGTCCTTTGTAAAACCGTGCTGGCTGTCACTTACAATACTATTTATTGTCACATAATTCTGTATATAGTCCCTCAATAGCCCCTCAAACATTTTCCCCACAATTGATGTTAAGCTTACTGGTCTATAATTACCCGGCGAAGACCTAGTGCCCTTTTTGAAAATAGGCACCACATTTGCCCTGCGCCAGTCCCTTGGCACTATACCACTCATGAGAGACTCTCTAAATATTATGAAGAGGGGGACAGAAATAACTGAACTAAGCTCTTTAAGAACTCTAGGGTGTAACCCATCTGGTCCCGGGGCCTTGTGTACATTTATTTTATTTAATTTAGCTTGGACCATATCTACATTCATCCAATTCAGTATATCAACTGATATATTAACAGCACTGGCACCGGCTACATCAGCTGCTCCTTCTTCTGTTGTATATACAGAGCTAAAGAACCCATTTAGTAACTCTGCCTTCTCTTGATCCCCTGTGACCAACTCCCCATTACCATTATCTAGGGGTCCCACATGTTCAGACCTTGGCTTTTTTGCATTTATATGCTTGAAGAATTTTTTAGGATTTGTTTTACTATCCTTGGCCACCTGCCTTTCATTTTGTATTTTTGCTGATTTTATTACATTTTTACAGATTTTATTAAGCTCTTTATATTTTACAAAGGCTGCAGATGTACCCTCAGATTTGTATTTTTTAAATGCCCTTTTTTTGTCATGTATTGCCCCTTTCACAGAAGGTGTAAGCCATGTGGGGTTTAATTTTAGTCGTTTATACTGGTTACCTGTAGGAATACATTTTGCACTATAATTACCCAAAGTAGATTTGAAAATCTCCCATTTATCATTTGTCCCATTATTTGACATTAGTTCTTCCCAGTCTATATCCTGAATTGCCGCCCTCATCCTGGGGAAATTGGCTTTCTTAAAATTAAATGTTTTTGCCCTCCCAGCCTGCGTTTGTTTTTTACAGTATAGGTAAAATGTAACTATATTATGATCACTGTTACCGAGGTTTTCACGAACATTGACATTCCCAACAAGATCTGCATTATTAGAAATTACCAGATCCAACAGAGCTTCACCTCTAGTCGGGTCTTCCACAAACTGGCCCATAAAATTTTCCTGCAACAGGTTGAGGAAATGTCTCCCCTTTGCAGTTGAAGCTGAACCATGACACCAATTAATATCCCGGAAATTAAAATCTCCCATTATCACTACAGTACCCGCCTGTGCAGCCCGCTCCATCTGTTTATATATTTGACCTTCTATCTCTTCAGTTATATTGGGGGGTCTATAGATTACACCAAAAGTAATTTTTTCAGTGTTTACTTCCCTTTGTAATTCCACCCACAAGGTTTCAACCTCCTCACAGTCTTCACCCTCTAATGTCTCATTTACACTCACCTTCATATCGCTTCTCACATACAGACATACACCACCACCTTTCCTATTTGCCCTGTCTTTCCGAAACAGTGTAAAACCCTGTAGATTTACAGCCCAGTCATGTGAAGAGTCCAGCCATGTTTCAGCAACACCAACTATATCTATATCTTCTTCCAGTATTAAGGCCTCCAGCTCCCCCATTTTGCTTGCTAGACTTCTGCCATTTGTGAACATACACTTTAACTTGCCTTTAAATGTTTCAATTTCACTATCAGAAATGTGATTATTTGACATTTGGGCCTTTTTATTTTCACTGCTGTTTTGTAACGAAAGGATCTCCTTATCTTGTTGCCTAGTCCTCTCCCCACCGTCTGTTTCTCCCCCCACCAATATAGTCTGACCCCTCTCTAACCTAACTACCCCTTTATTTCCTACATTGGCCTCCCTCCTCAGCCCTAGTTTAAACACTCCACCACCCCAGCTAGAATTCTCTCCCCCAGCACAGCGGACCCCCTTCCATTTAGGTGCAAATCATCTGCAGAATACAGTTTGTACCCCAATGAAAAGTCAGCCCAGTGCTCTAGGAACCCAAATCCTTCTCCTCTACACCAAGACTTAAGCCATGCATTTAACTCCCTGAGCTCCCGCTGTCTTTCCTGTGATGCGCATGGCACAGGCAGTATTCCTGAGAATACTACTTTGGAGGTCCTTCCCTTCAGCTTGTAGCCTAGTTCTTTAAAATTATTCTTAAGGCTCCTCCACCTACCATTTATTCTGTCATTGGTACCGACATGGACCACAACAGCTGGATCATCACCAGCCCCTCCCAGCAATTTGTCCACCTGTTCCACCACATGCCGAACCCTGGCACCAGGGAGACAGCAAACCATTCGGTTGAGGCGGTCTTGGCGACAAATTATTCTATCCGTTTTCCTGATTATAGAATCCCCTACAACTATCAATTGTCTTGGCTTACCTGCATTACCATCCCGCCGACTACTAGCTGGGCTGTTCTCCCGGCTGTTAGGGAGATCAGTATCCACTAGGGCTGCCATTTCTGAGACTGACACCCTCGCATCATCACCCAACCTGGCAATTTTGCTTGGAATGCCAGAAACCGGATCGGCCTTCCTTGTCTTTGACCCCTTTCTACTGCCCCTAACTACATTAACCCAGCTACTTACCTGATCCTGCTCACCCATGTCTTCACCCTCCAGTTGTAACCCACTAACTGCATGCTCTGTGAGCAGCAAGCTCCGTTCAAAATTGTCTATCTTCCTCAGTGTTGCATTTTGCTCCTCCAGATCTCTAATACGAGCTTCCAGGTGAACAACATGCTCACATCTGCCACAGAGATATTCACCCTGGAACTCCGGCTCCAGTCGTGTATACATATGACAAACTGTGCACTGAAGAAAACCTCCAATCTTGCTATCCATTATCCAAGTTACACCAAAACAGCGAACAATTGTCAAAGAAAAAGAAAAGAAGAGTACTTACTGGGGCTTCAACTCCTCTTCACAATCCGGTTTTAGAACTCCACTTAGTTCACAAGCCACTTAAACCACCAAGCTCAGAAAGAGCAAGCTCAAAATGAGGTCTGCTGACTAATTTATACCACCTGTGTCCAGTTAACCCCTTCCCCCTCGTCTGCTGCTCAGCTGGAACGAATCTGTGTCCAGTTAACCCCTTCCCCCTCATCAGCTGCTCAGCTGGAACGAATCTGTGTCCAGTTAACCCCTTCCCCCTCGTCAGCTGCTCAGCTGGAACGAATAGCAACACAATACAGAAGTACAGCAACACAATCCGGTTTTAGGACTCCACTTAGTTCACAAGCCACTTAAACCAACAAGCTCAGAAATCGATCGGATTGAGATCTGGGGAATCTGGAGACAAGTCATCACCATAAACTCCTTTGTCATGTTCCTCAGACCATTCCTGGACAATGTCTGCAGCGTGGCGGGGGCATTATCCTGCTGGAAGAGGGCACTGCCATAGAGAATACCGCTGCCATGAAGGGGGCACTTGTCTGCAGCAATGTTTATGTCGGTGGTACATGTCACATCCACAATGGCAGGACCCAAAGTTTCCAGCAGAATATTGTCCAGAGAATCACACCTCCCCACCGGCTTGTCTTCTTCCCATAATACATCCTGGTGCCATCTCTTCCCCAGGTAAGTGACGCACACGCACCCGGCCGGCCACATGATGTAATAGAAAATGTTATTCATTAGACCAGGCGCCTTCTTCCTTTACTCCATGCTTCAGTTCTGATGATCACGTGTCCATTGTAGATGCTTTTTTGTCAATGGACAAGGATCAGCATGGGCGCTCTGACCGGTCTGCGGCTACTCAGCCCCATATACAGTAAGCTGCGATGCTCTGCGCGTTTCTGAGCCCTTTCTATCATAGCGAGAAGTTACTTATTCAATAATTTGTGCTACAGTAGCTCTTCTGTAGGATCGCACCAGATGGGCTAGCCTTCCCTCCCCACGCACATCAATGAACTTTATACGCCCATGATCCTGCACTGGTTTACCGGTTGTTCTTCCTTGGACCACTTTTGATAGATACTAACCACTGTATACCGGGAACACCCTACAAGACTGCTCATTTTGGAGATGATCTGACCCAATTGTCTGGGCATCACATTTTGGCCCCTTTACAGTCGCTCAGATCCTTACACTTGGTATTTTATCATATTCATATATATATATATATATATATATATATATATATATATATATATATATATGTGTGTGTGTGTACATATATATATGTATGTTATATCAATCCTTCGATCACCTATCTAATATCTTTCTATCATCTATCACAATTTCTATTTACATAGCTTCCATGCGTTACATTTGACTAAAACTGCATTAACCAAAGTATCTAATGATCTGTTGTCTGTCAAATCCAATGGTTGATCCTTTTAACACTTCTAGATCAATCCTCCACATTTGACATAGTAGATCACCCAATCCTCCTTCACACTCTCCACTCCTTTGGGCTAATGGATACTGTCCTATCCTGGGATTCCTCTTAACATTTCTTGTATGTCTTCTCCTGTCTCTTAACTGTGCGCTCTGGAATTCTCAATCCGTGTGCAACAAGCTCACCTTTATTCACGACTTATTCCTTCCTAAATCTCTCAACCTCCTGGCTATTAGGCTGGATTCACACGAGCATGTTCGGTCCGTAAGGGACAGAACGTATTTCGGCCGCAAGTCCAGGACCGAACACACTGCGGGGAGCCGGGCTCCTAGCATCATAGTTATGTACGACGCTAGGAGTCCCTGCCTTGCTGCGGGACAACTGTCCCGTACTGTAATCATGTTTTCAGTACAGGACAGTAGTTCCACGGAGAGGCAGTGACTGCTAGCGTCGTACATAACTATGATGCTGGGAGCCCGGCTCCCTGCAATTTGTTCGGTCCGAATCTTGCGGCCGAAATAAGTTCCGTCCTTTATGGACCGAACATGCTCGTGTGAACCCAGCCTAACAGAAACATGGCTACACCTGTCTGACACTGTTTCTCCGCTGCTCTATCTTATGGTGGTCTCTATTTCTCTCATGCCCCCAGACCAGAGATCAGACATAGTGGAGGAGTAGGTATAGTTCATTCCCATTTCCCTCCTTTGAAGTCCACACCCTCAGACTCTTTCACCCTTTTCCCCTCCGAGTAGCAGTTGTCTACCGCCCCCAGGACTCACCCCGCCAATTCCTGGATCATTTTGCTGCCTGGCTTCCACAGTTTCTATCCTCTGACACACCCACTCTCATCATGGGTGACATCAACATCCCAATTGATAGCCCAATCTCCCCATCTGCCTCCCAGTTTCTATCTTTAACCTCGTCCCTCGGTCTGTCACAAATTACTAACTCTCCTACACATGAGGACGGGCATTCGCTTGAACTGGTCTTCTTCCGGCTCTGCTCAGTTTCTGACTTTATTAACTCTCCTCTCCCGCTCTCCGACCACAATCTTCTCTGCTTTACTATCAAATATTCTCTGCCTCCTCAGGTCATCCCTACGTATCAGACATACAGAAATCTACATGCCATTAACACTGTGAAACTCATAGACAGTCTACAGTCCTCATTGTCCCCTATCTCTTCCCTCTCCTGTCCCAATCTGGCTGCCAAACTTTACAATAACATTCTCAAGAATGCATTGGATGAAGCAGCCCCCCCTACACTCCGAACCACCCGACAAAGACGGCGACAACCCTGTCACACGCCTCAATCCCGCTTCCTTCAGCGGTGCTTGAGATGTGCCGAACGACTGCTGAGAAAATCGCATTTGGATGCAGATTTCCTCCATTACAAATTTATGCTCAAAACTTACAACTCTGCCCTTCACCGCGCCAAACAAGTCTATTTCACTTCTCTCATCTCCACACTATCTAATAATCCAAAACGCCTCTTTGATACTTTTCACTCCCTCCTTAGTCCTAAAGTGCAGACGCCAATCACAGATCTCAGTGCTGAAGACCTGGCCACTTATTTTAAAGTTAAAATTGACAACATCCGGCATGATATTATCTCCCAGTCCCCGAGTAACATCGATCCCCTTCCCTCCCGCACTCCCTCTTCTTCACTCTCAGCATTTGACCCAATAACAGAAGAAGAAGTCTCGAGGCTCCTCTCTTCTTCTCGTCCTACTACCTGCCCTAGTGATCCTGTCCCCTCACACCTCCTCCAGTCCCTCTCCCCTCACACCTCCTCCAGTCCCTCTCCCCAGCTGTCACTGGTCACCTGACTAAAATATTTAAACTCTCCGTTTCCTCTGGTATCTTTCCCTCCCCTTTTAAACATGCCATTATAAAACCATTACTGAAAAAAACAACTCTTGACCAATCCAGCGCTGCCAACTACCGACCAGTCTCTAATCTGCCCTTCATCTCCAAACTCCTGGAACGCTTGGTCTACTCTCGCCTTATCCGCTATCTCTCTGCTAACTCCATTCTAGACCTACAATCTGGTTTCCGCACTCTACACTCTTCCTCTTGCTATTGGGGTTCCTCAGGGATCAGTCCTAGGTCCGCTCCTTTTTTCTCTCTACACAGTCCCTATTGGACAAACCATCAGCAGATTTGGCTTCCAGTACCATCTCTACGCTGATGACACCCAATTATATACCTCTTCCCGTGACATCACCCCGGCTCTAATACAGAACACCAGTGATTGTCTGTCCGCTGTCTCTAACATCATGTCCTCTCTCTATCTGAAACTGAATCTTTCTAAAACTGAGCTCCTTGTGTTCCCGCCATCTACTAACCTTCCTACACCTGATGTCTCCATCTCAGTGTGTGGCACTACCATCACTCCTAAGCAGCACGCCCGCTGTCTCTATCATAACTCCTAAGCAGCACACCCGCTGTCTCTATCATAACTCCTAAGCAGCACGCCCACTGTCTCTATCATAACTCCTAAGCAGCACAGCCGCTGTCTCTATCATAACTCCGGGGGCAGCACGCCCACTGTCTCGGGGTTATTTTTGACTCAGATCTTTCCTTTACTCCTCACATACAATCACTTTCACGCTCCTGTCATTTTCACCTCAAAAACATCTCCAGAATCCGCCCTTTTCTTACGGAGGAAAATGCCAAAACTCCCATTGTTGCTCTGATTCACTCTCGTCTTGACTCCTGTAACTCATTACTAGTAGTTTTCCCCTCACCAAACTCCCCCCTCTCCAATCTATCCTCAATGCAGCAGCCAGGCTCATATTTATGACCAACCGCTACACCAACGCCTCTAATCTGTGCCAGTCACTGCACTGGTGGCCCACACCCTTCAGAATAAAATTCAAACTTATTGCTCTCACCCACAAAGCTCTCCCCAGTGCTGCACCTCCTTACATCTCCTCCCTCATCTCTGTCTACCACCCTACTCGGGCTCTACGTTCTGCCAACGACCTTAGATTAAAATCCTCCATATTCCGAACCTTCCACTCCCGTCTCCAAGATCTCTCTCGTGCTGCACCCGTCCTCTGGAATGCGCTACCCCAGACAATCAGATTAATTCCCAATATCCACAGTTTTAAACGTGCCCTGAAAACACATATATTTAGACAGGCCTATAACATTCCCTAATCTGACTCCTTTCCATGGCCCCTCCTTTACATGAGTAATGAGGCCCCTTCATTCAGCAGTATCCCCAACACTCCTTGCACCCTAATACACTTTATATCTGTCATACATTGACACTGGCTGGTGACCGGCTCATGCAGCTTTATGTTACTATCCCATATGTATAAAAGATGTCCGGACCATTGTACATAACAAGCATTTTTTACACTTTGTGTCTCCATTATTTCCTCATAGATTGTAAGCTCTTCCGAGCAGGGTCCTCACTCCTCAGGTTTGAATTGTAAATTAGTTTTGTCGCTATGTAATGTCTGATATGGTCTGTACAATGTACCCCCCGAATTGTAAAGTGCTGCAGAATCTGTTGGCGCTATATAAATACAAATTATTATTATTATTATTATTCCTCCTATCTCTCTCACCGTTTTTTCACTGTTTCTCTGTTGGTTCAGATATAGGCCGGGTGACGGATAAACTAATTTATTTATATATTCCCACTGTCAACACAAAGGGCAATGTACCTATTATGTCACTCCTCCCATTCCAGATTGTAAGCTTTTATGGGCAGGGACCTCTCTCCTGTAGAGTGTAAGCTCTTATGGGCAGAGATGTCTCTCCTGTAGAGTGTAAGCTCTTATTGGCAGGGTCCTCTCTCCTGTAGAGTGTAAGCTCTTATGGGCAGGATCCTCTCTCCTGTAGAGTGTAAGCTCTTATGGGAAGGAACCTCTCTCCTGTAGAGTGTAAGCTCTTATGGGCAGGATCCTCTCTCCTGTAGAGTGTAAGCTCTCATGGTCAGGGTCGTCTCTCCTGTAGAGTGTAAGCTCTTATGGGCACTGACCTCTTTCCTGTAGAGTGTAAGCTCTCATGGTCAGGGTCGTCCCTCCTGTAGAGTGTAAGCTCTTATGGGCAGGGACCTCTCTCCTGTAGAGTGTAAGCTCTTATGGGCAGGGACCTCTCCTGTAGAGTGTAAGCTCTTATGGGCAGAATCCTCTCTCCTGTAGAGTGTAAGCTCTTATGGGCAGGCTCCTCTCTCCTGTAGAGTGTAAGCTCTTATGGGCAGGGACCTCTCTCCTGTAGAGTGTAAGCTCTTATGGGCAGTGATCTCTCTCCTGTAGAGTGTAAGCTCTTATGGGCAGGGACCTCTCCTGTAGAGTGTAAGCTCTTATGGTCAGAATCCTCTCTCCTGTAGAGTGTAAGCTCTTATGGGCAGGGACCTCTCTCCTGTAGAGTGTAAGATCTTATGGGCATGATCCTCTCTCCTGTAGAGTGTAAGATCTTATGGGCAGGGACCTCTCTCCTGTAGAGTGTAAGCTCTTATGGGCAGGGACCTCTCTCCTGTAGAGTGTAAGCTCTTATGGGCAGGGACCTCTCTCCTGTAGAGTGTAAGCTCTTGTGGGCAGGGACCTCTCTCCTGTAGAGTGTAAGCTCTTATGGGCAGGGACCTCTCTCCTGTAGAGTGTAAGATCTTATGGGCAGCGACCGCTCTCCTGTAGAGTGTAAGCTCTTATGGGCAGGGTCCTCTCTCTTGTAGAGTGTAAGCTCTTATGGGCAGGGACCTCTCTCTTGTAGAGTGTAAGCTCTTATGGGCAGGGTCGTCTCTCCTGTAGAGTGTAAGCTCTCATGGTCAGGGTCGTCCCTCCTGTAGAGTGTAAGCTCTGATGGGCAGGGACCTCTCTCCTGTAGAGTGTAAGCTCTTATGGGCAGGATCCTCTCTCCTGTAGAGTGTAAGCTCTTATGGTCAGGGTCGTCTCTCCTGTAGAGTGTAAGCTCTTATGGTCAGAATCCTCTCTACTGTAGAGTGTTAGCTCTTATGGGCAGGGTCCTCTCTCCTGTAGAGTGTAAGCTCTTATGGGCAGGGACCTCTCTCCTGTAGAGTGTAAGCTCTTATGGGCAGAGATCTCCCTCCTGCAGAGTGTAAGCTCTTATGGGCAGGGACCTCTCCTGTAGAGTGTAAGCTCTTATGGTCAGAATCCTCTCTCCTGTAGAGTGTAAGCTCTTATGGGAAGGGACCTCTCTCCTGTAGAGTGTAAGCTCTTATGGGCCGGATCCTCTCTCCTGTAGAGTGTAAGCTCTTATGGTCAGGGTCGTCTCTCCTGTAGAGTGTAAGCTCTTATGGGCAGGGTCCTCTCTCCTGTAGAGTGTAAGCTCTTATGGGAAGGGACCTCTCTCCTGTAGAGTGTAAGCTCTTATGGTCAGGGTCGTCTCTCCTGTAGAGTGTAAGCTCTTATAGGCAGGGACCTCTCTCCTGTAGAGTGTAAGCTCTTATGGGCAGGGACCTCTCTCCTGTAGAGTGTAAGCTCTTATGGGCAGGGATCTCTCTCCTGTAGAGTGTAAGCTCTTATGGGAAGGGACCTCTCTCCTGTAGAGTGTAAGCTCTTATGGGCAGGATCCTCTCTCCTGTAGAGTGTAAGCTCTTATGGTCAGGGACCTCTCTCCTGTAGAGTGTAAGCTCTTATGGTCAGGGACCTCTCTCCTGTAGAGCGTAAGCTCTTATGGGCAGGGACCTCTCCTGTAGAGTGTAAGCTCTTATGGGCAGGGTCCTCTCTCCTATAAAGTGTAATCTGTTATGGGCAGGGATCTCTCTCCTGTAGAGTGTAAGTTCTTATGGGAAGGGACCTCTCTCCTGTAGAGTGTAAGCTCTTATGGGCAGGGACCTCTCTACTGTAGAGTGTAAGCTCTTATGTGCAGGGTCCTCTCTCCTGTAGAGTGTAAGCTCTTATGGGCAGAGACCTCTCTCCTGTAGAGTGTAAGCTTTTATGGGCACGGACCGCTTTCCTGTAGAGTGTAAGCTCTTATGGGCAGGGTCCTCTCTCCTGTAGAGTGTAAGCTCTTATGGGCAGGATCCTCTCTCCTGTAGAGTGTAAGCTCTTATGGGCACAGACCTCTTTCCTGTAGAGTGTAAGCTCTCATGGTTTGGGTCGTCTCTCCTGTAGAGTGTCAGCTCTTATGGTCAGGGTCCTCTCTCCTGTAGAGTGTAAGCTCTTATGGGCAGGATCCTCTCTCCTGTAGAGTGTAAGCTCTTAAGGGCAGGATCCTCTCTACTGTAGAGTGTAAGCTCTTATGTGCAGGGTCCTCTCTCCTGTAGAGTGTAAGCTCTTATGGGCAGAGATCTCTCTCCTGTAGAGTGTAAGCTCTTATGGGCAGGGACCTCTCTCCTGTAGAGTGTAAGCCCTTATGGACAGGGACCTCTCTCCTGTAGAGTGTAAGCTCTTATGGTCAGGATCCTCTCTCCTGTAGAGTGTAAGCTCTTATGGGCAAGGTCCTCTCTTCTGTAGAGTGTAAGCTCTTATGGGCAGGGTCCTCTCTCCTGTAGAGTGTAAGCTCTTATGGGCAGGGACCTCTCTCCTGTAGAGTTTAAGCTCTTATGGGCAGAGATCTCCCTCCTGTAGAGTGTAAGCTCTTATGGGCCAGGACCTCTCTCCTGTAGAGTGTAAGCTCTTATGGGCCGGGACCTCTCTCCTGTAGAGTGTAATCTGTTATGGGCAGGGATCTCTCTCCTGTAGAGTGTAAGTTCTTATGGGAAGGGACCTCTCTCCTGTAGAGTGTAAGCTCTTATGGGCAGGGACCTCTCTACTGTAGAGTGTAAGCTCTTATGTGCAGGGTCCTCTCTCCTGTAGAGTGTAAGCTCTTATGGGCAGAGACCTCTCTCCTGTAGAGTGTAAGCTCTTATGGGCAGGGCCCTCTTTCCTGTAGAGTGTAAGCTTTTATGGGCACGGACCGCTTTCCTGTAGAGTGTAAGCTCTCATGGTTTGGGTCGTCTCTCCTGTAGAGTGTAAGCTCTTATGGGCAGGATCCTCTCTCCTGTAGAGTGTAAGCTCTTATGGGCACAGACCTCTTTCCTGTAGAGTGTAAGCTCTCATGGTTTGGGTCGTCTCTCCTGTAGAGTGTCAGCTCTTATGGTCAGGGTCCTCTCTCCTGTAGAGTGTAAGCTCTTATGGGCAGGATCCTCTCTCCTGTAGAGTGTAAGCTCTTATGGGCAGAGATCTCTCTCCTGTAGAGTGTAAGCTCTTATGGGCAGGGACCTCTCTCCTGTAGAGTGTAAGCCCTTATGGACAGGGACCTCTCTCCTGTAGAGTGTAAGCCCTTATGGACAGGGACCTCTCTCCTGTAGAGTGTAAGCTCTTATGGTCAGGATCCTCTCTCCTGTAGAGTGTAAGCTCTTATGGGCAAGGTCCTCTCTTCTGTAGAGTGTAAGCTCTTATGGGCAGGGACCTCTCTCCTGTAGAGTGTAAGCTCTTATGGGCAGAGATCTCCCTCCTGTAGAGTGTAAGCTCTTATGGGCTGGGACCTCTCTCCTGTAGAGTGTAAGCTCTTATGGGCTGGGACCTCTCTCCTGTAGAGTGTAAGCTCTTATGGGCTGGGACCTCTCTCCTGTAGAGTGTAAGCTCTTATGGGCAGGGATCTCTCTCTCCTGTAGAGTGTAAGCTCTTATGGGCAGGGACCTCTCTCCTGTAGAGTGTAAGCTCTTATGGGAAGGGACCTCTCTCCTGTAGAGTGTAAGCTCTTATGGGCAGGGTCCTCTCTCCTGTAGAGTGTAAGCTCTTATGGGCAGAGATCTCTCTCCTGTAGAGTGTAAGCCCTTATGGGCTGGGACCTCTCTCCTGTAGAGTGTAAGCTCTTATGGGCAGGGACCTCTCTCCTGTAGAATGTAAGCTCTTATGGGCAGGGACCTCTCTCCTGTAGAGTGTAAGCTCTTATGGGTAGGGTCCTCTCCTGTAAATTGTATGCTCTTATGGGCAGGGTCCTCTCTCCTGTAAAGTATAAGCTCTTATTGGCTGGGACCTCTCTCCTGTAGAGTGTCAGCTCTTATGGGCAGGAATCTCTCTCCTGTAGAGTACAAGCTCTTATGGGCAGAGATCTCCCTCCTGTAGAGTGTAAGCTCTTATGGGCAGGGCTCTCTCTCCTGTAGAGTGTAAGCTCTTATGGGCAGAGATCTCTCTCCTGTAGATTGTAAGCTCTTATGGGCAGGGACCTCTCTCCTGTAGAGTGTAAGTTCTTATGGGCAGGCACCTCTCTCCTGTAGAGTGTAAGCTCTTATAGGCAGTGATTTTTGTCCTGTAGAGTGTAAGCTCTTATGGGCAGTGAACTTTCTCCTGTAGAGAGTAAGCTCTTATGGGCAGGAATCTCTCTCCTGTAGAGTGTTAGCTCTTATGGGCAGAGACCTCTCTCTCTCCTGTAGAGTGTAAGCTATTATGAGCAGAGATCACCCTCTCTTGTAGATTGTAAGCTCTTATGGTCAGAGACCTTTCACTTTGTCTCATATTTTATTCATTTTTTGATTACTTGTTTGTTACTCTCCCATTTGTATAGCGCTGTGGAATATGTTGGCTCCACATAAAGATAACTATTATTTGTCAGTTCATCAGTCTCCCAAGGTTTCTTTCCTTTACTAAACTTTGCCAATTTATCGCAACTATTTAATTTGTATTTTTTAATGTTTCTTATTATATTTCACAACTATTCAGAAGATGTTAAGACTGTATTTACCCACTGAAGGCTCCATGGCAGGGGTATCCGCAAGAGAAGTTGAGCCTTAAAAGAAAAAACAAAGATACATTGTAAGTATTAGAAGACAGGTTACTGGGGACTCCAGCACTGCTGCCAACATCACTGTCCATATATGCTAGCTGATGCTCTGCTCGGGGGACTCCAGCAATAGTCAACGTGACAGCCCCTTGCGGTCATGCCATTGATAACACACTAACATGAACAGCACAGGAAGCAAGCCCTCAGTCACGTGGGGCCGTGTCGGCTCGTCATCAAAATATAAAAGCTACAGGAGCTCCGGGTACAATTCACTGGGTTTGAACGGCACCATTTACTACCGAATTTCACATTAAAGTACATTAGTAAGTGACTTATTTTTCATAAAAATATTAATGCAATGCATTTATTGCAATTTTTGGTCGCCGGATAACCCCTTTAATCTCTAAAACAATGATCCCTTGAGGACTGCAAGGGTTGTCTGTATTCATACTCTATCTCTTGTCCATGGGGCAATACTTACTACATATTCAGTGAAGGAAATAAGTATTTGATCCCTTGCTGATTTTGTAAGTTTGCCCACTGTCAAAGATATGAACAGTCTAGAATTTTTAGGCCAGGTTAATTTTACCAGTGAGAGATAGATTATATTAAAAAAAACAAAAAAAAACAGAAAATCACAGTCCAAATTATATATATTTATTTGCATTGTGCACAGAGAAATAAGTATTTGATCCCCTACCAACCATTAAGAGTTCAGCCTCCTCCAGACCAGTTACACGCTCCAAATCAACTTGGTGCCTGCATTATAGACAGCTCTTACATGGTCACCTGTATAAAAGACTCCTGTCCACAGACTCAATGATCAGTCTGACTCTAACCTCTACAACATGGGCAAGACCAAAGAGCTTTCTAAGGATGTCAGGGACAAGATCATAGACCTGCACAAGGCTGGAATGGGCTACAAAACCATAAGTAAGACGCTGGGTGAGAAGGAGACAACTGTTGGTGCAATAGTAAGAAAATGGAAGACATACAAAATGACTGTCAATCGACATCGATCTTGGGCTCCATGCAAAATCTCACCTCGTGGGGTATCCTTGGTCCTGAGGAAGGTGAGAGCTCAGCCGAAAACTACACGGGGGGAACTTGTTAATGATCTCAAGGCAGCTGGGACCACAGTCACCAAAAAAACCATTGGTAACACATTACGCCGTAATGGATTAAAATCCTGCAGTGCCCGCAAGGTCCCCCTGCTCAAGAAGGCACATGTACAGGCCCGTCTGAAGTTTGCAAATGAACATCTGGATGATTCTGAGAGTGATTGGGAGAAGGTGCTGTGGTCAGATGAGACTAAAATTGAGCTCTTTGGCATTAACTCAACTCGCCGTGTTTGGAGGAAGAGAAATGCTGCCTATGACCCAAAGAACACCGTCCCCACTGTCAAGCATGGAGGTGGAAACATTATGTTTTGGGGGTGTTTCTCTGCTAAGGGCACAGGACTACTTCACCGCATCAATGGGAGAATGGATGGAGCCATGTACCATCAAATACTGAGTGACAACCTCCTTCCCTCCACCAGGACATTAAAAATGGCTCGTGGCTGGATCTTGCAGCACGACAATGACCCGAAACATACAGCCAAGGCAACAAAGGAGTGGCTCAAAAAGAAGCACATTAAGGTCATGGAGTGGCCTAGCCAGTCTCTAGACCTTAATCCCATCGAAAACTTATGGAGGGAGCTGAAGATCCGAGTTGCCAAGCGACAGCCTCGAAATCTTAATGATTTACAGATGATCTGCAAAGAGGAGTGGGCCAAAATTCCATTTAACATGTGTGCAAACCTCATCATCAACTACAAAAAAACGTCTGACTGCTGCGCTTGCCAACAAGGGTTTTGCCACCAAGTATTAAGTCTTGTTTGCCAAAGGGATCAAATACTTATTTCTCTGTGCACAATGCAAATAAATATATATAATTTTGACAATGTGATTTTCAGTTTTTTTTTTTTTTTATATAATTTATCTCTCACTGGTAAAATTAACCTAGCCTAAAAATTCTAGACTGTTCATGACTTTGACAGTGGGCAGACTTACAAAATCAGCAAGGGATCAAATACTTATTTCCTTCACTGTATTAAAGGTGTGAACAGGTCAATTGCTTCAATATTAAAACGATATACAGATGTAGCCATTTTTATCTTGAATTTTAACGCATTAAATACACAGTGTTAAGAAACTTTAACTTGACTTATTCAACGGCTTTTGTTGTGTGATATCACGCTGCAGCAAGTTACCAGAGCCGAGATAAACTTGGCTACATTTGTACAGCAAATGCCAAAATTCTTGAAATGTAACACCCAGAACTCAATTCACTGGGATAAAACTCTATCGAGCCATTGAACATAATAGTGGGCAATTACAGTCTATATCCTGCCAGCCAAAGGCGTATATACATAAGAGGCAGCCGATATGGCTGCTATGGTGCCCTTGGAGAAAGTGGGCCCATTTGGGCTTGTCCACTTTAATTGGTGTTAAAAACCTGTACAGTGATGGGGTCTTGAATATTATCAAACAAGAAGGTGGTTTAACCCATTGACGGCATGAAAATTGGTTGGTGGCACCAAGACTTCCTGTCGTGGGGGGTTAAGATTGCGGTAGTGTCAAGAAGCACCGGAAAGGGGCCTAAATTTTATCTTTGCCATGGGGCCCCCATCCTCCTATAAATCACCGCCGAAAAGGTCTTTCCTGAGTGAAGCCGATAAAGGCCATTGTGTTCCCCTTTGTAGCCCCTTTGTCCCAGTGATTGTGGGGGGGGGGGGGGGGGGGGACTCAGTGCCCAGATCTTTTAACATCTCTAACCTTGCCTTTTTCCGATACCTTTGTCTTATTTTATACATTGAGATATTACCAGGACCGGATTTACATCTCCAGAACTTGTAGGCCCGAAATGACATGTACCTTATGCTCTTCCCATTAGTAAACACACCGATAAAGATCAAATTATATTCTCAACCTGTATCGTAATCTCCTACAAATAGCAATATGTCATGTCTATATAATGGTGACTATAGCTTCAACTCCCACTGCGTGAATTATAATCCAGGTGCCATTTCCCCACAGCGCCACCTATAGGCACCTGCCACTTGTGCCTAATGGAAAATCCAGCACTGGATAGTACTCACTTTCAAAAGCAGTGGTCATCTCCTCTGCAGAAGGCAAGGCCGTCATGTCATTTTGCAGAGAGTTCAGTTCCCCTGTAGGGTAAATAATGACCATACACGTCAGCGTTCATTTTTTATGTATCAATTAATTCTCATCAAAGTTCACCCACAAAATGAATCTTACTACTTTCTAATTCTAAGAAATAAGACGAGCCACTGTGCCTAGATAAACAATGATGAACTGAAAGACAGGGGTCCTAGAGCATAGACCCCCAAACATTGAGGGTCTAGCCTAAGGATAGGTCATCAATGTTTTAAGGGGTCTTACAGGGTAAGAAAAACATGGCTGCTTTCTTCCAAAAACAGTGCCACACCTGTCCACAGGTTGTGTGTGGTATTGCA
The DNA here is from genome assembly GCF_050947455.1 of Rhinoderma darwinii. Lineage (NCBI taxonomy): Eukaryota > Metazoa > Chordata > Amphibia > Anura > Rhinodermatidae > Rhinoderma > Rhinoderma darwinii. The sequence continues at coordinate 14,954,197 of NC_134691.1, read as the reverse complement.
TCTCCGTCTCATTCACTTTAATGGATCTGAGCTGCAATACCAGATACAACCCATAGACAGGTGTGGCGCTGTTTCTGGAAGAAAGCAACAATGTTTTTTTTAATCCTGTACCATTCCTCCATGGACATACGTATATAATGGCAGGCCATACTGTTAGCGCGCTGCTCCTGCTGCCGGTAAATGTATTTTCCTGACAATAGGAGCACCCGGTAAATTCTGTATCATCTGTACATCTCATGTCACCTGTGATTCCTTCAATTAGTCATAATCTAGACATTTCCCAGGTGCAGCAGATTCTCAGAATGAAGTAATTTAACCTTGGTGTGAACAAGGAGCAGCTGAAATAGCTGTTAAAATGTAAAAGTAAAATCCAGTTTCATGTGAGGGTCCTCGCTGAGGCGTGTGCGGAGGCTCCTTGGCACTTCTTAGCTTTTTCTCTAAGCTGGTAAATGCACGTATAGATTAAATCTAAATTTCCCCTTTAAATATTAGCAATTAAGACTTGTGTCTAGAAATCCGCAAATTATCTCTCCTCCAGAAGAACGAAAAAAAACACCTCTAGTGCCACCTAGTGGAGGTAGCTTCGTCGATAGGTGGCACTAGAGAGATGGTTTTCCTTCTCTGGTGGAGAGATAATTTGCATACTTCTTCCCATGGGGCATTGCCTGTAAGACTTTATGCCAGCTGTGTCTCTTCAATGAGAACCAGCACCCCCTGAGTGACTATAAATCTAGACATCAAACAGGTGGGGTCTATATGCCTTGCATGAAACTACTTTGTCCCTCAATGATGTCATCCCTAAAATACATTGCCCAGCATTCATAGCTGCAGGGTACTTTACTAGGCCCGTTTTTATATACTTCAATGCGGACATTAAATATTCTAATGCATTATGGATGTGCTTTATTTATATTTAGAAGAACACCCCAGGCAAAACTAATACAATGGGGGAGAAGTGCACGACACAAGTCAAAGATCACCAAAAAGGTAATTTATGTGTCATGCTCCGCCCCCTCAGGCCATGCACTAGACGTAACACAGTGTATCAGTTTTGTCTGGAGTGTTCCTTTAACTGTTTATGTATTAACTTTAATAATAGCATATACATTGTCATTTTCTGGTATCTTACACTTGTTCGTAACACTGTGAAGAAGAAAATGCATGATTTTCTCTCAATGTGTAACTTTTGACAGCAAAACGCTCGAAACTCTGCAGATACAGTCATGAATTCGATACAGCAATTCCCTGCACAGCTAGAGTTGGGAAAGGGAGGACTGTTTCACAATGATTAGTTGCCAGGAAGAACTAAAAGAGGGAGGGGATACTCCTTACATACAAACATACAAGACTTGGAGGGTTTCTATGACTCGAATACCCAAAAATGAGCCCCATAAGAGCTAACATGGCTGACAGGAAGTAGCTTCTTCTTCTATCAAGAGGTATATACCCTATTAGGTTATATTTATACATGGATACTGATTATATTTATATATACATTTATACATGCATGTCATGTAAGTGCAAATATATACACATTATACCTAAAAATCAGGATATCTGTGTCACCAAGTGTGATAAGTTTTTAGTAAAATCTTATGTCAGCTCCGAGGAGCCTGTTTTTACAATACACCAGATACAATATAGTTTGTACTGAGAGATTTTCCAAGAGATGAAAATCATTGCTTCCTCTATCCTACATGGTTTTCCTATTCACCAATAAGACATCTTATCTTTGACAGAGCACAGTGAGATAGTGAGCACTAATGTGAACTGTAGACAAAAAAAAAATGTAAGCAAAATGTTAGTATAAGAAGACGTCGTTTACAGAAAATTGTCGTCTTTCAATAGCTATTGTCATTATGATCAGTTATTAATTATTGTGCTAAATATTTCAGCCACTAGAACAATGTAGGAAAGACCTTTCTTCTGTAGTTTGCTTATGAACAAACAGCACACCCTATGGTTAGGAGTGGTATTGCAAGTAAAAATATATAGATGTTAGCATTAGCAAGTTGTAAATGACAATTTCATATATCATAATCTCTAGAAAAGTCCTATTGGTCCGGTCATATTTTGTATATAGTAGTTTAAAGAACATCACATCATTTATTAAAACCATTTCCGCATATTTATACAAATAATCCTAAATTCGGACTTGTAAGAGTATATGTAATATTAAATAAAACTTACGGAAGTGCCCTGGGGCCATGTTAAAAAAAAACAAAAACATAAAAATAGTAAAATTATGAGATAAAAAAATTGAATGTCCCGGAGGGCTCATGGTCCCTTTTTTTTTTTTAAATAAAGAATGACAACGCCCACCCTTCAGAGGATGCAGGCTATACTGTCGGTACAAAATTAAAAGGTCTGCCTAGTGGAAAGATATAATTGTAAATTACAGTTCTACACCTCAACTTTCTACTTTTTCTAGACATAAGTTTGAACGTTTTTTAAGATGCAGCATACCCTAGAGATTATTATTAACCCACCATCTGTTTTACAGTATGACGGAGAGAGGACTGTCTTCAGACATTTTCCTACAAAGCCTGATGAACCCTCTAAGATGGCAGCCGGATCTTAAAGATCACCCCACTAGGTACTCCCAAACTTTCCTATTGAGTATAGCTGGAAGCCCATACACCAAGTCATTTCTTTTATGGTCCTGGCAGCAGCCGCTAGTTAATGGAAAATTGTTACCATCTGTTAGCCACCAGAAACAATTTTTAAGGGTTTGGTCTCTATGGCTACAATACACACAGTAACGTGGGTAAAGGGCTTTTGAGATCATATGTAGCTGTAAGCAAAGTGGACAGACAGTGATCTGGGCCCCTAAGATGTTAAAAGTCATAAGCCCCTTCCTTCCCTCCCCTCCCTCCCTTCTTTCCTTCCTTCCATTCCTTCCCTCCTTTCCTTCCTTCCTTCCTTCCTTCCTTCCTTCCTTCCTTCCTTCCTTCCTTCCTTTCCTTCCTTTTTTTCCTTCCCTCAATCCTTCCCACCTTCCTTCCTTATTTCCTTTTCTTCCTTTTCCCTTCCTTTCCTTCTTTCCTTCCCTTCCTTTTTTTCCTTTTCTTCCTTCCTTTCCTTCCCTCCTCCCTTCCCTCCTTCCTTTTCTCCTTTCCTTCCATTATTCCTTCCTTCCCTCCTTCCTTCCCTTCCTTCCCTCATTCCTTCTTTCCTTTAGTTTCCTTCCTTCCTTTCTTTCCTTCCCTCCTTCCTTCCTTCCTTCCCTTCCTTCCTTTCCTTCCCGTCCTTTTTTCCTTCCCTCATTCCTTCTTTCCTTTCATTTCCTTCCTTCCCTCCTTACTTCCTTCCCTTCCTACCTTTCCTTCCCTTCCTTTTTTCCTTCCCTCATTCCTTCTTTCCTTTCGTTTCCTTCCTTTCTTTCCTTGCTTCTCTTCCTTCCTTTCTTCCCTTCCTTCTCATACTTGATCTCCAATCTTCTTTGTCCTTCTTTTGCCGTAAACCCTACTTTGTGGCCTGTAAAAGGTTCCCCTGCTGAGTGTGATGGTTGATCTATATGACAAGACACACATTAAATGTCTACTACCAAATTCTCAATTTTTTTATGGTCTTTGTTAGTTCTTTCACAATTTCTTAGATCTCTTCTACATTGTATGCATTTCATTATACATTTTGGCTGGTAATTGACGTTACCTTCTTGAGTGCCTCCATACATTGTGTTCACACTTCTATTCTGCTGCGCTAAAAATACACAATGAAGTTAAAAAGTCATTACAACCATGACACATGTGGAAGATTTACAGGCTTCATATTACGCTTCATGATAAATTGTAGATCAAATATGGCCTTTTACACCCCCCACGCGCTGTAGGAAGGAAGACTTCATAGCGTCTTCTCCTTTACAGACACATCTGGTGTTCTCTGAAGGCAATTATAATTCTAGACGAGATACGCCATGTCTATGTATATCCTCCGGTACATATCCGAATATCCCCCCATGATAAGCATGACTCACTGCCTGGAAGGTATAACAAGGAGTAAAATTGCATATTCAGGAGATACGGACAGCTGTTTTGCAGTTTTAGGAAGCCCAAGAGCTATAGAGGTTGAATTTAGCACATGCCCGGCGGCCAAGTAAGTGGCAAGGTAGAAGAAATTCTCAACCCTGTGTTCCAGAAATAAACAACTGATGTGGGAGGAAAACTAATGTTCAGTCAGTTTTGTCATAATCCCATAAACTAGTGAAGTCAGATGATTCATATGTGTCGTTTATGGAACCACAATACACTGATAACATTCAAGAACAATCCCGTGTATATACGGAGGTGCAGAGGTTAAATATTCTCCAGCTACCGGAGTTGTGACATAATTATAAGTATCTATATTTTTCGCTGCCATTCTAAGGTTTTCTGTATCTGAGTTATGTGATGTCATCATTTTTCAGGAAACTGGGAAAAAATTATTTTAAGGTCACAATTATATTTTAAAAAATGTGTTTACCTTCTAATAATGTAGCTGAAAAGAAGAAGATGGGAAACTGACACTTGGGATATATGAGTAATGAGACACTGACGATTGGGGGGACAGTCCTATGACACATGGGGTGAGAGGACAATGAAACCGCGTGGCAGTTTAAACTTGGGGTACAGGATGATGATACACTGACACTTGGGGTACAGGATAATAATACACTGACACTTGGGGTGCAGGATAATGATACACTGACACTTGGGGTTCAGGATAATGACACACTGACACTTGGGGTACAGGATAATGACACTGACACTTGTGTTACAGGATAATGATACACTGACACTTGGGGTGCAGGATAATGATACACTGACACTTGGGGTACAGGATAATGACACTGACACTTGTGTTACAGGATAATGATACACTGACACTTGGGGTGCAGGATAATGACACACTGACACTTGGGGTGCAGGATAATGATACACTGACACTTGGGGTACAGGATAATGATATACTGACACTTGGGGAAAAGGAAAATGACAATCTGACACTTGGGGTACAGAACGATGACGCTGATACTTGGGGTACAGGATAATGATACACTTACACTTGGGGTACAGAATGATGACACGCTGATACTTGGGGTACAGGATAATGATACGCTGACACTTGGGGAACAGAACAATAACACACAAGACCTTGGCATTAAACGTTAATGTCAACTGGGTTTCCAAAGAAAAAATTTGACTAGTTCTGGGGGATTAAATATAATGACAGACTTTAAGTTCCAGATTAAGGACACCGGACACTTGGAAGCACAGAATAATGTCATGTGATTAGGGTTTGAAGAACAAGGGCACAGAGATGCGTGTAGTCATATAACAATAGCCTCTGACCCCAGAAAACGTCTTTTAAAATTTTTCCAACTTTTGCAGCCACTGGCTCCCCTCATATTACCGTAATAATGCTGGGCCACTTCATGCCTTCAAAAAAGAACACGGGATCATTAACACCAATTCTCTATATTATCCTTTATGTGAAAATGCTGACAATGCGGGGACCTTACTTTAGGGGTGACGCAACCAGCAAATGGACTGGTGATTATCTCAATAATGAGAGAGAGATTGAAACTTACATTTGGAGTCGTGGATGATGTCACCATTCTGGAACATAGTCTCAGGGGTCACTACAATAAATGAATACATAAAACACTGAGGTTATTGGGGCTTTCATCAACATAATTGGACAAGGTATCAATGAGATCCCATCTAGGAGAATATGACCATGGTCCATATTGGCCACAACTAATATTAATTGTATTCTTGCCACTTTATTCAACCAATCTGATGTCATCATCCACTTGACAGAGTACAATCTGCTGGCCCCCAACTCCAAGAAATGACCTTACGGTAGCTACAGGTAAGCTGGCATACTATCATCTCTACCCAACATTATGTATATATAGATGAAGAATATAGAAATGACCCCCACCCATTACTGCCAACATAACACCAAAGGCACATCGCCATACAGTGCAATACAGGAGTATCATACCGAACCATAATTAATACCACTACCACATAACTTACAGGGTAGAAGTTATAGTAGAACGCTAGTGGCAGAGATGGGCAGGTGGAGGCCCCTAAGGGGTAGAAAATTATACTTGGCACCAGTTATAAATGCATACTTGGCACCAGTTGGTATCTGGGGAGTGTTGTATTGCTCTCTCACTATGTAGTATGAATAATATGTTTTTAGTAATGTTTATAGTTCTTTTTTTCCTTGAGCAAGTGGCACCTCCCTGATCAAGCAATGACGGCACACCTATACTTGGCGCCAGTTGGGGAATGTTGTATTGTTATCATCTCTCACTATGTAGTAGGGATGATAAGTATTTGATAACGTTTATAGTCATTAATTTTCTCCAGCTGGCGGTTCCTCCCTGATCAGGCAATGACGGCACACCTATACTTGGCTCCGGTTTGTGTCTGGGGAGTGTTGTTTTGCTGTGATCTCTCACTATGGAGTATGAATAATATGTTTTTGAGAACGTTTATAGTCCTTTTTGTCCTCTAGTCTTGCAGGTGGCACCTCCCTGATCAAGCAATGTCGGCACCCCTATACTTGGCGCCAGCTATAACTGTAAGTACTAGCCATAGGAAGTAGAGGAGTTATATGACCCATATAGAGTAATTGTCCATATAATTAGAAATCTCCTCAAAAATTTTAATTGAAAAAGCAAATCCACCCAGAACTACGAATCATATTGCACCATCTACACCATAGAGATGGCTAAAAAGGTGACAACCACATCCGATGATATTTTGCAGAGGGGTTGTCACTTCCATTCCCTTACTCTGGAGTGTAGAATACAAGGAATCTATAGACCATGCAATTCCCCTTTAAATCAGGGAGGACTTTATATCTTGTACTTTGCAAAACTGCACCATGGTCCCATATTGGGACCTAAATTGGGACCCCAGATATAATATTTTGGTGTGGTTTTTTTTTTGTACACAGCCCCAGTGCTGATAAAAATTCTCTTTAAAAGTATTGTAATATTATATGATCAGGCTTTACTTTTATTATTAATTAAAATAAATCACTCGCAACAAGGGAACCCCCATGAGAGGGCACCAGAGGTCTTCTTTCCATGTCTGGGGTCAGCGGACACCTGCGTCTCTGGGAGGTTCACTTATCTCATAGGTTAACATTGTGTAATTTGTACCTGTAACAGGAGCTGGGCAGAATGTGATATCCATTCCTTTCAGCGAAGAGTTAATGTGCGTGTTCACAAAACACTCAATGGCGGCTTTGTCGCAGTCACAGAGGAGTTTCTCACAATCGCTGCCAGACTCTGGGGGGTCAGACAAACACAAGACCCCTTTTATAGATCTGCTTTCCACCATCTGTCCTGCTTTATACTGAGAATTAAAGGAAATAATGACATGTACAATGCACACAGACCCCCGCCATTCACACCGACTGCAACTCCCACATAGAAGAGGGGGATTGTAATAAGGTATAAATGCGGTTTAATTAAGGTTTACTTGGATTTCTTTTTTTTATGATGCATTGTATGGGACGTAGGTGCTATCATTCAATACTACAGTTCTGTATCAAGCCACCATGGCAAACGACAAACTCAGCTTTGCTACATCTGTAGGCCCATACTTGAATCAAGAACAATTCTTAGACTCTGGTGACAATATGAGAACAGGTATGGTATACTATATCTGTCAGGTCCATTGCTTTGATTGGTCAAAGCAATAATTTGGGTGGAATTTTATATTTAAAGGGGCCCTTTATCTAGTACCAGTGGATGTCGGTCTAACCTTTTTGGTCATTCATCGATATTTCATATGTTCACTTTTTTTATGCCAAAAAAGTGCTATATGTATGTTAAAAAATGGGCACGCCATTGTAGTCAATGGAATTTAATTTTGATAAAAAAATGGATCAATCGTTGGCCGTAGAGCTGACCGCTGTATCTTTCAATTGACTGCCCTGCAACTTGACATATTTTTTTTTCCCACAATATGATGGCTAGACCAAAGCGATTTCACAGAGAATTTTTTTCCATCCATCGTCTTTTCAATGTAAAAAGGAACAGATGGAAAAACTGATGCAATTGCTGAAAACTTTTTTTTTTATCTGTGACATCTGTTTTATTTTTTTCATTTTTCACACATTCTACAATGGAAAGAAATGCAAATAGGGGAAAACATTCAGCAGAAATAATAATTTAGAACAGTTAATAGTATTTCAGAAACCCCCATATGAACTCGAACTTAATAATATGTTATATCCACACTTCTTGGGGGAGCTGTAGACTGAGCATGCACAACTTGTAGACATTGGTAGTCTATTTCATTAGCAACCACAATGGATCAACTAGCAAGCATGCCACTCACAGGGGAGTAGATTGCAAAAATAAATATTGTATCGGCCTGATTCAAAATAAATCTGTTTATGCCTTTAATACCGAAATGTGCAAAAAAATCAAGATGAAAAATCGATTTATGATCACTGAAATTCCCTTTTTAATTTTTTCCTATGACTGCAGTTCCGTCCTATCAACCAAAGCCACACTTGGATCAGAATATCAACAGTTGACTAATTCCAAGACCATATTGGGTCCAGGTCCAAAGATCAAAATTGACAGCTTGCATTTATTCCTCCCTTATGTACCCGTGACCTCTTACCACATGTGAGGTTCTTGGTTAGACAGCTGACATCAGCAATAATTTTAGCTGGGTCCCAGATACAATCCATCTCCAATGCTTCTTCATAACATTTCCGATGCTGAAAGCAACAACTGAAATAAAGAAAAAAAAAATTCCGGCAAATAGAAGGTCAATGATGGTGTTTCACATTGTAACCAATCCCTTACTCGCCATACATCTCACAATGGCTCAAATTGACCACTTAAGGACCGGTTTATTTTGGACCTTCAGGACCGAGTGTTTTTTTTTTTTTTCATTTTTTCATCATCACAATCCAAGAGCAATAACTTTTTTATTTTCCCTTCAACGTAATTGTACGAGAGCTTGTTTTTTTTGTTTTTTAGATGGATTGTATTTTTATTACCACCGTTTTGGGGAACATATAGTTTATTGAGTAATTTTTTTAGGCTATTTAACATATGGTATAAATGACATAATAAAATAATTTTATGGGTCGTTACAATATATAACATTTATATAGTTTTTTATGTTTTCATATTTTTGTGCAATAAAAGCTTGTTTTATGTTAAGAAAAAAATAGTTTTATTGACACTATTTTGGAATACATATAATTTATGGATTACCTTTTATGTTTTTTTGGGGGGAAATAGGAAACAAAAGCAACAAATATGCCATAATTTTTTTTATTTTTACGCTCTGGCTGCATTAGTAACCCATTGGATCACTGCAATCACGTCACAGGGCACTGAAAGGTTAAGATAGGGAGCCCCCCTCTGTCAAGCTCCTTACATGCCCCAGTCACTATTGACCTGGGGGTTAAACGGCCAGGATCAGAGGTCTTCTGCTTCTAACCATTACAGCGGGTTTACAGCCGAGCTCCTGCAGCAGATTCTGTCTCCGTGGGATTTACCTGACGTAAGTGTGCGTCATTGAGATTTTAGGCAAGGCAAACCATGACGTACATTTACGAGGTGTACTAAAGGGTTGTTATGGCCAACAGAGCTATTCTCTTACCTGTCGGCTGCATCTACGGGTAGGCCTTCCAACTCATATCGACAGGCGCAGCCATAGTCTTCCAGGTCTTTGGGACACAATCCAGTTACGCATTTTAATTTGCTTACGAAATTAAGCAATGCCGGAAAGTTGGTAAATATGACTTGTAACCAAGTAAAGTGGGAACCTAGACAATCTGTGGGATAGAGAACACTATAACATAACAATGTAGTTAAGGAAGGGTCAATGCTGGACAATCTCATTAGAGGGTCAAATACTGGGGACTTAAATTCAGAAGTTACTACGATATATGTGATGATGATCCCAGAAGAGGGAAGATAAAGACTGTTATATTTATTGTCGCCTAGCCTACCTTCAACATGTAAAGTTTAATGGGTTCACAAATATAGGACACTATGGGGGAATTTATCAACATTTCTACACCAGTTTTCCATCAACAGAGCGGATGTTCTTGTGGTTCATCATAAATATACATATCACGTGTCTGAGTCTTTCCTAAGAGAGATCCTTGAAAATCATCGACAACATAAATTATTTTATGTCCAAACCAGTCACCACAGGGCGCATGGCGATGAAAATCTTGGGTCCTGGGCGAAGGTTCACATCAGGCAGCTACTGGGAATCCTCCTATCCAGGTGGTGCCGTTCTCCGCAAGGTCTGGACGAGGACTTAGTAATTTCTTTCAACACTCGACAAGACCTGAAGTGGTGGCTGTGTCCAGCCTAGTTTTACAGAAAGTCTCGCCAGCCTCATCCACAAACAGTTCTCCTCACGGATGCGAACAGGTCTGGTTGGGGTGTGCGTGTTCAGGATCATTGGGTCCAGAGAACGTGGTCAACATCAGAGAAAGATCTATCCTCCAACATGAGGGAGTTAAGAGCCATCAAGCTAGCCCTGTGTCACTTTGAGCCTTTCCTGTTGAACCATCAGATTGTAGTCCTGTCAGACATGTCAGCATTTTACTACTTGAACAAGCGGAGAAAAACAAGGAGTACGTCCTTCGCTCAATAATGCAGATTATGACTTGGGTGGAGCAGAATGTCAGGTCCCTGACAGCAGTGCATATAAAAGGCTCTTTAAACATCAGAGCAGTATGGCTTAGCCAAAATCTGATCAGTCCTCGGGAAAGGAACCTCAGTTACTTCTCACAAATAACTGGCAGGATAGGAGTGCCGGAGCTAGATGTCATGGCTACGAAACTTCAGAGATTTTGTTCACTCAATCGCCTAGATCACCTTGTCGCTCTGGTCTGTCCATCAGCTGGGAAAGGAAATTAATCTGCATTTTTCCTCCATTTCCCCTCATTCCTCGGGTGTTGGAGAAAATCAAGAGAGAGGAAACCTCAGTGAGTGCAATAATCCCATTCTGGCCCAGGAGAACTTGATTTCCACTTTTGTTAGCTGTTTCGAGCAGAAAATTTTAGAAACTCCCCAGTTCGGACATGCGGCCTCAGAAAGGGTTCTTTCATTCAGATCTCTCCAAACGTCATGGTGTAACGCTGGTGGATCCTGCCCCTGCCGGCGGCCCTCACCTTCAGGTTTCATGCTTCTCTCGGTGGCCTGTCCCTCTCCAGGCCGCTGGCATCTTCTGTTGTCCTCCGCTCACAGCCATACTGTCCCTAATGCGTGCGCTTAAAGGGCCAACGGGTGTGAAATTCAAAAGTCACTCAACCTTTGCCTGTTGCCCCAGGACTATTTAAGGCACCCACACTATCCTCCTGATGCCTGAGCACAATTGGGACATCTTTGTTGTATCCTGCAAAGGTTCCTGTGTGCATCTGATTCCGCTATTTCTATCTGTTCTCAGCTGGTATCCAGTTATCCAATACCAGCCTGTATTCAGTCAGGTAATTCTACCCGTTGTCAGCCAGTATCCAGTCGTTCTCTACCAGCCTGTATCTAGTCCGGTATTATTGCCTGTTGTCTGCCTGTATCCAGTTATCTGCTTTCTGCCAGTGTCCAGCTACCCGTTACTTGCCTGTATCCAGGTATCTACTATCCACCTGCGACCAGTGGTCCGCTGTCAGCTTCCATCCATCCAAGGTACCATCTGCCAGTGCCTGATTATAGTCTATTTGGTCAGCAGCTACTCCACTGGGACCACCTCAAGAGGTAGCGACCTGGTAGCCTCCCCGCACCAATGACCAGATCCCTGTATAGGGGTTAAAGGGTGAAGACCAGGGAGGCTACTTAGATTACTCCCTTAGAGGTGTCCCTAAGCCAAACCGGAGGAGTAGCCCGATGGGTCCACAACCTGCTGGTCATAACACATGGAAGCTGAAAGGAGGAATTTGACGGCCGACGGCCTTTCTCCCAATGTCATTAATACAGAAGACCTAGTACCAACAAAGTGTATAATCACGTATTTAACATCTTCTCTCCCTGGTGTGCATTAAATGCTATTTCCTCACTTTCCATTCTGTAATTCTTGAGAGGGGGTCTTCAGAAAGGTCTAAATTTAAACGCCCTTACAGAGGCTCTGTCACCAGATTTTCAAACCCCTATCTCCTATTGCAGCAGATCGGCGCTGCAATGTAGATTACAGTAACGTTTTTTGTTTTTTTTAAACGAGCATTTTTGGCCAAGTTATGACCATTTTTATATTTATGCAAATGAGCCTTTCTTATGTACAACTGGGCGTGTTTAAAGTTATGTCCAAGTGGGCGTGTATTGTGTGTGTAACATCTGGGCGTTTTTACTTGTTTTACTAGCTGGGCGTTGTGAATAGAAGTGTATGATGCTGACGAATCAGCATCATCCACTTCTCTTCGTTACCACCCAGCTTCTGGCAGTGCACAGACACACAGCGTGTCCTCGCTCATCCGGCGCGATGAAGTTCCTGTGGGAGGAAGTGAGTGACGTCACAGCGTGATCTCTCGAGAACACGCTGTGTGTCTGTGCACTGCCAGAAGCTGGGTGGTAACGAAGAGAAGTGGATGATGCTGATTCGTCAGCATCATACACTTCTATTCACAACGCCCAGCTAGTAAAACAAGTAAAAACGCCCAGATGTACACACACAATACACGCCCAGTTGGACATAACTTTAAACACGCCCAGTTGTACATAAGAAAGGCTCATTTGCATAAATATAAAATTGCTCATAACTTGGCCAAAAATGCTCGTTTTTGAAAAAAACAAAACGTTACTCTTATCTACATTGCAGCGCCGATCACATGCAATAGGAGATAGGGGTTGCAAAATCTGGTGACAGAGCCTCTTTAAGGAGCATTTTACCGCTGAGAATTCATATCTGGGTGGCAAGTTCTTTGGTCATCCTTTAATCAAAAGATTTGTCGAGGTTGTAAAGGATCTGAAGCCTGTGTTTCTTCCTCCAGTCCCTTAAGGGAACATCTTTTTGAACCCTTGGAGTCAGTCATTCTTCTTTCCTGGAAGACTCTTTTTCTAGTAGCCATAATATCTGCTAGAGGAGTTAGTGACGTCCTGTAGAGATCCTCACCTCAGGTTTATGGATAATTCTGTCATCTTTAGAACCATGCCAGGTTTTCTTACCAAATTACCCTCTATTAGTATATTCATCTAGAAATCGTCTTGCCAGTGTTTTCTGCTCACTCACACCAGGATGGTCTTTTTCCAATAGACGTTTGTAAACCTATTGCTACTTACCCGGGTAGGTAAGATATTAGGAAATCAGATGACTTTTTTTCTTCAACATTAGGGAAAAGCAAAAAAAAGTCATCTTTAGCTTGATGGATCAGGTCAACCATGGCCATGTGTTATAGCTTCCTTGGTCTTGAGCCTCCTCTTCTTTATAAGGCCCACTCAACTAGATCGCCAGTGATTTTGTGGGTGGAATGATGTCCGATTGCGTTGGAACAGATTTGTAAAGTGGCCACGTGGTCATCTTCTTCTCCCTTCATTACTATAGGCTTAATGTCCCTGCCACTGAATGAGCAGCCTTTAGCCTTGCGTGTAGGATAGTGCTGCGGTATAATCCCCCCCTTTATATTAATTGTTCTTTTCCATTCATGTGGTGCCGTAGGATGACCAGGAATATGAAAAATGACTTATGTGAAATTTTTATTTCCTGGAGTCCTTAAGCAGCCCAAGACGGAGGGTGGAGGACCCAATACATTTATTATTGCTACATATAGCCTTTATAGGGAGCCCCCTTTTGATTGTTTTAATAATTATTTCTAATTAACTATTATCTATTAAACTATTAAACTTAACCCATTGCTGTGCTGCCTAATGACTCCAGTAATAAAAAAAAATTCAGGTAAGAAAATGATCATACTTCCATTTTTACAAGGGTTAAAGTTAACAAAAATGAAAAGATACTTGTTCTATTTTGTTATCAAATAAAAACCTTATCTATAAATAAAGAATAAAATATTCATCCATAGAATATAGGGGAGAAGGGCATAAGTATGCGCGGAGTGTACATAATACGGTGACCTACTTTAATAAGCAGTTTGTGCCAGGTTTTTTTCTTTAAGGGTAACTTTAACAAACTTCTGACATAACATAGTGACATTTCAGAGGTTTTGATTGGTGGGGGTCCGAGCACTGAGATCCCCACCAATCGCTAAAATGAAGCGCTCGTGTAAGCGCTCAGCCGCTTTGTTTCTATTCTGCTTTTTTATTCGGAAAGCCGATGTATCGGTGCACCGGCTCATAGACTTTCTATTGAGTCCGTATACTGCTACATCTATTTCTGGAAAAAGCCAAACAGAAACGAAGCGGCTGAGCGCTCACACGAACACTTCTGCCGCTTCGTTTTAGCGATCGGTGGGGGTCTCAGTGCTCGGACCCTCACCAATCAAAACCTCCGACATGTCACTATGAACGTTTAGTTACCCTTTAAACTGCATCAAAAAAAGTTTTAAACCGTGACGTATAACCGGTTTGTGCTTTAAGGCGCCAATTAAATTTTTTCTGCCTTTACGACAGTTCAAAATTGCCTATTTTACTAAGATGTGTGCGCCTTTTAATCTCCTTTACTTAGACTTTCGTAAAATATGCCAGGATCTTTCTTCTAAAGAAAGTGGGTCATGATCCATCTCCGTCTTTAGTTTAGATGTGCGCAGGATTCTCACCCTGAATGGTTTACTAGATACATGTATAAATAATTCACAAATAAAATGAAAAACAATAGCGAATTTTGGCCAATTTGACGACTTTTAGCTTGAACTTACCAAGGAATGACGTCACACTTTCTATGTTTTTAAAGACCCCATCGAAAGTAATGTTGTCTGGAAGAAACCAAACAAAAGAAACGTATAAGGAGATGATCCTATAACCAGAGGTGTAACTTAAAGCTCCCGGGCCCCAATGCAAAATCTGTAAGAGGGCCCCCACCTATCATCTACCATTTATAATACTGGTGTCTTCTTATTTGGACCTTGAGGGACCTTTGTGCCCATTCAACACAAAAACCCAGGTGCGACTGCTACCTCTGCACTCGCTATAGCTACGCCACTACCTATAACAATAAGTGTAATAAAAAAAATAGTATTATACCATGGAACATACCATATGATAATCCATAATAGGGAAAAATCAAATAGGCAGGTTCGAGATTTGCAGATATTGGTGCTGATTCAGACCTTGGAGACCTTTAAGAATACCATTATTTGTAAGGAAATGATAAAAGAGGATTCTTGACAAATGAAACCTATGGAAACAGCCAAGCGATATACCCGGCTGTTTCCGTAAGCCCCATAGACCGTGAATAGAGCAGCAGCCGTCGTTCAGTGAGGAGGAGTGGAGGGACCCCAATTCTAGTGATGGTGGGGGTCCCAGCAATAAGACATGGATGAGTGATAAATGTTCTACATGTGAAAAACCCCTTTAAAATCTAGATATAAATTTGAGTAATTTTTCTAAACATTTTTCAATTTCGAGTCATATGATTGTTTTCTTCTCCATTTATATCGAAAGCTAAATTCAAAATTCTGCTGGTTTCCTGTGACTACAGAGCAGTGCATTCTGGGAGCTCCGATGGCTGTTACACAGTAAGAGCTGAGCTGTTTAGGTCACATGTCTGACAGCGGGCGGAGCTAATGTGTGGTCTGTTACCAAGGACAACCAGCAGAATTTTGAAAGCTACTATGTATATGAATGGAGAATACAACAGAAAATAACTCAAAATCAACACAAAAACTGTAGAATGAGTGGCTGTACTAGTAATATGGTAAAATGTGCCTACTTTTTTTTCTTCTATCGCTAATGTAATCCCTAATGTGAACCTTGACATAGTCACAGTGGGGCAAACCTCCCGTAATTCATAGTAAACACGTCGCCTGAGGTGGCCCCCAACTAGGACTGTAGCATTTGGGTAGCTATGCTTGTCACCTTTTCACTAGTGATATCAATTTAGTTGTGACAGGCAGTGTTATCTGCTTGGCTGCACAGTTTTACCCCCATTGCTGTCCGTTCCTTTTGGTCCAGGCTATTCCACCTGCAATGTTGTACATGTATAGGACACTACCTGACCCTAAAAGGAGGCATATTTCAAATTTTTCTTGCCATGTACAGATGTAGCCGTCTTTATCTTGACTTTTAACGCATTAAATACACAGTGATAAGATCCTTTATCTCAACTTTTTCAATGGCTTTTGTTGTGTGATATCACGCTGCAGCAAGCTATCACAGTCAAGATAAGGATGGCTACATCTGTACATATGATGTCTAAAATGTTATAGCTAAACAGGAGACTGTCATACTAAAAAGTTTTATTTATTTTGTCATTAGTTTTGGTCAACCAAATTCTTCAGATGTATCTTCCAATTTCTTGGCCACCCTTTCACGTATAGGTGGAACGGTAATTGTACGATCAGTGTTACAGCAGTATATCCTTTCTTACTTACTAATGTTTGTTAGTGGTAGGTCAGTAAGTTCTGGTAAAACTGGAGAGACTCCGGATTCTTGAGTATATGTAGTCTCTGAAAGACAAGGAAAAAGAACTGGATATAATATTAAGAAAATGATGCATATCTACGGGTAAGATGGCCACATAGTCATTTGTGGGCCATACTTCCAAAAGGAATGTATCACTCATCTTCTAAGACATCCAACACCCAAGTATGAATGGCCATGAAGAACAAAAAGTTGGTCAACCTATATATGGTTGGCGGGTGGCATTATATGCCAACCAATCAGCATGTTTCCATGTCTACTTTTGTATTTCCAAATGTGCTGAATTATAATGGGGTCAAGAGGGGCAAATGCCCTGGGGCTTCCACCCAACCTGCTCCTCCCAACTGGGGCTAACTCCTAGTCTCTGATGCTTGGCTGGAAAACCCTGAACCCTGTTATCTGGACATTGCACAGCATTGTTAGGCAGTATACGGTGGCATTATTAGGGCACTGTATGGCATTATTATTATTTTGGCATTATATAGTGCTATAACCTTCACAATGGCTTTCCTTGGCTATATTCCCTTTCCAAAAATAGGGAGGGGGCGCCCACCTGATTTTTGCCCTAGGGGCCTCCACAGACCTTGATTGAGTCCTGATTTCTATCACCATCAAATCACACACTTACCTTGTACACAGTGAATGTGACTGCATTCGATCCACCAAGTAATAATATAATAATATACTGCCCCCCATAACTGCACATAGCAATCATGTTACCTCGATTTTGTGAGTTCTCTTGCATCTGATTTATTATGTTCCATTTCTCAATTCCTCGATTTATGAAAATGGAAAACATGGCGCCCAACGGTACTGCAGACGACAATGGTATTTGATCGTCTTGTAAACGATTGTTTAGAAAACCTATCCCTATTACAGAATTTTTAGTTAAATAGAGGGAGTTCCCCTATTTGGCATCATTATCTGTTGGAGAGCGGTTACATGGAGCGGCTCATGTTCTAGAGGACCTGGCACGTCCTTGCATTACACAGACAGACCATTGATTTAATTTGGCACTGTGTAATGCTTGATTTCGCCTGTGGTGGCGCTGCAGGGAAATGTAACACTTGTTGTCTGGATCACAGCTGATCGCTTGGGTGCTAGCAGCAGGACACCTTATAATCAGATTATAATTGGTGGACCCAGCTAACAAAACGGAATTGTTCAAAGCAGACAACCCCTTCATCCAAATTTGGCCATCAGTGGTAATGATAGCATAGAAAAATACAAGTGTGGCAATGCAAAGAAACAATATTAACAATACAAAAGATTTCCTATAGAAAATTCTCATAACATGGGAAATATCTTTCCGCATGTGGCCCCTCCATGATGACTATTCAGTCCTGTCTCAATCATATACATGGCAAAGTTAATCCTGAAACCCTCATGACGATGCACAAATGCAAGAGTTTACTACAAATTCAGCACTGCTACATCTAGAACATTACAATCTAACATGTAACATGAACCATATTGTATTCCGACACCAGATTGAGATAGAAAATAATTATTTCGATGCCTGGCCAACCCCAAGTTTGTAACCCATGTGTTGCCCAACTATACCCTTCAATAAAAATAAATATCCATGACATGCCATTTTCTTCAGAAATGTTCTCCTGTCCTATCTCTCGTCCTCCACTAGGTCCCTGAATGAGTTATCGTTATCTTTTTGATGACACCTTTGAAAACTAGTAATAAAACCTAAACGGTTGTAGTAATCATCCATATATAGGGCAGTGTTCATATTTGCGTCGGAGGATTCGTTGCACATTTTGTGAGATTGAATGAAAAGAATATCCCAAATGTACGTATCCTGTGACGCTATTGATAAATCGCCCTCATTATCTGTACGATTAGGTAAAACATTTTACATTGCAGCCCCCAAAATACTCTGTCCCAACAATATTTGCTCTAGGTATGCTATCCCCATGTAAGTTTCCTTCCATTATTTGTAAGATGTTTTCCAAGATTAGAAAAACTTCCAAAAAAAACGCCACACCACTCCATGGGTTGTGTCTGGTATTACAGTTCAGCTCCATTAAAGTGAATGTGACTGAGCTGCAATGCCACCTGTGGCCAGATGTGGCACTGTTTTTGGAAGAAATCAGCCATGTTTTAGGAATGTTCTGTTGCACGTTACCACCATAAAAGGATCCAGAGATAGTGTTTGTGGACCTTCGTACATTTTTGGTCTGAATTTCTATTATGGAGGGAAGACCTCCTACTCTCAGCATGACACACAGAGGACGGTTAGAAGAAGAGGGCAGGTGCTGAGGGAGCGGAGATTAGCAAACTCTTAAAGGGGTATTCCTATCTCTGACATTTATGACATATCTTCAAGACTTGTGTTAAATGTCTGATAGGAGTGGGTTCAATGGGGGCCCCAACAGCAAAACAACCTGTGAGTAGCTTAGTGATTTTCTAAAGTGGGGAACCCCTTTAACCCCTTAATGACCGAGCGTGAAAAGGCCATAATGACCAGCTACATTTTTTAGTTTTTACCTCTCTGCCTTTCAGCAGCCATAACTTTTTTTTTTTTTTCATTGACGTGGCTGTATAAGGCCTTGTTTTATGTGGGAAAAATTAGTATTATTTTTTTTCGCAGTTTGGGGGTAGAAAAAAATATATTTTTACGGCATGAATATAGGAAAAAGCGATTCTCGGCCCGTACAAAGTATGGGAGCACGGCCCGTAAAATACAAAAAGTAGGACATGCTCCATAATTCCCAGCACAGATCTACAGCATCAATACATAGCGAGTCGGCCAATAGAACTGAACGGGTCTGCAATTGCGGAGATTTTTTACAGTCGTGTATGGGGCCTTAAGAACCTGCACCCCTTGCCGTCAAAAGACGGTGAGGGTTTGTTAAGGGGTTAATGTTTATCAGTTTGCATTGTTGGATCAACTGGAAATTCCACCATTGTTTTAAGTGAATTTCCAACTTTTATCATTATGTGTTTTTGAGATCTAAAATTTGTTGCTAAATAATTTCTTTATATATCTTTATATCGGTCAGAGCTCAGGTTTTTTTTTATACTGAGCTCCAAATCCACTGGATAGACAGAGTGAAATGATAAAATTCTACCTACTTTTAGCCACCACTAGAGGGAGCTTAGGAACTTACTGCATACTATTTATACATTGAACTCAGTGATAAGAGTGTATGCAGTAAGCTCCTAAGCTTCCTCTAGTGGTGGCTGCAGTTAGCAAGAATGCTATATTTTAAGTCTATGTCTATGCAGTGAATCTGGAGCTCTGTATCAGAAAACAAAGTACCAACTGCTATAAAGATATATCAAAAGAAAATTAATCTTAATTTTTTTAACTTTAGTAATCTAGTTTTACATACACAAAATGATTTTCAAGGACAGACATTCACTCTAATGCTGAAGTGAATCCAACCTTTGCAGAATTACACCAACAATCCAAAAGTCATGTTGAAACCATGTATCCTAGCTCTATTGTCTACAATGTATAATGACTAAATGAAGATCGTTAGGTAAAAGTGGCATCCAAAATATTGCCTCTGTTGACGTAATACTTCTAGTCTTCAAATACTTGTCACCTCTGTCATAGGTTCCTATTTATCTAAAACACTGTTACCCACCACGCCCCCGGTTCCAGCGGCATGTCTTTCTGAGCGGCCATGGCCCTAGCCTCCTCTTCTGCTCCTGCCTTCAGCCATGGCCCTCCTGAATCTGGCAGCGGTTCTCCTTTGCGGTCGGCAAATAGGCTCTTCTAGATGACCTCGAACCTAGCAGCCTATTTAAAGGGGACTCCAGCCTTCACTCTTCGTCTGCAATTTTAGGTACAGTACATCCTGGCCTTGTTATTGTCCCTATGGTTATTTGGTCTCAGTTCCTGACCCTGACCTTGACCATGACCATGTTCCTGGATTATGCTCCAGTCTTGTCCCTTGGTTTTGTTGTCTGGTTTCTGTGGTTCGACTCCTAGTATCGACTCATGACTATGCTTCTGTCTCATCCTGCAGTTTGCTACATCTAACTGCTAATCAATTGACAACCCCTGGCTACAATCCTGACTTCGCTCCAAGTGGCACCGGCCACTAATTGGTTACTATTCTGCGGACTACCATCTGGGAATCCGACCAGATTATGGGTGAAGAAATCAGAGATTTCTTAGACTCCGATTGCAGCTTAGTGGATCCACTTCTCTGGTGAGAAACATAATAAAGATGCTATGAATTCTTTGATTCATGGACTGAATTTGTTATGCCATGACCAACTTGACCCACTTGTTTATCAACTCAAGCACAATTTTCATCTTGTTTGATTTTGTCCTTTGTTCGAAGTCAACCATAGAAGAGTTGATGTAAAACATTGACTTATATCTGTTCCTGGTCTTTTATTTCCCTTATTACAGAATTAGTCTCCTCGATCAATGCAGGGGGTAGAGGAGAATGTATTATTTTGTACAATTCATATTTACAATTAAACAACCATGATCGGAGTGAGACTGGCCCACCAGTGTTTACAATGATAGCAATAAAAATTATGCTGCAATTAAAAATTTACATTTTCTGTATAGATGGAGGGTGGCCCTCAGAATAATCTCCTCTGGTGGGCCCAAGGAACCCAAGTCCAACACTGACCATGATGTCTGGACTAACCCATTAAATTATCTAGAGGGGCCGAAAATAAGTTTATCTCCAGCTGGCTATTAAAATGTGAAATCAGACAATCAGAAATTGTTCTTGTTGCGAGAACCTTTTGTTACAATGGTCTATTAAATATTATAATTTTAAGATGTTTAAGTAAGTGTTAATCCTTTTTAAGACTACAGATGGATAAAGAAAATTAAGGATCTTACACAAGGCTACTACAATAACTAGACACAACTTATATCAGAAATCTTTCGTCTCGATTTCTAAATTCAAAAATACAATGGACCCTTTTCATTAGAATCAGTCAGTCCGTGAGGTCCATGACAGGTAGATTCTAATACAGAACAAAGGTAGAACAGTCCAGAAAATTCTCTCTGCATTCCAGTGTCTACTACGCCTCAAGTGGAATTAGTCTCTTTTTTGTTAATTAATATGTAAAAAGTTATCAAAACTGGAAAAAAAAAAATATGTATATTTTATTTTATTTTATATCAATGTATTTATTTTGCAATTCAGTAGCAAAAAGACAAATTAGAATCACAGCTTATTTGAATTATGGTGAAACATAGAAAAATGTAATGGGATTATGCAAAAATATAATGCACCATATATCCCTAGGCTTGTCACATGTAAAAAAAAAAATTTTAGACTTGTATTATTGCTACAAAATAAAGATCTTTTTTAAATATAAAAATAAATAGTTGAACTTACCAATCTGTAAAATCATCAACAAACTCATCAGATGTATAATAACCATTGTTTAATTCTGCCTGACAAATAAAACGTTATAATGTGTAACTTAGAAAGTGGATATGGATTAAAATACAGTTCATGTTTACTGCTAAGATACGGACTAGGAAAATAAAAAATATATACATTTGTTTAAATTTATAAAAACAACTTTTAATTTGAATAAAGCATATAGATACCTTACATTTTATCAATATTTAATTTTTATAAATATAAGTTGTTGCAGTAAAATCGAAGTTGTAGTAAAAAAAGGTATTTTAAAAAATGCAAAATTGCAAATTAGAAAAAATTAATTCTACAGTTTGCTTTTATATTTATGGTCTCCGAGCCTCTATATGACATTTTTTTTCATTTAATTTGTAATTTTAGAATTAACTAATAAATGCTACAAAACATTATATGTACATGAAATTTTTTTTTTTTAATAATTTGTTTTACAGTGGTCTGCCATGTTGATTTTTAAAAATTATTACAAAATGTCAAAAATATATTTACCACTGGAATAAAAAAAATTGAACACATAAAATATAATCTCTTACTAAATAAAAATTAATCGTTACCAATATTGAATTTATAATGTGTAGCAAGGCTTTAAAATGACTTCTTTAAAAAGTCATCAAAATCATTTTTTTTTTATTTTAATTAAGAAAAGTTAAATTTAAAACATTCTTGTATAATAATATACATTTTTATAAGATATAAAAAACTAATAACCGAATTATAAATAAAAAAAAAAAAAAAAAAGAGAGATAAAAGAAATATGGCAGTTACATATAAGGACTAGTAAAAAGCTGTAAAAAAACTATAAAAGTGTAAAAATGTACTCTAAGATATTTACACTATAGATTTATTTCGACTTTTTCAGGCCGCATTAGAGCTTTTGTAAGAAAACTGTCAAAAATGTTCATACAAACAAATAAATAATTGTCTTACCTTCCAAATATTACTCGAGAGCCTTAAGGTGGAGGGCAAATGTCTTTTAAAAGCAAAGGACCTAGTGACTTATATCAACTTTGATGTGTTTCAGACCCATGTGATCAACTCTTTTAAGTCAGTTCAAAATTCATAAAGTAATCCTTTCCTAAAGGTCAACATGCTCTTAATAATATATCTAAACCATCTATATTAAAGGACGTTATTGTGAACCCCCCATTCATTGCTTGGCTGCTTGACTTGCTACTTAGGTACTAATTAAGTAACAATCCAACTATTGTTCCTTTACTGCTACACAGGGTCTAGGTAAATGTTGCATTACCAGAACAGAAAGGTTAATGACATGATGAAGTAGCTTCTTATGATGACAGATCTGCCTGACCTCTCCGTTGTAATCGCCCCACAATGATGCAATACATTTTTAATGTTCTAGATTTTTAGCCACTGTGTTTGCAAAGTTATAGAAAATATTACTGTATGTGGAGCATACATTATAGGATATATATAGTTCATAATCTGTATGGGATAATTGGGAAGTCCAGTATCTTCCATAGTGGACAATAGATTCAAAAATAATGGGCTCCATAAAAACATTTTTAAAGAAATGGTGAATAAGTGCGTGTGTGCAAAAAAAAAAAGGGAAGTTTTAAAGAGAAATTTAAGATACAACTCATAACATTAAAGATAAAGCAGTAATGTGAAATGCAAAAATATAGTTTTTGCTAAATCACTTTTTATCTGATTTGTCCCTCCCGTTTAGTTTTTTGGACTATAAGACTCATTTTATCTTCTGGTGCGTCTAATAGTTCGACTGCAGGCAGCTGCCAGGGTATGAAGAAGCAGGAGACTGAGCTCCGTAATTCAAAAAGTCCTTGCAGTGCAGTGTTATGGAAGCAGCATGTCATGTGCTGTGTGTAAAGTATCTCTGCGTTATCTGCTCACTGAACAGTCACATTTTACACACAGAATTCTGTAAAATCTGACTGTCCAGTGAGCGAATAACGCAGACATTTGTACACACAGTACAGTAAATCTATGCAGGTACTGATCTGCAAGGACCTTCCTATGAACCAGCAGCAAGAACAGACTCATCATCATTAACCCCTGCCTCTCCACACCTCCGATGGTCTGGTGAGTTCAGGGGAGGTTGAGGGCATTATAGCTGCTAATATGTTGTATCACTGAGCCTGGGACTGCATTGGGTCACTGTGGCTGGTATTGGAGCATTGTCTCTGGCACTGCATGGGGGCATTGTAGCTGGCACTGTATTAGGGCACTGTGGCTGGCATTGCATTGGGGCACTGTGACTGACATTGTGGTGGGGCACTGTGGTGCTATATCTGTACCATATCGCCTTAATATTACCCATAGGATATGTACAGTAAAAAATATATATATATTTTCCTCCTCTTTTATACTTAAAATTATGGGTGCCTCTTATTGTCCAGTACACCTCCTGGGAGGAGGCCCCTTCTGCTGTCATTTTCAGCCCCTGTTAAACAATACACTTTTTATTAACTGCTAAAAGGAATGGAAGTTCAACGTCCAATGGGGTTGTGGAACCACTGGGCTACTCCGCTGTAACGGAGTAGCTGCTGGCCAGACAAGGCGTAAGACAGTCACTGGCAGATGGTACCTTGGTGGCAGAAAGACAAAGTCAGATATCAGGTAGCGGATTACTGGAAGCAGGCTGGTGCCGGATTACTGGAAGCAGGCTGATGTCGGATTACTGGACTCAAGATGCAGGACTGGTCATGGACTCTGGACTCAGGATGCAGGACTGGTCACGGACACTGTTCTCAGGATGCAGGACTGGTCACGGACACTGGACTCAGGATGCAGGACTGGTCACGGACACTGGACTCAGGATGCAGGACTGGTCACGGACACTGGACTCAGGATACAGGGTACAGGACAACATGGATATAGGACTGGTCACAGACACTGGACTCAAGATACAGGATAGTCATGGACACAGGATTCAGTATATAGAACTAGTCACGGACACAGGATCCAGGAAATGGAACCTTCGCAGACTAACACTGGGTTAGTAACAACATTGCTTAGGACTGGGGAAGTGGTTGGAGTTCCTTAAGTAGTCCAGGATATGCAAGGGTAAGCTGGGGGCAATATTCCAGGTGTGCACACTGGCCCTTTAAGAACTGGGACGAGCTCACGCGCACCATACGTGCACAGGCTAGGGGAGGAGTAGAGAGTGCAGAGTGTGCTGGCGTCCCAGGGAAGGGAGACGCCGTCGATGAGGATGCACAATCTGACGTCCGCGGAAGGCTGAAGTGGGTGAGGCCCGTGGCCATCGGCGCTACAGTACCCCCCCTTACGTCCCCTCTTCATAGGTCCAGAGTGTAAGAGGAATTTTTTGATCAGAGCGGGAGCATCAATGTTTTCTTTAGGTTCTCAGGATCTAATCTTCAGGAGACTAAAACCTTTAGGGTCAATGCACACAATGCGTATTACGTGCGGTTTTGCCGTGCGGATTTTGCGTGTGACAAATCCGCAGTGTAATATAGTACCAACATGCTGCAGTATTTTTCGGGACTGAAATTGACCTGTGGTGCGTTTCTTAAAATCCCCAGCATGTCAATTTATCTTGCGTTTTTGCTTGCGAATTTTAGCTGCCTATTGCAGAGGAAAATCACACCAATATCCGCATCATGAAAACACGATGAAAAACGCATCAAAACTAAAAAACTGCACCGAAAAACGCATAAAAAAAACTCACCATTAGGTGCGATTTTAGCTACCGAATTATGTGGGTATACCTGCGGATTTTCCGCATCAAATTACGCAACGTGTGCATTCAGCCTTACAGTCCACAAGATAAAATGTCCTCCCTCCAACCTTCTTGAAATCCAGAATCTCTTTAACCTCAAATACATCAGCTGAACCACTAAGAGCAGTAGTAGAATCAGAGGGATTGCTGTAACGGTTGAGGACCACAGGTTTCAGGAGGGACACATGAAAGGAATTGGGAATTTTGAGAGTAGGAGGCAAACGTAGCTTGTATGACACAGAATTGATCTGTTGCAAGACTTCAAAGAGACCGAGGAAACTAGCAATTTTTAGGCGAATATTCTTTGAAAATACCCAAACCTTAACACCAGGAAGAAACTGGGGAGGCAGCCTTCTCTTCCGATCAGCGTACTTCTCCATGCGATTGGTTTGCTGCCAGATGTGGAGAAAATTTCCATAAGAAACTTTAGCTGTAGGAACTTAAGATGAGGCAGGCACCGGAAGAGGGACACGAGGGTGTTGGCTGTAGACAATATAAAATGGAGAGGTAGCAGTAGATTCACTCGTGTGATTATTATATGAGAATTCAGCCCATGGAAGGAAATGTACCCAGTTGTCATGTTGCGCAAATATAAAATGGCGAAGATAATTTTCAAGCACTTGGTTAATTCGTTCAACTTGGCCATTGGATTGCAGATGGTATGCAGATGAAAAGTCCAATTTCACATCTAGAAGTTTACACAGGGCTCTCCAGAATTTGGATGTGAATTGGACACCCCGATCAGACACAATATTCAGAGGCAATCCGTGCAGCTGAAAGACATGCTGAACAAATGGACTTGCCAGTCGAGGAGCTGAGGGGAGTCCGGACAGATGAACAAAATGTGTCATTTTGGAGAAACGGTGAGCAATAACTCAAATGGTGGTGCAACCCTCAGGGGAAGGAAGATAAGTAATAAACTCCATGGCAATGTGCTGCCAGGGGTTGTTTGGAACTGGCAGAGGTTGGAGTAGGCCTGCAGGTTTGAAATTAGTAACTTTATTTTGGTACAGGAAGAGATGTAGTCCAAGACATCTTTGGGTACCAAAGTCCACCAATAATGACGAGCGATAAAGTCTCGAGTTTTATGAATGCCCGAGTGACCTGCCAACTTGGAGTTGTGCCCCCAGGCAAGAATTCTTCCTCTGTCTATTGGACGAACTAAAAGTTTCCCAGGAGGAATGACTTTGATCTGCAGAGGGTTAACTGGACTAATACAGGAAGGATTGATGATATTCTGAGGATCCTCTTCTAGGTCATCTGTTTCAAAAGAATGAGATACTGCATCAACTTTAATGTTTTTGTCGGCTGGACAGAAATAGAGTTGGAATTTTAATCTGGTGAAGAAAAGTGACCACCTAGCTTGACGTGGGTTAAGACTTTGGGCCGACTGTTTTTTAGAGTTTCTCTGAAAGAGGAGTTCTCTAGCACCAACAGAAGAGGTATCAACCTCCAATGAGAACTGCTGGGAAACATCTGGATGATGAAGAGCGGAGGCAGAAGTAAAGAACCCTTTAAGTTTAATGAATGCAGATTCTGCTTCAGGGGTCCAACTTTTTGCGTTCGCCTCCTTTTTGGTGAGGGCAGAGATAGGAGCAGTCAGTGATGAGAAATTAGGGATAAACAGACATTAGAAATTTGCAAATCCTAGGAACCTCTGTATAGCACGGAGACCTTGGGGATGAGGCCAATCTAGGACCGACTTTGGAGTACATGATCGGAATTAATATACCTCAGGAAGGGCAAGGATTTATTTTCGAACACGCACTTTTCCAATTTGGCATACAAGTTGTTCCCCCTTAACCGCGACTGAACTTGGCGAACATGCTTCCAGTGTGTTGTCAAATCAGGTGAGTAGATCAAGATGTCATCCAGATACACCACCACACAGACATGCAATAGATCCCGAAATATGTCAGTCATGAATTCCTGGTACATAGCTGGAACATGAAATAATCTGAAGGGCATCACGATATACTCGTAGTGACCATCTCTGGTGTTGAATGCGTTTTTCTACTCGTCACCTTTACGGATGCAAATCAAGTTATAAGCCCCACGTAGATGCAGCTTTGTGAAAATCTTGGCTCCACGGATTTTGGCGAGGAGCTCAGTGTTAAGGGGTACTTATTTTTGACAGTGATCTTATTCAGACCACAATAGTCTATGCAAGGCCGGAGGGGCCCATATTTTTTCTCTACAATGAAAAATCCGGCTCCAGCTGGAGAAGTTGACTTCTAAAAAAAACTCTCGAGGTTTTCCTTGACATAGGCCGACATGGCTTGTGTCTCGGGCAGAGAGGGAGAGAGGATATACCCGTCCACAAGGAGGTCAAATACCAGGAAGCAACTAGATTGGACAGTTGTATGGGCGATGCGGAGGCAAGGTCTCAGCCTCCTTCTTTTTTTTAAAAAAAAAACAAAAAACTGTTTTTATTAAATATTTTTCAGAGCTGGTAAATTCCTCAATACAACAAAGGAAAGGGGGGGGGGGCAATAAATCCGAAAATCAGGTCATACAATTATACAGGCTTGACAGAAACAGACGATTCTAGTGTAATATATAGAACACAGCAATCCAGTGGAGGGATCTGTAAGATAAGTTGTTCAAACCACTGTAATGTCCGTGGCTGCGGGCTTTCAGCTCCAACGTCCCCCTGACAGCCGCTGTAATGGCAGGAAGGAGGTGAAGGGAAAGTGAGCCCTAATCTACCCACCGCCCTGTCCCTGCCTACTTGCAACGACCCGCCCTAGGCGACGAGGTACAACTGGGCGGCGGTCCCTACGCTGGCTAAGTGCACAGGAAGACAAACAGGGAACACGCAAGGGAAGGGGCAGTAGCCACGGAACGCCACGAGGAAACGGGGCGGCGAACGAACAGTCAGGACCAGGACGAAGTGAGTACACCCGAGCAGGCACGGAGACAGAAGCAAGCCAGGGCAAGCAAGCAGGTCAAGCAGAACTGCAGCAAGGCAGAAGCACGGCAGAAGCAGGCTGGAGCAAGCAGCAGTGGGGCCAGGAATCCAAAAGAATTACAAGCACTGAGGGAGAGCACAGGGCAGGTAATAAAGGGCAGGGGGCGGAGCTAACTCCGAGAGACCAGGCCGCGATAGGCTCTCCCACTCCTGAGCCTGCCACCCTGGTTGGTGGGAGATGGTGTCAGTCGAGCAGGTCTGGCCTCAGGTGTGGATTGATTAATCCCAGGAGTATAGCTAGATGAAGTACCTGGCAGATCCCTAACAGTACTCCCCCTTTTATGAGGGGCCACCGGACCCTTACTAAGGGGACCCGGTTTAGTGGGGAAGAGGAGGTGGAACCTCCTGATCAATACCCCAGCGTGAACATCACGGGCAGGTACCCAAGTCCTCTCCTCCGGCCCGTATCCTCTCCAATGGACCAGGTACTGGAGGGAGCCCTGGACCATCCTACTGTCCATAATCTTGGCCACCTCGAATTCCACCCCCTCAGGGGTGAGAACGGGAACAGGAGGTATCCTCGAGGGGGACCAGGACGGGGAGCAGCGTTTAAGGAGGGAGGCATGGAAGACGTCATGTATGCGAAAGGATGGGGGGAGCTCCAGACGGAAGGATACAGGGTTGAGGACTTCAATGATCTTATAAGGTCCAATAAATCGGGGAGCAAACTTCCTGGACGGGACCTTAAGGCGCAAGTTCCTGGACGACAACCAGACCAAATCCCCGACGACAAACCGGGGGTTAGCAGAACGTCTACTATCCGCCTGAATCTTTTGTGCGCTCTGGGACGCCTCTAGGTTCTTCTGAACCTGGGCCCAGACAGTGCACAGTTCCCGATGAACCTCCTCTACCTCAGGATTATTGGAACAACCAGGGGAGACGGAGGAGAACCTTGGGTTAAACCCGAAATTACAGAAAAACGGGGAGACCCCTGACGAGTTACTGACCCGGTTATTCAGGGAAAATTCAGCAAGGGGAAGGAATGAGACCCAATCGAATTGACAGTCAGAGATGAAACACCTTAAATATTGTTCCAGGGATTGGTTGGTCCTTTCCGTTTGGCCATTAGTTTCGGGATGGAAGGCGGAGGAGAAGGACAGATCAATCTCCAACTTTTTACAAAAAGCTCTCCAAAATAAGGAAACAAATTGTACCCCTCTGTCAGAAACGATATTGACTGGGGCCCCATGGAGACGCAGGATGTGTTTCACAAACAAAGAAGCTAACATCTTGGCGTTAGGTAGCTTCTTAAGGGGCACAAAGTGGCACATCTTGCTGAAGCGGTCGACTACCACCCACACCACCGACTTGCCCTGAGATGGAGGCAAATCGGTGATAAAATCCATGGAGATATGGGTCCAAGGTCTCTGGGGAATGGGCAAGGAACGTAGTAGGCCCGCAGGTCGGGACCTAGGGGTTTTGGACCTAGCGCAAACCTCACAAGCGGCGACGTAAGCCCTAACATCTTTAGGCAACCCAGGCCACCAATAGTTTCTGGTAATGAGGTGTTTGGTGCCCAAGATGCCAGGATGACCAGATAGAGCGGAGTCATGGTTTTCCCTGAGTACCCTCAGCCGGTATTGCAGGGGAACAAACAGTTTGTCCCCAGGGACGTTCCCGGGAGCTGCACCCTGATCAGCCGCGATATCAGAAGCTAAATCAGAATCCGTGGCAGAGACGATTATACCAGGGGGTAAAATACAAGCGGGATCCTTCTCGGAAGGAGGATTGGCCATGAAACTACGTGACAGAGCGTCAGCCTTAATATTCTTGGACCCAGCCCTATAGGTAACCAAGAAATTAAATCTGGTAAAGAATAGTGCCCACCGAGCTTGTCTAGGATTAAGCCTCCGGGCCGATTCTAGGAAAACCAGATTCTTGTGATCCGTAAGGACCGTTACCTGGTGTCTGGCCCCCTCCAGGAAGTGCCGCCACTCCTCAAAAGCCCATTTAATGGCTAGAAGTTCGCGGTTACCAATATCATAGTTACTCTCCGTGGGCGAAAACTTCCTAGAGAAGTAAGCACAGGGGCGGAGATGGGTGAGGGAGCTGGTACCCTGGGACAAGACGGCCCCTACTCCCACCTCGGAAGCGTCAACCTCCACAATAAATGGCTCCTCTTGGTTGGGCTGAATCAGCACGGGGGCCGAGATAAAGCACTTCTTGAGAGTCTCAAAGGCCTGGACGGCCTCAGGGGGCCAATGGAGGACATCGGCACCCTTGCGGGTAAGGTCCGTAAGAGGCTTAGCGACGACCGAGAAGTTGGCAATAAATCTCCTGTAATAGTTGGCGAACCCTAAAAAACACTGTAACGCCTTAAGGGAGGCAGGTTGGACCCATTCCGCCACAGCTTGAACCTTGGCAGGGTCCATGCGGAATTCATGAGGAGTGAGGATTTGCCCTAAAAATGGTATCTCCTGTACCCCAAAGACACATTTTTCAGTCTTAGCAAACAGATTATTTTCCCGAAGGACCTGGAGCACCTTCCTGACATGCTCCACGTGGGAGGACCAGTCCTTGGAAAACACCAGTATGTCATCAAGGTACACAACAAGAAAATTACCCAGGTACTCTCTCAGGATTTCATTAATAAAATTCTGGAAGACAGCAGGGGCATTACACAACCCAAAGGGCATGACCAGGTATTCGAAATGACCCTCGGGTGTGTTGAACGCAGTTTTCCACTCATCCCCCTCTTTGATGCGGATAAGGTTATATGCCCCCCGTAGATCGAACTTAGAAAACCATTGGGCTCCCTGAACCTGATTAAAAAGATCCGGAATCAAAGGAAGTGGGTACTGGTTCCTTACGGTGACCTTATTCAGGTTACGACAATCAATGCACGGCCTAAGACCACCATCCTTCTTCCCCACGAAGAAGAAGCCAGCACCTACAGGAGAAGTCGAGGGGCGAATGAAACCCTTGGCCAGGCATTCTTGGATATACACCCTCATCGCTTCACGTTCAGGACATGAAAGATTAAATATCCTACCCTTAGGAAGCTTGGCACCAGGCACCAAATCGATAGCGCAATCGTAATCTCTATGGGGGGGCAACACCTCGGAGGCCTCCTTAGAAAACACATCGGCGAAGTCCTGAACAAACTCAGGAAGCGTGTTTACCTCCTCCCGGGGAGAAATAGAGTTAACAGAAAGACATGACATAAGACATTCATTACCCCATTTGGTGAGATCCCCAGTATTCCAATCAAATGTGGGATTATGCAACTGCAACCAGGGAAGACCTAATACCAGATCAGACGATAATCCCTGCATCACCAGTACAGAGCACTGCTCCAAATGCATGGAGCCAACCAGGAGTTCAAAAACAGGAGTATGCTGAGTAAAATAACCATTAGCAAGGGGGGTTGAGTCGATTCCTACTACAGGGATGGGATAAGGTAAATCAATACAAGGCATCTTTAGAGACATAGCAAAATCCACAGACATGATATTAGCAGATGAGCCAGAATCCACGAAAGCACTGCCCGTGGCAGACCGGCCAGCAAACGAGACCTGAAAGGGAAGCAAAATTTTATTGCGTTTCACATTAACGGGAAATACCTGTGCGCCCAAGTGACCTCCCCGATGATCACTTAGGCGCGGAAGTTTTCCGGCTTCTTATTCTTGCGCCTGGGGCAGGTGTTCAGTAGATGCTTGTCGTCCCCACAGTAGAAGCAGAGACCATTCATTCTGCGAAACTCTCTACGTTGTCGAGGGGACATGGAGGCCCCGAGTTGCATAGGTACCTCCGAGTCCTCCGTGGAGGGGCGAGGAGACGGGACCTCGGGGGGAATCGCAGAAAAGTCAGAGGGGAGCACACTGAAGCGTTCTAGCTGACGTTCCCTGAGACGTCGGTCAAGTCGTACTGCTAGGGCCATAACCTGGTCAAGGGAGTCAGGCGAGGGGTAGCTAACCAGCAGATCCTTCAGGGCGTCAGATAATCCTAACCTAAACTGGCACCTTAGGGCCGGATCGTTCCACTGAGAAGCTACGCACCACTTCCTAAAATCAGAACAGTATTCCTCAACCGGTCTCCTACCCTGACGTAAGGTCACCAGCTGACTCTCGGCTAAAGCAGTCCTGTCAGTCTCGTCGTAAATGAGTCCGAGGGCAGAGAAAAAACGATCAACAGAGGAAAGTTCAGGGGCGTCAGGAGCCAAGGAGAAGGCCCACTCTTGGGGCCCTTCCTGGAGTCGGGATATGATGATACCCACCCGCTGGTTCTCGGAACCTGAGGAGTGGGGCTTTAGGCGGAAATACAGTCTGCAACTCTCCCGGAAGGAGAGAAACGTCTTACGGTCCCCTGAAAACCGGTCAGGTAACTTGAGGTCGGGTTCTAGAGGTGAGGTGAGGGGTACTACTAAAGCAGCGTCACCCTGATTGACCCTTTGGGCCAGGGCCTGGACCTGTAGGGAGAGGCCCTGCATCTGCTGGGTCAGGGTCTCAAGGGGGTCCATGATAGCGTCAGCGTAGGAGAAATGGTAGACTAGGTAAGGGCTTGTAATTATGTAATGGCAGGAAGGAGGTGAAGGGAAAGTGAGCCCTAATCTACCCACCGCCCTGTCCCTGCCTACTTGCAACGACCCGCCCTAGGCGACGAGGTACAACTGGGCGGCGGTCCCTACGCTGGCTAAGTGCACAGGAAGACAAACAGGGAACACGCAAGGGAAGGGGCAGTAGCCACGGAACGCCACGAGGAAACGGGGCGGCGAACGAACAGTCAGGACCAGGACGAAGTGAGTACACCCGAGCAGGCACGGAGACAGAAGCAAGCCAGGGCAAGCAAGCAGGTCAAGCAGAACTGCAGCAAGGCAGAAGCACGGCAGAAGCAGGCTGGAGCAAGCAGCAGTGGGGCCAGGAATCCAAAAGAATTACAAGCACTGAGGGAGAGCACAGGGCAGGTAATAAAGGGCAGGGGGCGGAGCTAACTCCGAGAGACCAGGCCGCGATAGGCTCTCCCACTCCTGAGCCTGCCACCCTGGTTGGTGGGAGATGGTGTCAGTCGAGCAGGTCTGGCCTCAGGTGTGGATTGATTAATCCCAGAAGTATAGCTAGATGAAGTACCTGGCAGATCCCTAACAGCCGCAGCCACGAGTCGGCAAGCACTGGCCCCAACCTCCTCCTCCGGAGACGCCAGCGCTCGCGTCCACTCTCCTCTGCCAGATCCCGTCTGGTTCTGCTACGGTTAAGGGAGAATCGTCTGTACGCCAAGTTGGAGAAGTGCGTATTTGACAAGAATGCACTACCCTTCCTGGGCTACATCGTCTCAAATCGTGGTCCCGAGATGGATCCTGAAAAGGTAAAGTCTGTCCTGGAGTGGCCATGTCCTCAAGGCTTGAGGGCCATACAGCGCTTTTTGGGATTTGCTAATTTTTACAGGCAGTTTATTCCGAACTTCTCCTCACTGACTTCTCCCATCTCTAACCTTACTAAGAAAGGTCTGAACGCCAAGGTGTGGACTCCCGAGGCAGAGTCCGCATTCCATAGCCTGAAGAGTGCCTTCACGTCTATCCTCCATCGTCCGGATGTCTCTCTGCAGTTCTCGTTGGAGGTGGACGCATCCTCTGTCAGTGCTGGTGCACTTCTGTTCCAGAGAGGTCCCAACGGCAAATCAAGGGTTTGTGGATTCTTTTCCAAGCTCTTCTTTTCCGCAGAACGCAACTACTCAAATTGGCTCTGGAGGAGTGGAGACATCTACTAGAGGGCGCAGCTCATCCGATCTTGATTTTTACGGAACACAAGAATCTGACCTACCTCCAGACGGCCCAACGGCTGAACCCTCATCAGGCCAGGTGGTCACTGTTCTTTGCAAGGTTTCAGTTTGAGCTTCATTATCGCCCGGCCGACAAGAATGTGAGGGCCGATGCCTTGTCCAGGTCTTTAGAGACAGAAGACACCATTGAGAGTCCACAGAACATTATCGATCCATCTTGCATTGTCTTGGTCAATCCCCTGCAAATTGGGGACATTCCTCCAGGGAGGACTTTTGTGCGCCTGGCTTATCGTGGAAGAATCCTCCGCTGGGGACAATCCTCTAGACTGGCAGGTCACGCGGGGTTACGTAAGACCCGGGATTTGATTACTCGTCATTTCTGGCGGCCCACACTGCCCAAGGATATTGTGGACTTCGTTTCTTCCTGTGCTGTATGTGCAGCCAACAAGGCCACCCACTCCAGACCTGCTGGTCTGCTCCAGCCATTGCTTGTGTCCAATGCTCCCTGGCAGCATATAGCGATGGACTTTATCACGGACCTGCCTCTCTCTGCTGGATGCAGTGCTGTCTGGGTGGTGGTGGACCGATTTTCAAAGATGGCCCACTTCGTTCCTCTGACCGGTCTTCCTTCTGCTCCTCAGTTGGCCAAGTTATTTATCCAACACATCTTCCACCTGCACGGCTTGCTGCAGCATATTGTGTCTGATCGGGCGGTTCAGTTTACCTCGAGGTTCTGGAGAGCCCTCTGCGGACTTCTCGGCGTGAAGTTGGACTTTTCCTCTGCCTACGATCCTCAGTCTAATGGTCAGGATGAGAGGATCAACCAGATTTTGGAGAACTACCGACGCCACTTAATCTCCAAGCAGCATGATGACTGGGTGCAGCTGCTCCCATGGGCGGAGTTCTCCTATAATAATCACACCAGTGAGTCTACTAGAAATACATCATTCTACATTGTCTACGGCCAACACCCACGAATTCCTCTCCCGGTGCCTGATACTTCCGAGGTACCTGCAGCTGACTCCACGTTTAGAGACTTTTTGCAGATCTGGCAGCAGACTCGATCCTCCATCCTAATGGCAGTGGGCCGTATGAAACGGAAGGCTGACACAAGGAGAAGAGAGCCTTCTCGGTTTCTTCCTGACACTAAGGTCTGGCTGTCATCCAGGAATATCTCACTGAGGGTGCCATCATGTAAATTTGCCCCTAGGTTCCTCGGACCATTCGAGGTCCTGTAGCAGATCAACCCTGTCGCCTACAAGCTTCGGCTGCCTCCTACACTCAGGATTCCCAACTCCTTCCATGTCTCCCTCCTGAAACCAGTGATCCTGAACCGCTATTCCAAGACTCCCAGACCTGCGGTTGCCTCCAGGGGCCCCTCGGTCATCTTTGAAGTCAACGAGATCTTGGACACCAAGAGAGTGAGAGGAAAGACTTTTTTATTTGGTGGATTGGAGGGGGTTTGGTCCTGAAGAGAGGTCCTGGGAACCAGAGGAGAACCTCAATGCCCCCACTCTTCTGAGGAAGTTTCTCTCTCGCTCTGGTCCCAAGAAGAGGGGGCGTAAGAGGGGGGATACTGTAATGTCCGTGGCTGCGGGCTGTCAGCTCCACGAGTCGGCAAGCCGCAGAGACGAGTCGGCAAGCGCTGGCCCCAGCCTCCTCCTCAGGAGACGCCAGCAATCGCATCCACTCACCTCTGCCGGATCCTTTAAGGCGCGCGCACGCTCGTGCCTCCTCTTAAAGGGGCAGCGTGCGCACCGGACCTCATGGATGAAATTTGACCCGTGAGTACCCTGGACTATAAGAGGGGTCCAGCCCCCTAGTTCTATGCCTGAGAGTTGTTGTGTTCCCTAGTTTGTCTATGTGATGGCCTCCTAGTGTGTTTCTTGTTCCAGTCCCTGTTCCAGTCCCTGTCCCTGTACCTATACCTGTTTCCAATTCCTGTTCCTAGCAATCCATATATTCCTGGTCTAGCACTGAGCTGTGCCAAAGTCGTGCTGTGCTGCATCCACGTTTGACCTGCTTCACCTCGTCTGACGTCCGCCTGCTACCTAGTCCCAGCCGAGTCTGCCCTGCTGCTCTCTGAGCTGCCACAGGTACCTATAGAACTATAGACATTCACCTGCTCCCTGTTGGCCAGCCGCCAAGGCGGTACAGCCCAGGGCATCCCCAGACCCTTCGTGACAACCATGACAGAATAACAAAAAATAAGATCTAAATAAGGCTGTAATGATGGGGGTAGGGAAACAGACAAGTGAGCCGTAATCTACCCGCCACTCAGTCCCTGCCTACTTGCAACGACCCGCCCTAGGCGACGGGGTACAACTGGGCGACGGTTCCTACGCTCAGTAAGTGCACGACAGACAAACAGACAAGGGCACACAAAGCTAAGGGAAATGGGGCAGTTGCCCACGGCAACACCGTGAGCAACAAGAGTGGTGAACGAGCCGAGTCAACCAGGAGTGTACGAGGTACCAAACACAGAGCAGGAGAGTAGTGAACAAGCCGAGTCAAACCAGGAGTGTACGAGGTACCAAACGCAGAGCAGGAGAGTAGTCAACAAGCCAGGGTCAGTATGAAGCAGGGTCAAATAGTTCAGAAGCTGCCGCAGGGCCAGGAAACCAAACGAGAAGAATCACAAGCAAGGAGGAACAGGATTGGCAGGTATAAATAGACAGAGGGTGGGAGCTAGCTCCGTCTGGCCAGGCTGTGATAGGCTCTCCCACTCCTAAGCCTGCCATCCTGAGTGGTGGAAGATGGAGTCAGTCTCACAGACATAGAAGCAGGTGCAGACTGATTACCTATGGGCGTTGACACAGAAGCTGTGCCTGGCAGATCCTTTACCAAAGGCACTTTTATTAGGCAAAAGTCAGCTTCAATAAGAGAAGGTCAATGTTAACTATTAGTCAAGCATGTGTGGGAGGGAAGGGGGTGAGATATTCAGGTTTAAGATGAGGACGAGATACTGAGCAAAGCTGTCTCAAACACGTGAAGAAGAAAGGGAAATTAATATACGGGTGTTATCAACACAACCAAAATAATTCACGTAATTGGTGAGACTCCTGCGATTGTTTGTTCAAGATTCAGCCTCCTTCTTGCTGAACACTTCTGTATAGCAGGCATATTGTGGAGGTAGACCAGGGAGCGGCTAAGACACTGGAGGTCAGCAGGACGAACCATAGGCACACAGTTGTGTTGACGACAGGGTCCCCACTGAAGAATTCCAGTTAAGGATGGGTGTGTGCTTGTGAAGCCAGGGTTGTCGCAGCAGGACTGGGTTAGTAGCCTCAGGTAGAACATGGGAGACTATTTGTCCTGTGTGTGGCACTCCCACTTGTAATCTCAATGGTTCAGTGATGGAGAGAATTGGATGCGGCAATGGATGTCCGTTCACTAAAGTCACCACTAGAGGTTTCTTATTAAGAGTCATGGGTAAATTGAGACGGTCTACTAAGGCCTGGTGTATGAAGTTCCCAGCCACTCCAGAATTCATATAGGCTTAGACAGAATTGGATGCTTCACCCGTTAAAATATAGACTGTAATCGAGAGCCTAGGAGAAAATGTTGCAGAGGTTTATAGTTCACCTAGGGTAGTCTCTCCTATCGACCCGAGGTGCTGGAGTTTCCTGACATCTGTGGACACAGACGCACAAAATTACCCTTTTCTCCCACAGTACATACACAGGTTAGCAGAACGTCTGTGCTGCCACTCTGGGTCCAACAGTCTGACCTGAGTAACCGCATAGGCTCTTCGAAGGTAGTAATAGAAGATAGCAGGGGTCTTTGAATGTTAGGCGCCAGTCAAGGAGACTTTTCCTCCTGGAGAACTTCTTAAGAGCGTTCCCAGAACCTCAGGTCTATGCTGGTGGCCAATAGAATCAGGGCATCCAGAGTAGAAGGGAGGTCACGACCTGCCAGCTCATCCTTGGTCCTACTGGTTAATCCTTGCCAGAAGGTTGCTCCCAGGGCCTCATTATTCCAAGCATGCTCCGCTGCAAGGATACAGAATTGGATGGCATGTTCTCCAACAGTCAAACTTGTTTGACGAGGTGACAGAAGTGATATAGCGGCTGAAGAAGTACGGCCAGTTTTCCCAAACACAGTGCGAAAAATGTCCATAAAAAGCTTCAGATTAGAAGACTCCGGTCCCTCACGTTCCCAGATAGGATTCGCCCATGCCAGGGCCTTGCCAGACAACAGGGAGACAATGAAAGCTACTTTGGTCTGATCTGACGGAAATAAATAAGCATTTAAAGAGGCTCTGTCACCAGATTATAACTGCCCTATCTCCTACATAATCTGATCGGCGCTGTAATGTAGATAACAGCAGTGGTTTTTATTTTGAAAAACGATAATTTTTGTGCAAGTTATGAGCTAGTTTAGATTTATGCTAATGAGTTTCTCAATGGACAACTGGGCGTGTTTTTACTTTTTACCAACTGGGTGTTGTACAGAGGAGTGTATGAGGCTGACCAATCAGTGAGTAATCTGTGTCCTACACTTCTCATTGTTCCAGCCCAGCATGATCCACAGCACAGTGTGATTGTGCAGTGAAAGAAGCCGGGCTGGAACAATGAGAAGTGTATGACGCTGATTGGTCACGGATTGGTCACTGATTGGTCAGCCTCATACACTCCTCTGTACAACACCCAGTTGGTAAAAAGTAAAAACACGCCCAGTTGTCCATTGAGAAACTCATTAGCATAAATCTAAACTAGCTCATAACTTGCTCAAAAATGATCGTTTTTCAAAATAAAAACCACTGCTATTATCTAAATTACAGCGCCAATCAGATTATGTAGGAGACAGGGCACTTATAATCTGGTGACAGAGCCTCTTTAACATGAAAAATTTATTTTGCATTGATTGAGAAACCTTCGACAGGTCTTTGCTTCTCCATCACCACGGGGTGGAAGTGGCAAGGAAATTCTGGCTCCGGAGCTGACTGGAGCTACTGATGGCTGAGGAATGGATGAAGCTGGCCCTTTAAGAAATGGGCCAAGCACACGCACCCTATGGGCACAGGCCAGGGTGGAGGAGAGAGTAGAGCACGCAGGCGTCACTGGGAAGGGAGATGGCGGCAATAAGGAGGCACAAGCAGACGGCTGCGGCCGCTAAAGTGGATGAGGCCCACAGCCGTTAGCGATACAGTGGGAAGGGAATTAACAATTGTTCTAATCCAGTTACCTAACAAACGAAGTAGAAAGTATTTTTACGACATTAGAACTAACAATTATAATACTGCCACCTAGGTATGCAAATAAAACTAATATAATTCTGCACCCCATGTACAAACGTATAACTACTACGATATTCCCCCCTATGTACAATTATATAACTACTATAATACTGCTCCTATATACAAGAATATAACTACTATAATACTGCTCTTATATACAAGAATATAACTACTATAATACTGCTCCTATATACAAGAATATAACTACTATAATACTGCCCCCTATGTACAAGAATATAACTACTATAATACTGCCCCTATGTACAAGAATATAACTACTATAATACTGCCCCCTATGTATAAGAATATAACTACTATAATACTGCCCCTATATACAAGAATATAACTACTATAATACTGCCCCCTATATACAAGAATATAACTACTATAATACTGCCCCATTATACAGGAATATAACTACTATAATACTGCCGACTAGATACAAGAATATAACTACTATAATACTGCCCCATTATACAGGAATATAACTACTATAATACTGCTCCTATGTACAAGAATATAACTACTATAATACTACCCCCTATGTACAAGAATATAACTACTATAATACTGCTCCTATGTACAAGAATATAACTACTATAATACTGCCTCCTATATACAAGAATATAACTACTATAATACTGCCCCCTATGTACAAGAATACAACTACTATAATACTGCCTCCTATGTACAAGAATATAACTACTATAATACTGCCCCTATATACAAGAATATAACTACTATAATACTGCCTCTATATACAAGAATATACAGTAACTACTATAATAC
Source organism: Rhinoderma darwinii (assembly GCF_050947455.1). Taxonomy (NCBI): domain Eukaryota; kingdom Metazoa; phylum Chordata; class Amphibia; order Anura; family Rhinodermatidae; genus Rhinoderma; species Rhinoderma darwinii. Next base: position 14,913,868 of record NC_134691.1, on the reverse strand, counting down.
TGCCTCCTATATACAAGAATATAACTACTATAATACTGCCCCTATGTACAAGAATATAACTACTATAATTCTGCCCCTATATACATGAATATAACTACTATAATACTGCCCCCTATATACAAGAATATAACTACTATAATACTGCCCCTGTAAAGGATCTGGCAGACACAACTTCTGTGTCGATGCCCATAGTTAATCAGTCTGCACCTGCTTCTATGTCTGTGAGACTGACTCCATCTTCCACCACCCAGGATGGCAGGCTTAGGAGTGGGAGAGCCTATCACAGCCTGGCCAGACGGAGCTAGCTCCCGCCCTCTGTCTATTTATATCTGCCTTTCCTGTTCCTCCTTTGCTTGTGATTCTTCTCTGCTGGTTTCCTGGCCCTTCTGCAGCTTCTTGAACTACTGATCCTCTGCTTGACCTTGGCTTTACTGACCACTCTTCTGCTCTGCCTTTTTGTACCTCGCTCATCTCCTGGTTTGACTCGGCTCGTTCACTTCGCTTGTTGCTCACGGTGTCCCCGTGGGCAGCTTCCCCATTTCCCTGGCTTTTTGTACCCTTGTCTGTTTGTCTGTCGTGCACCTATTGAGTGTAGGGACCGTCGCCCAGTTGTACCCCGTCGCCTAGGGTGGGTCGTTGCAAGTAGGCAGGGACTGAGTGGCGGGTAGATTAGGGCTCACCTGTATGTCTCCCTACCCCGACATTACAGCCCCTATATACAATAATATAACTACTATAATACTGCCCCCTATTTACAAGAATATAACTACTATAATACTGCCCCCTATTTACAAGAATATAACTACTATAATACTGCCTCTATATACAAGAATATAACTACTATAATTATCTTTTTTATTTGAAAACTTGCAACAAAATATTACAAATACCTTTGCAATACTCATAACAGATAAAGAAAATAAACATTTGTCTCTTAATAACATCACAATCATTAAACAAACCATAATATATGAATATTGCGCCAGTATAGATCGTTTCAACAATTTTTCATGATATTATTCTAGACAGTATTACAGGAGAGTTCTTTATTGGTGACCGGGCAGCATCGCGCACACCACAGAGGGTACACGGTCACCACATTTATGACATATAGTAAGCCTCTATGATATAAACAGAGTTCGGGGTAGAAGTCTCCATACAGCAGCTGAGAGTTTCACGGTCCCACTAGATGTGGTGACTGCAGGGACACAGCAGGGACATTACACTGCAGATAAGTCTCTTGTATAAAGATGACATTGGTTTTGTCGTCAGACAGACGCTGGAATATCGCCTGCCGCCTGCTCCTATTCTTCACACTGTTCACGTTAATAGGAGGTGATTTTCAGCCTCATCCTGGTTACATGTCTTTCCTACTTTTTTTCCTTCTTCCACTGCTATGTCCTGTAACACCCCATCTTTTGGTGGACATTGGGGGGTCAGCGTCTTCATCCTGAGGTTCGTCATCTGGGTTGTGTGAGGAGACTTGCTCCATCTCTGCTTCTTCTTCCTGGTCATCTTCCCCCAGCGCACAGTAACGTCCCCCAGTTATCGCCAGCACTGAAGACTCCGGTGATTTCTTTGCAGCAGTGATTTTTTTCCTAGAAGAATCATCTGTTTTACTTCTCCTTTTAACCGTCTGAAATCCCTCCTCATCGATACTGGTCGCTGCGGCTGGATCAGCTGGTTCCTTACTGGTCGCTGCGGCTGGATCAGCTGGTTCCTTACTGTTCGCTGTGGCTGGATCAGCTGGTTCTTTACTGGTCACTGACGATGGCTCAGCTGGTTCTTTACTGGTCGCTGCGGCTGGATCAGCTGGTTCTTTACTGGTCGCTGCGGCTGGCTTAGCTGTTTTTTTACTGGTCGCTGCGGCTGGCTTAGCTGTTTTTTTACTGGTCGCTGCGGCTGGATCAGCTGGTTTTTTACTGGTCGCTGCGGCTGGATCAGCTGGTTCCTTACTGGTGTCGGGCAGATATTTGGTGACAGAGTGACTGGATATTTTACTTTTAGCATGACCTCTATTTTCAGTGGCTGGTGACACTTGTGCAGCATCCACAGATGGGACATTCGTCTCTGGAGCAGGGTCTCTGGTACTTCGGCTCACATTATAGTTGGGACTTCCAGGTTCTGGGGTTGTATCTACACATATGGAGACATCCTCCTGCTCTTCCTCCATGACTCCTTTAAAGGTCTCCTCTTTATTATGTTCTGCATGCGGACACTCCCGGAATGTATGTCCAGGTCCTAAGCACAGGTTACAGATGACAGGTCCTGTACAATCGTCCTTCACATGCCCAAACTGACCACATAGTGAGCACTTAATACGGGAACAGTTGAATGCCAGGTGTCTGCCCCCACATCTATGGCACAGTCGCGGTTGACCAGGGTAGTAACATACACTTCTCTCCGAGCCCAGGTAGAAGGAGTGCGGCAGATGTCTGGTCACTCCATTCTCCTGAACCAGCTGGATCTTGACAGAATATCCTCCATTCCAGATCTCCTCCTCATCATAGATCTTTGTTGGCAGTCTCTTCACTTCACAATATCTGCTCAACCAGTGCTGCAAATCTGCCAGAGCCACCACCTCAGACTGGAAAAGGACGGTGGCGGTGACTACCTGGGGTTTAGTCAGCTGGATGACATGTAGATGCTCCCACATCGCGTGCTCCTTTGTATCATTATAAATACTCCAGAATAAGTCTAGACTATATTGCAGCTTGAAACTAATGTCATAATTCCTGCTGGAGGGAACGTGGATCAGACCGAACACCTCAGAAGCTTTAAACTTCATAAACTCCTTCAACAAAACTTTCCCAATGTAGAGTCTGGAGGGGAGGTTTTCCTCTGGTCCGGAGTACCTGATTCTGACCGCGTTCCTCCTCTGAGGTGGGGGTTAGTCGGTCTTGTGACGCTGGAGAACAGTCTCCTGTACTGAGGTCTGTCAGCAGGTGGGTCAGGACTGGACCTCTCCTCAGCTGATTGTACTGCAGATTCTCCTGTGTCTGCTCCTGATCGCTGTGTAACCTGTACTCCATTCACTGACACTGCGGACGGCTGAACCTCCAGAACAGGGTCTGCAATGTCCGCCTCAGCCTGTGCCGCTGGTTCATCAGATATCAGACTGTCAATCACTGCGCTGAGCGAGGTCTCACTTATAATATCAGGACATGAGGCACTTTCTTGCTCACTCCCAGGAGTGCCACTCGCATTCACTTCATCAGTACTGCACATAGAGTCTACTGCAGTTAACCCCTCGTCAGCTGGCACACATTTCTCTGCAGCTTTAGCAGCATTTGTGTTGGCTGATTGCACAGACCCCACACATGATGAGAGATGTGATCCTCCAGCCACTGCACACTCATATCTTCCAGGGTTTCCCTGCTCCACAATATTATACACAGTCTTATAGTCAGTGTCTTTTTTTGCAATGATATTTTTTCTCTTCACAGTTTGGGCTCTGGTCTCCCTTTTGTTCTCCATTGCCCAGTTCTTTATTTTGGATACTGTGCATGATTCTTTCTGCAATCTCTCCTTCAATATCACCAGCTCACGTGTGCAAACATCCAGACACTCATATTTCATCAGCTTTGCCTTTGGATCAGTCTCTTGGTTAATTTCAGTTCTCAATTTGCGAACTTGCATTTCCATTTTAAAGATATTTTTCTTTGTCATTTTTGTGCACAATTCACCAACATCATGAGATTCAGTTGACTCACCAGCCTACCATTTCCAGATCTTCACCTCCACCATCTCCATGCTGCAGGCCAAACTCCAGACTCTGGGCTTTCCCAGGATCATCAGCCCAGGACCCCTCCCCTCCACCTGGGTCAGAAGCCATGCATAGTCCTAACAGGGAGCTCACAAGCACACGTCTATCCTCTCCTATGGACAAGAATAGAACTACTATAATACTGCCCCCTATATACAAGAATATAACTTATAATACTGCCCCCTATGTACTAGAATATAACTACTATAATACTGCCTCCTATGTACAAGAATATAACTACTATAATACTGCCCCTATATGCAAGAATATGACTACTATAATACTGCCCCTTATATACAAGAATATAACTACTATAATACTGCCCTATATGTACAAGAATATAACTACTATAATACTGCTCCTATGTACAAGAATATAACTACTATAATACTGCCCCATATGTGCAAGAATATAACTACTATAATACTGCCCCTATGTACAAGAATATAACTTCTATAATACTGCCTCTATATACAAGAATATACAGTAACTACTATAATACTGCCTCCTATATACAAGAATATATCTACTATAATACTGCCCCTATATACAAGAATATAACTACTATAATACTCCCTCTATATTCAAGAATATAACTACTATAATACTGCCTCCTATATACAAGAATATAACTACTATAATACTGCTCCTATATACAAGAATATAACTACTATAATACTGCCCCCTATGTACAAGAATATAACTACTATAATACTGCTGCCTATATACAAGAATATAACTACTATAATACTGCCCCTATATACAAGAATATAACTACTATAATACTGCCCCCTATATACAAGAATATAACTACTATAATACTGCTGCCTATATACAAGAATATAACTACTATAATACTGCAACTATATACAAGAATATAACTACTATAATACTGCCCCCTATATACAAGAATATAACTACTATAAGGACATGCCCACACGTGGCGGATTTCCTCCGCAACTGTACGCATCAATGCCGCACAGAATCTTCGTTGCAGATTCTGCGGCGGATCTGCCCAAAATGTGCAGAAAATTGATGCGGACTAGCTGCTGCGGACTGCGGGAAAAGTGCTTCCCTTCTCCCCATCAGTGCAGGATAGAGAGAAGGGACAGCACTTTCCCTAGTGAAAGTAAATGAATTTCATACTTACCGGCCGTTGTCTTGGTGACGCGTCCCTCTTTCGGCATCCAGCCCGACCTCCCTGGATGACGCGGCAGTCCATGTGACCGCTGCAGCCTGTGATTGGCTGCAGCCGTCACTTAGACTGAAACGTTATCCTTGGAAGCCGGACTGGAGACAGAAGCAGGGAGTTCTCGGTAAGTATGAACTTCTATTTTTTTTACAGGTTGCTGTATATTGGGATCGGTAGTCACTGTCCAGGGTGCAGAAACAGTTACTGCCAATCGCTTAACTCTTTCAGCACCCTGGACAGTGACTATTTACTGACGTCTCCTAGCAACGCTTCCGTAATTACGGGAGCCCCATTGACTTCCTCAGTCTGGCTGTAGACCTAGAAATACATAGGTCCAGCCAGAATGAAGAAATGTCATGTCAAAAAAGCAAGACGCATCCGCAGCACATATAACATTTTCATGACAGCTGCGGACTTCATTGCTGAATTTAGAATCTCCATTGAAGTCAATGGAGAAATTCTGCCGTGAGTCCGCAACCAGTCCGCCACAACTCCGCAACAGCCATTGCATGCTGCGGACACCAAATTCCGCACTGCAGCCTATGCTCCGCAGCGGAATTTTACGCATCGTCTAAACGAACACTGCTAAATAAAAGTGGAAGTCAATGGAGAAACGGCTCCGCTGCGGATTAACGCTGTGGAGTGTCCGCTGCAGAATTCAAGAGGAAATCTGCCACGTCTGGCCATGCCCTAATACTGCTGCCTATATACAAGAATATAACTACTATAATACTGCCCCTATATACAAGAATATAACCACTATAATACTGCTGCCTATATACAAGAATATAACTACTATAATACTGCCCCTATATACAATAATATAACTACTATAATACTGCCCCCTATGTACAAGACTATAACTACTATAATACCGCTGCCTATATACAAGAATATAACTACTATAATACTGCCCCTATGTACAAAAATATAACTACTATAATACTGCCCCTATATACAAGAATATAACTATTATAATACTGCCCTCTATATACAAGAATATAACTACTATAATACTGCCCCTATATACAAGAATATAACTACTATAATGCTGCCCCCTATATACAAGAATATAACTACTATAATACTGCTCCCTATATACAAAAATATAACTACTATAATACTGCCCCTATATACAAGAATATAACTACTATAATACTGCTTCCTATATACAAGAATATAACTACTATAATACTGCCACCTATATACAAGAATATAACTACTATAATACTGCCCCCTATATACAAGAATATAACTACTATAATACTGCCTCCTATGTACAAGAATATAACTACTATAATACTGCTCCTATATACAAGAATATAACTACTATAATACTGCACCTATAAACAAGAATATAACTACTAGAATACTGCCCCTATGTACAAGAATATAACTACTATAATGCTGCCCCCTATGTACAAGAATATAACTACTATAATACTGCCCCCTATATACAAGAATATAACTACTATAATACTGTCCCCTATATACAAGAATATAACTACTATAATACTGCTGCCTATATACAAGAATATAACTACTATAATACTGCCTCCTATATACAAGAATATAACTACTATAATACTGCCCCTATATACAAGAATATAACTACTATAATACTGCCCCTATATACAAGAATATAACTACTATAATACTGCCCCCTATATACAAAAATATAACTACTATAATACTGCCCCTATATACAAGAATATAACTACTATAATACTGCCCCCTAAATACAAGAATATAACTACTATAATACTGCCCCCTATATACAAGAATATAACTACTATAATACTGCCCCTATATACAAGAATATAACTACTATAATACTGCCTCTATATACAAGAATATAACTACTATAATACTGCCCCTATGTACAAGAATATAACTACTATAATACTGCCTCCTATATACAAGAATATAACTACTATAATACTGCCCCCTAAATACAAGAATATAACTACTATAATACTGCCCCCTATGTACAAGAATATAACTACTATAATACTGCTCCTATATACAAGAATATAACTACTATAGTTCTGTCTGGCCAGAAAGGATTTGGATGAAATCCAGCTCCAGTGCCGCTTGATAAAGGGAACAGATAAGTGCATAGGCTAAATATGGGCAATTTTCCACTAAGACCAGTAATGATTCCATTTGGAAGGAATCCTTATCGTTCACTGATATTATATACATTGTAATTAAAGGCCAATTGCTCCTAATAGCGAGTCTGGCTGACTGACAATTCTTACGGAATTCTTATGAATGTTACAAAATAAAAAGACAACTTTAATCTGCCGGAGTTTTTTTTCAAGATAAAGAAAGTGACATAACACATACAAAATATATATACTACGAAAGATATTAAGTTATTACTATATTATTAGAGACGACAAAAAGATCAAATAAAAGCCCTACTGAAGTGGTATTCCAGTTTTAGAAAAGAAATGTTATTCTTTGTATAATTAATTTTTTTACAATTATCTAATATACTTTCTGTATCAATTCTATTTTCAAGATGTATGCTTGCTGTCATACAATAGAAACCTTTATCATTTACTTCCTATGGATAAGATCTCTCCTGGTCGTGTGATGGACACAGGTGCACAGCCGGTTACAAGACACAGCTCTTGATATACATACTGTGCTGAGAACCTATGTGTCTATTAGATGACCAGGACTGATTTGTATCTACTAGAGGTAAAGAGTGATGGTTCCTATTGGATGACAGCAAGCAGAGCTCTTGAAAAGCAACATGATTTGATACAAATTGGTTCATGCCAACTTTTAGGAAGTAATACCATCCATAAGGATGATTAGGTTATATATTCAATGACTAAGAAATGTATAGACCCCAAAGCAGGTTCTTTTGTTGACTTTTGAGGCTGGACCTCACCTGGTTGTGGTTTGGGCACGTTTAGTCACCAGGACCTGGGCTTACTGGAGGATACTCAGATGCACCAGTCCAGCACTAAATGGAGCCTACCATTATCTGGCCATCTAAACTTAGGACAACCATGCCTACCAAACAGCCCTTAAACCCAGCAGATATGCGGATAAGACGGTACATGCAGCTCCTTGACCATCCACCATTATTACTCTTGAGAGAACGAGCAGAAGTGGAGAGAACGGGATGTAACTCAAGGAATAGGCATTGCATCTCTTGCATCTTGCCTAAACCAAGATGTCTGTAGCTACCTATGGCAGATCAGCAGTTAGGCAAAAACCTTAGGGTCAGTTCACACATTGCAGAAATGCTGCGGATTTTCCTCAACGGAATTAGTTGGGGAAAATCTGCAGCAAACACAGTAGCAGCAAAGTGGATCAGATAAAACAAATCTCCACACGCTGCGTAAATACTGAGCAAAAATAACGCTCAAAAACTGACCTGCGGTACGGAAATTTATTCTGCAGCGTGTCAATTGTATTTGTGTAATCGCTGCTTATTTGTTTTGCGGGTTTCCCCCATTGAATTCAATGGGGAGGTAAAACCCGCGACAAATAGCAGATGTTGTGTTTTCGTGGCGGATTCGCAGCGATTCCGTCGCAAAAAACGCAACTAAGAAAAGAAACAAAAACATATACTTCGGTCTCATGCACACGTCAGTATTCTGGTCAGTATTTTGCTTCAGTATTTGAAAGCCAAAACCAGTAGTGGAACATAAACAGAGAAAACCTATAATGGAAAGATTTGCGCCTCTTCCGTGTTTTGGACCCACTCCTGGTTTTGGACCCACTCCTGGTTTTGGCTTCCAGATACTGAAGGAAAAGACTGACCAGAATACTGACGTGTGCATGAGGCTTTACCTCTGTGTTTCTTTCTCCAGGCCGGCCTCCTGGGATGACGTTTCATCCCATATGACCGTTGCAGCCAATCACAGGCTGTAGCGGCGGTCACATGGGATGAAACGTCAACCCAAGAGGCCGACCTGGATGACGTCAGAGGGAAGGCCTCCTCAGATGACGCTTCATCCCATGTGACCGTCGCTGCAGCGGTCTCCTGGGATGAAACGTAATCCCAAGAGGCCGGCCTGCCAACTGCTGCAGTTTTCCGGAGCGGACATTCTGGGTGAAAAACTGCACCACAGTTTGTTGCGGTTTTTCACCCACAATTCCCTGCGTCGCACAGGGCAGATACGCTGTGTGCTAATATGCAGCGTATCCGCCTCGAGTGAACTCAGTCTTATGAACACCGTCCGAGTGTCGTGATCACATGGCGTGTGAGAGTCATGTATGAATCATGGCCAGTCTTATATCGATCCATATATCTAACAGTAAGCAGGTTTCTGGTTACACACATGATACAGATAAAGCAACCCAGCTCGGCTGAACGTCTAGTTGGCAGATAGAAAGGTCAGGCAGGAAACACAAAATTAATGCAAGCAGAAATTTCAGCACCCTTCTTCTCCATAAATCAAATACTTTCTTGGTTTACATTGAAATCACACTGGAAGGCTGACTTGCTTTGGACACGAGGTTCAGGGTCAGACCGGTCCACTAGAGTACCATATGATTCTCCGGGGGGCTCAGGCATTGACACAATAATGGGCGCCAAAAGTCCAGCAGAAGATGACCCCATTTGAAGATGACTTTAGAGCCAATCACTTGCCACTAGGGTCCATTTCTTATGGGACGGTTCACAGATAACCTATTAGATCTTATTGATGATCTATAACAACAAATATTACAATGTAATTATAAGTAGACGGGAACGTGTTCTGTATAGTAGGAGGGTGGCGCTCATAATCATTTCCTCTGGTGGCCTCAAGGAACCTTTCCGGAGTTGACTAGGTGTTTCTTTATAGTTATGGACCTGGTGTATGAGACATGTCAACTTTCTAGTGGGATTTACATGGAAACCATGAACAATGGTGGATTATAAAATGGGCGTTTCGGGCGGTCGCCCGGGGCCCGAGGCTGCCAGGGGGCCCATCGGGGCCCGAGGCTGCCAGGGGGCCCATCGCGGCCCGAACCGCCCATCGCGGCCCGAACCGCGCTGCCCGCTTCCAACTGAATCTGCATCCGCAGGACACAGATTCAGTTGGGTTGAATGCTGGCGCCTCGCTCCAGCATTCACTCTGTCGTGAGCGGCTCGGTGCAGGCAGGCGCGATGTAGTGACGTCATCGCGCCTGTCTGCACGGAGTCACTCACAGTACAGTGCAGAGGAGGAGAAGCATCGCATCCCCCACCGTTGTGGGAACCGGGATAGGTAAGTAATTATGTTTTCTTTTTTATTAGGTACGCACATATGGGGCATTATGCTGTGTCAGCTATGGGGCATTATGCTGTGTCAGCTATGGGGCATTATGCTGTGTCAGCTATGGGGAATTATACTGTGTCACCTCTATGGGGCATTATACTGTGTCAGCTATGGGGCATTATACTGTGTCAGCTATGGGGCATTATACTGTGTCACCTCTATGGGGCATTATACTGTGTCACCTCTATGGGGCATTATGCTGTGTCTTCTATGGGGCATTATGCTGTGTCTTCTATGGGGCATTATACTGTGTCAGCTATGGGGCATTATACTGTGTCAGCTATGGGGCATTATGCTGTGTCTTCTATGGGGCATTATGCTGTGTCTTCTATGGGGCATTATGCTGTGTCTTCTATGGGGCATTATACTGTGTCAGCTATGGAGGCATTATACTGTGTCAGCTATGGAGGCATTATACTGTGTCACATCTATGGGGCATTATACTGTGTCAGCTATGGGGCATTATACTGTGTCACCTCTATGGGGCATTATACTGTGTCAGCTATGGGGCATTATACTGTGTCAGCTATGGGGCATTATGCTGTGTCAGCTATGGGGCATTATGCTGTGTCAGCTATGGGGCATTATGCTGTGTCAGCTATGGGGCATTATGCTGTGTCAGCTATGGGGCATTATACTGTGTCAGCTATGGGGCATTATACTGTGTCAGCTATGGGGCATTATACTGTGTCACCTCTATGGGGCATTATACTGTGTCAGCTATGGGGCATTATGCTGTGTCAGCTATGGGGCATTATACTGTGTCAGCTATGGGGCATTATACTGTGTCGCAGCTATAGGGGCATTATACTGTGTCACAGCTATAGGGCATTATACTGTGTCACAGCTATAGGGGCATTATACTGTGTCGCAGCTATGGGGGCATTATACTGTGTCGCAGCTATGGAGGCATTATACTGTGTCGCAGCTATGGGGGCATTATACTGTGTCGCAGCTATGGAGGCATTATACTGTGTCGCAGCTATGGGGCATTATACTGTGTCGCAGCTATGGAGGCATTATACTGTGTCGCAGCTATGGGGCATTATACTGTGTCGCAGCTATAGGGGCATTATACTGTGTCAGCTATTGGGCATTATACTGTGTCAGCTATGGGCATTATACTGCGTTGCAGCTATGGAGGCATTATACTGTGTCGCAGCTATGGGGCATTATACTGTGTCGCAGCTATGGAGGCAATATACTGTGTCACAGCTATGGGGCATTATACTGTGTCGCAGCTATGGAGGCATTATACTGTGTCGCAGCTATGGGGCATTATACTGTGTCGCAGCTATGGGGCATTATACTGTGTCGCAGCTATGGGGGCATTATACTGTGTCACATCTATGGGGCATTATACTGTGTAGAGGCAGCTATGAAGGGCATTATACTGTGGGGGCAGCTATGGGTGGCAATATACTGTGGGGGCAGCTACGGGGGACATTATACTGAGCAATTACAAGAGCTGCAGGTCCAAGGGGGGAGACGCTGTGTAGCACAATATACAAGGAGGGATTGTTGTATAGCACTATATAGAAGGGAGCGCTGTGTATCACTATATCTAAGGGGGATTGCTGTGTAGCACTATATACAAGAGGGGGAGGGCTATGTGACGCTATTTACAGAGGGGGATGACTGTGTAGCGCTATTTACAGGGGGCTGTGTGTGGTGCTATCTACAGTGTTTGACACAATTATATTCAGGGGCGCAGTCTATGGTGCTATAATATTTAGGGGCACAGTGTTTGTACTATTTTATTCAGGGGTGCAGTGTTTGGTGCTATTATATTTAGGGGCACAGTGTGTGGCACCATGATAATATTATCTTTGTTTATAGGTGTGGAAATGTTGGAAAGGTGAGGAGCCAAAGACATCTGAGTGGCAAAATCTGCAGAAATGGGTCATGGCCGGGAAAAGTCGTCATGAAGTCTGGACTGGATGGAGAAGAGGAAAAAAACTACGTCGTCACCTGTGAGTCACTAGATTTATAGAGAATCTGTCACCTCTCCTGACATGTTTATTATAGGAAATCCTTGTATTTCACAAAAAGTCTTTCTGCAGTCCAGGACTGATAGACAATTCCCCTTGTCAGGAGGATGTGTCCCTGCACAGTGTGATACTGTCAGTATGTAGGGACACAGCCCTGTGACAAGGGGAATCGTAACACTGTTAATGCTTGCCCAAAAAAGTAGTGTTAAAAATAGTTACGGTGTGGCAGGGCGGCGGTGAGGAAGGGGGGCCCAAGTTTGGGTAACAGCCCAGGGCCCATGGTCTACTTAATCCGCCACTGACCATGAAGAGTGCTGAGATGGCTCCTCACTTCTGGCTGCACATACGACGTCCCCTACCCTCGCTATTGTTTGGAAATTCATTCCTGTTTCCACAAATATGTTTTAAGTACGAGCATGTGGCTCAGATATTGTTTCTAGTTGATGGCACTTTAATTCAAAGTATGCCTATAATTTTTTATTTATATATTTATTTATTTTGCTTAATTTAGTAGGACATTTTCTTCCCCTTTCAGCAGCCTGTAGTTCCCATTTCCCTGTTGGCAGGACCTCTGTAAACATTCACATGTTCATGTTCATTCCCCAAAAATCCCATCTAGTCTGAAACAGTAAATACTAAACAGGGAGGAAGGGGAGGAGGGGGATGCAATTGGAGTCGTTCTGCCTTACGCCTCATGCACACGACCGAGTGTGCCGTCAGTGATCCGAGAAAAGATAGGACATGTTCTAACTTTCCTCGGATCGGAGGCTCGGACCATTTTTCACGAACACGATTCACCCACTAAAGTGAATGGGTCCGTGAAGACTATCAGGTGCCACTCGGATGCCGTCAAAAACGGCCCAAGTGGCTCAACGGTCGTGTGCAAGAGACCTTCGAGTTTTAGTGAAGAGGGGAGGGAAGCAGCAGGAGGACACATCTGATTGGCACAGAGGACAGAGCACAGTGCTGACATCACACAACACCAGGTAGAACCCGCCCAATAAGCATGGAGAGGGAAAATATACATTTACAGAAACCAGTGGAGAGGAGGAAAGACACCCAAAATGTGCAGGTTACATACAACATTTGCATCTAATACACGGAGGAGGGATTGGGATTTTTTATTTTTATGGAATATTATGTGTGTTTTAACCCTTTGGTCATAAAAAGTATAAATTAAAGTACCACTAAACTACTCCCACATGAATTATCACCTGTTGACTACAGTTTTACTTTCTCTGACACTTTGTTGAGTCTAGATCTAGTTGGGATTTGGTGTGTTAAAGTGCACTTTCTGGAACTGGAACATTAATCGGTGGGATTCTGACCTTTGGAACCCCCATTGATTAGCACTGTGAAGGGGCTGTGGCGTTTGGGGGAATGGGAGAAGCTGCAGTACTAGGCCCAGCCACTCATACAGTCAAGATGCTGTGCCTATGTAAACAATGAAGGGTAAAGGCGCCGATACATCTTTTTGGTAGGGGTCCCGGAGGACAGACATTGATTGCCTATCCTAAGGATAAGTCTCAGGGAAACACTTTAAAGCTACTGTACATTTTGTCCTCAATAATAATGTATGGGAATATAGTGGCATACATGGACCATTGGACCTCATTGTAAAAAAATGTATACCGCGCAGTATACGTTTTTTCTTAATGTATTCCTATGCTAACTAAGCTACTTCATACAGCGGGGGGGGGGGGGGAAGGTATGCCGATGCATACCGGCCTGGCGTATGTCAAAGAAACACTATTATGGCACATACTCAGATCAATAAGGGCCCCATAGATACATTCGGTGTATATGCCAAATATAGTAAATGTCATATAAACACACCCTAATTAACAGTGACAACCAACGTCTAATAAGTTATTTGTGAATCACCCATAAGAAATAGACCCTAGTGGCAAATGATTGGCCTCTAAGTCAGGTCTAAACTGGGTTGTATTCTGCTGATCCTTTGGGGTTTTGTTATTGAAGGGGCCCATTACTGTGTAAGAACTTGGGCCCACTGAAGGATCCTCTAGTACTTTGGTGGCCCAGCTATTATGACATTCAAAAACGTACCCAGTTTGGAGCTTAAGATTCTATTATCTTTATTACATTTATTTGATGCTTACTGCCCTTTTTTTTTTTTTTTCATTGTTGCCTGTTCCATTAGGGTTATTGCATTAAAAGTGACTGAAGCTCTGTCTATTCAGATTGGCTTTTTGGTACTAGCACAAGCCCTCCCTAAAGTCTGTACTGGAAAGCTGATTTCCCTTAAAACAAGGAAAGAATGATTATAAAGTAGAGAAAGTACTTGTAGAAAATATTATTGGTATCTGACCCATATACTTGGGCAAATTCTCTCTTAATCCTGGGGATCCAGGGAGTGTGTTTTTTTCCCACAGCATTTTTAAGTATTGATTGACCACAGTATTGCCAATCTTGAATAAAACCTACTACCTTTTATAATAAAATATAGTAAAACTGCCTCGCGGGAAAAAGAAGCGACATGCCCTATCTTCGGGCGCTTCCGCCTCTGACCTCCCATTGACTTCAATGGGAGGCAGAGAAAGCGTATTTCGCTCTGTTTTATGCCCGCGGCGCTCAATGGCTGCGGGAGAAAAACGGCGCGAAAATCGCCGCGAAAATCGGCGTGCAGGGAGAGGAATATCTGCCTCAAACTTCCAAACGGAATTTTGAGGCAGATATTCCTCCTGCAAAATACTCTGTGTGAACATAGCCTAAAAGTCATACATTTAGAAAATATTCGAGTATATAATAATAAAATCTTAAGGACAACTTTTTATGTTTAGGATTGTTTTATTTCTGGTTTAGAAAAAGAGAGGACACATTTAGTATTGCAATTATGTAGAGTTTAGATTTTATTTATTATTAAGTTACAATGACATTCAGGATTTATTAACAGTTAGTCAATTTATTGTTAACAGTCATTTAAATGATGTCAAAATTATAATTCAATCCTTGGCTTCAGACTGATGAAAATAAATAATCTATTTTCAAGTAACGTGACATCCAGTAAAATATTCCCCAGTGTTTAGATTGATTTGCAGATGTTTGCAAGACATTTTTGCTTTAATGCTGTAAAAAAAAAAAAAAAAGAGAAAAAACACATCTTAAGGGTGAAATGTACGGAGATGGTGTTGCAATTAATTTATGTTTTTATTACATTTTTATTAGAATTATTATTCGAGTTTTTTTATTTATTTTTTAGCATTTTTGGTAATGAGAGAACCAGAAAAAAATTTGCACACTGCTCTGTACACTTCAGGAATCTATCAATGTATGTGCGTTTCATTGTATTTATTATTTTATGTTAGTAAGTTTAGAAATACTATTTTATTTATAATAATATAATAGTTTTTAATAATATACTACCATTACAACATTTCAGACTGCTGAATCTTTATTTTTTTTCCAGTTCCTAAATATTACTATAAAAAAAAATTGTGTAAAAATTTATGTAAATATGTATTAAAAAGTAGGAAAATGATTATTATTTTTTTTTTAAGCAATTATATGTCTTTGCTTTTAATTTTTGACATAACAGTCTGAATTATAAGGCCCCGGTAACACTTTATATTTTTATAAAGTTTTTATGTGCACTTTTATAAATTCAAAACTGGGAATTAATTTTAAATAAGAGGATAATCATAAGACCTCATGTAGACGACGTGTATACTGAACGCAGTGTTAATGCATTTGACAGGGGCCATGCATACTGCTGTATGAAGCTAAAGTGGTATATAAATATTTGTTCATTCCTTCCAGGGGCAACTCGATCCAAAATAAGGCACCAACTATGTGGTGCTCAATGTGTCGCGGAGTATGGTTCCATATTTTACATCGTCTTACAGGTTGAAATGCACATAGTTGGGTATCTGAGGTCTTAAAGGGGTTATCCAGTATAGAAAACCCATTTTCATGTACCCTATTGGGGAATTCTGAGTTAGTAAAGGGGGTCCTTTCTTCTGGAACCTTATCTTTTGGTCAGAGGGGTGAGCGGTTACAATGAGCGTCTCTCGCTCTGGTGGACGTGTCCTGTCCTGTATTACATAGACAACATATTGATATAAATGGACACTGCGTAATACTTAATTTCCCCTGTGGTGGCGCTGCAGGAATGTTATACGCTTACTGACAGATTTCCCCACAGATTACTGATGATTGCTGGGGGTCCTAGCATGGGGAAACTTTGTGATTAGTTTATTGTCATGGAACCCTTCTAACAAGTAGGGAATATCCAAAGCGGAGAATTCTTTTCAGTTTTCAGCAATATTTTTCCTTCTTGTGTGCTTCATTCGCAATTTGTAAAGAAAAAAAAGAAAAAATTCTATGAAACTGCCCCAAAAGTTCAGTGTGAACTAGGAGGAATTATATATCTGCTATGAATCTTTTGTAAAACCATTCACAAATAGAAATATATCAAAATGTATATGTATTAAAATCATTATCCCACAGCTTTTAGTTGAAATTAGAAATCTAAAAACTTATTTTTAGCATTTCTCCAGAATATTTACATTTTTATTCTAAAATTGTAGATTAATTTAAATTAATATTTACATAAATAATTTATAAAGATCGGGTCCATTTGTTTAGATTATAAAATGGTTTGTGCACTATTTTTATTTTTTACTTTTTTTTTTCTTAATTTTCCTGCTGGCTTGACCACAATGCCAGCTTGAAGTTAATGTAAAATTCTGAATCCTCAACATGTTTTGTACTTTTATGCTTGTAGTGTGCATTAATATGCCTTAAAGATGAAAAATACTTGACCTGGAACACAGAGTCCGCAGGACACCTTTTTTTTTTTTTTAATAAAAAATTAATAATATTCACATAACCCATGTATAAAAAGCAAATTTTTGAAACGTTTTCATGAAACCTGTTGACCTGAAGACAATTTTTTGTCAAAGGTTAGAGTTTCATACAGTCAATGAAAAGCTTCTGTGGGGTTGGGAAAATAATCTGACCATTTGTTTTGGTCAGATTATTGCTATTGTAGGTCCCCTGCACTATGTAGAGTGGCAGTGGCCAGTATATTGGGTTCTACTTCAAGATGGCAGCCTTTTACATGGGCTAATGATCGGGCAAACGAGCGTTCATATGAGCGCTCATTCCCAATCATTGCCCTGTGTAATCAGGGCAACGATCGGTCGATCATTGAGCAATTGACTGATCTGCTAAATTTTGCGGCCAATAAAATGGTCTCTATTCGGCAGCACATCTTGCTGTGTAAACAGGGAGATGTGCTGCCGACACGATGAAAATGTATGAGGATGAACGATCGTAGTAACGATCCTTTGTCCCATCTCCTTGTGCAAGAGGCAAACGGGCACCGATCGAAGAGCAATCGCGTCGATTGGCACTAGTTTTCATGGTTTATATTGGGCCGCCTAAAAGAACGCTCATGCCAACGGGTTGCTCTTTTGCTGTTTTCAATATGCAAGTGGGAAAACTGTCTTCTCCTTGGTGTACGTTTCAGTCTCCCTGTCATCTACATTTTCTAGCGAAATACTCCTTGACGCAACGTATAGGGTTCTGTTTGTTTCGTCCTGTGATATAAGCTGATGGGGGTCTCAAACATTGTCTGATAACTAATTTACAATGTAACACAGGTTAGGGCAGAGGAGAGGAGAAGCACCATGTATGAAGAAGGGCCCGGCTGTGGAATAAGTAACTAACAGTGACTAGTATCACTTACTAGGCACTGGGACATCTAAAAATGGGACATTGCAAAAATTTGTAGTAGAGTTTTTAGGGTACCACTTATATCTGTCACTTGTGTTCTGGTAGATCACCGAACTAACAAAAAGTTCATCCCATACTGAAAAAGTTTGACCACTCCTGGTGCAGAGTAAGACTGGATTCACACTAATCATGACAGAAATGATGAAGACCAATGAAAACTGATGCACGTTCGCCATTTGAGTCCCATATCAATAAACAGTCCCATGTGAACAAATACATGTTGACGGATCATATTTCAAAATATGTGAACCCAACATAAGCCAAGTCAAGAAGGAGCAGAGCATCCATGGAATGAGTGTCCACTGAGTGAATGTTATTTTTCCTGAACCATATGCCCATAATTGCCCTTTTAAAGGTCCTGAAAATTGCACTGTGGGTTGGTAAGGTCTTTCTCTTGAGGAAAAGGAAAAGACAACTCCGGAAGCCACAAAATGGCCGATACTTAGTGGAAACCTTGCTACAATTTTATATCTAAAACGGGTTGTAAACACACAAACTGCCCCCTATCAAAAAGCATTGTGAAATGTGTCTGGAATGATAGCAAAAGAATATTTGTCCGATGCTTCTACATCTCCCTAAAAAGCATGGAAACAAATCATTTTAGTGTAATATGTATAAACAATTAATAACAATAATTCTCTAAAGGGAAGGAACCGCACTCACCAAACCGAGTTGTACAATAAACAGGCACAACTCTGGGATATACGTGAAGGTAAAGGGCCAGTCCTCCAATTGGCCTGGTTGCTGCTCCACCTGCAGACATCGCATACGAGACCAAGAGAGATTATCCAACGGAAAAAAAAGAAGTAAAAAGTACTTTCTGATGGGCGCGGCCAGTGGGTTAGAAGGAGTGGAGGGTTCATAAAAACATAAAAAAAACATTTATTGAGCCAACGCGTTTCGAAGTTGTTCTGACTTCTTTACCAGGTACTTAAAGATAAATGTTTTTATGACCTTTTGAACCCTCTGCTCCTTCTAACCCACTGGTGACGCCTGATTTTTACGTTTTTTTTTTCCATTCGATGATCTAAAATAATAAACAGCACCCAACAGTTGTGTATTATATTATATTATGTTAATTAGTTATACAAATATTTATAAAAAATAAATACAAAAATAAAAGTATTTGTAAATAATGAACATAATATAATACACAACTATTGGCGGCTGCGAAGTGTTTTCGGTCATTGTTCTTTAGGAAGTTGTAGAAGCACCGGACATATATTGTTTTACCCAGGGGTAGGTTTCTTGTCCTTGGCGGCTATTCTTTCAGCTAACTAGGGGGTATTTAACAATTGTGATTCGAAGCTACCCTCAGAATACTCAAAGTCTTGTTTTTAATGTAACTGGTAATTTATTCTTGTTTTGGCGATAGTATTTAGTCTTCACATGGGGGGAATGGGTGCAAAGGTAGTATTTATATCCTGGCTTTTGTACCTGGAAGGGTCAAAATGCCCCACTGCTACATAATACATTAGTATTATAAATAGTCCATGCTAGGTGGGGGCCGTATTATAGGTTTTGCACTGGGGTCCAGGAGGTTCAAGTTACGCCCCTCAGTTTCGGAAGTGGATGACTTTTATAAACTTTGATTGCACTTTATAACTCTATCCCTTTAATGTTCATACTGCATAGGCAAAATCAGTCTTAAAATGTTCTCACATATAAATGTATTGGAGGTTTTTACTCATTGTAAAGACTTACGGACCTCTCTTTATAGCATAGTATCCACCAAGCAGAATTCTTGCAGTCTGGTCTGATGGTAAATACTATATAACAGGCACTTGTGATACGTGATTGATGCAACCAACCATGGATAGGAAATGGAGGAGTTCATTAGTGGAGTTACTGTAGCATGGTGGAGAAGACTTCCGTGTTATATCCGAGTAGTTTCTGATACTGTATGAACTTTGTAACTTCAAACTTAAAATAATGTTATATAATAATTATGTTTCAATTACACGGACTGTGTTGTAAATACCAGATGATGAGATATCAGAGGAATATTCTGAATATTCTGAGGGCAAGATCCTGCGCTCCTACTGTCATGCTGAGTATTTTATAACAAAATGCCTTATTCACCTAAAAGAACTAATATGGAATTTGCCGATAGCTATGAGATATATACTGCATATAGATATGAGATAATACATAGATTGATGTGAAAGAAATATATGATACGAATCTATTGATGGGGTGCAAATCTGTTGTTTGGCATGAACGACTTTCCACATATTGCTAGCGACTGCAACTGACAAGAAATATCTGCCTTCTGTTAGTGTCTGTCACACATGCCTATTTTGGCCATCTAAAATCTCTAGTGTGTGGCGATAGATAGATAGATAGATAGATAGATAGATAGATAGATAGATAGATAGATAGATAGATAGATAGATAGATAGATAGATCTAAGACTGATCGATATAAGATAGATAGATAGATAGATCTAAGACTGATCGATATAAGATAGATAGATAGATAGATTCTATTTTATATCGATCAGTCTTAGATCTATCTATCTATCTATCTATCTATCTATCTATCTATCTATCTATCATCTCATGTATATCTATCTATCTGACAAATCTATCTCATATCTGTCTATCTCCACTTGATTACTGATTAATGACTATATGGATTTAAGTAAAATCAAAAATACTCACTGTGTCTATGTGGTTTTCGTTGAAGTTTTTCACAGATGTAAGTAGCATTTTTCAGGTACCAGGAATAGAACTGTATACATTGCCTGGAGATTCAGTAAATAGTATAAGTTTTTATGTGAGGCGGCATTAAGTAGCATCTTAGTTACATTGAGTTAATCAGGATTAGTGGAAAAAATACTAGATAAATATTCGCAAATGTGGACATTTTAGAATTATAGATATATTCTTTTAAAATGTTATATTAATTGAATGGGTTTAATTTTTTAGGTAATTTTTTAGGGTTTTTTTCTATGTGAATTTTTATATTCTTGCATTTGACAGTACAATTTAAATTTGTAATGTTTCTATATAAATGAAACTGAAAAACAGGAATAATTTCCTAGATTGTTTAAAAAATAAGAAAAGCATTATCGATTCTATTCCAGTAATTAATCAAATTTTAATAATAAAGCGACTGTCGGGTCTCTTATCTGAGATCTGAGTAGGATAGAGGGGGAGACACGGAGCTTGGGGATATATCGTTTTCTATGATTTGATTAGTTTTCTCATGTACAAATCAGTTTAACTGAACTTATTGGAAAAAGCCTGACTTATCCCCGCCCACACATAGAGAAAGCCTGTGAGCCCTGCTGATCCCGCCCACACATAGAGAAAGCCTGTGAGTTCTACTGCCCCCGCCCACACATAGAGAAATCCTGTGAGCCCTGCTGTAATGACGGGGTAGGGAGACAGACAGGTGACCCCTAATCTACCCGCCACTCAGTCCCTGCCTACTTGCAACGGCCCGTCCTAGGCGACGGCGTACAACTGGGCGATGGTCCCTACGCTCAATAAGTGCACGACAGACAAACAGACAAGGGTACACAGAATCTAAGGGAAATGGGGCAGTTGCACACGGCAACACAGTGAGCAACAAGAGTAGTGAACGAGCCGAGTCAAACCAGGAGTGCACGAGGTACAAATCGCAGAGCAGGAGCATAGTCAGTAAAGCCAGGGTAAAAAATTAAGCAAGGTCAATAATCATAGCAGGAGCAGCAGAGCCAGGAAACAGAAAAGAATCACAGGCAAAGGAGGAGCAGGAAATGCAGGTATAAATAGACAGAGGGCGGGAGCTAGCTCCGTCTGGCCAGGCTGTGATAGGCTCTCCCACTCCTCAGCCTCCCAGCCTGACTGGTAGAAGATCGTGTCACTCTCTCAGACTTAGGAGCAGGTGCAGACTGATTAACCACGGGCGTCGACACAGAAGCAGTATCTGGCAGATCCTTTACACCTGCTGATCCCACCCACACATAGAGAAAGCCTGTGAGCCCTGATGATCCCGCCCACACATAGAGAAAGCCTGTGAGCCCTGATGATCCCGCCCACACATAGAGAAAGCCTGTGAGCCCTGCTGATCCCGCCCACACATAGGGAGAGCCTGTGAGCCCTGCTGATCCCGCCCACACATAGAGAAAGCCTGTGAGCCGTGCTGATCCCGCCCACACATTGAGAAAGCCTGTGAGCCCTGATGATCCCGCCCACACATAGAGAAAGCCTGTGAGCCCTGCTGATCCCGCCCACACATAGGGAGAGCCTGTGAGCCCTGCTGATCCCGCCCACACATAGAGAAAGCCTGTGAGCCGTGCTGATCCCGCCCACACATTGAGAAAGCCTGTGAGCCCTGCTGATCCCGCCCACACATAGAGAAAGCCTGTGAGCCCTGCTGATTCCGCCCACAGACAGAGAAACCTGTGAGCCCTGTGGGCGGGGTCAGCAGGGCTCACAGGCTCTCTCTTAGGCCCCATGCACACAACCATATTTTCATCTATCTGTAAATACGGTCCGTAAATACGGATCTGTAGTTATCCGTAACTTATCCATATATACAGAACAGTATCTGCAAATACAATTTGTAGTGCATCCATATTTGATCCGTATATACAGATCCGTAAAAAAATGAGGGAGGCTGAAAATGCTGTGAGCTCTGCTGATCCCTCCCACTCATGGAGAAAGCTTGTGATTCATGCTTCCTCCGCCCACACATAGTTAAAGCCTGTGAGCCCTCCTGATGCTGCCCACTCATAGAGAAAGCCTGTGAGCCCTGCTGATCCCGCCCACTCATAGAGAAAGCCTGTGAGCCCTGCTGATCCCGCCCACTCATAGAGAAAGCCTGTGAGCTCTTCTGATCCCGCCCACTTATAGAGAAAGCCTGTGAGCCCTGCTGATCCCGCCCACTCATAGAAAAAGCCTGTGAGCCCTGCTGATCCCGACCATACATAGAGAAACCTGTGAGCCCTGTGGGCGGGGTCAGCAGGGCTCACAGGCTCTCTCTTCGGCCCCATGCACACGACCATATTTTCATCTATCCGTAAATACGGTCCGTAAATACGGATCTGTAGTTATCCGTAACTTATCCATATATACAGAACAGTATCTGAAAATAAAGTTTGTAGTGCATCCATATTTGATCCGTATATACAGATCCGTAAAAAAAAGAGGGAGGCTGAAAATGATGTCACTAATACGTTTCATAGCAATGCTTCCGTAAATACGGACGGTTTACAGATGCACATCCGTAGCCATCCGTATTTACAGAAGCGCCCATAGGCTTCTATGGGAGAGTCCGTGCCGTAATTACAGACAAGAATAGGATGGGTTCTATAATTTTTTTAGCACGGACACCCAACCGTAAAAATACTGAAAGGTATCCGTGGCCAATAGAAATGAATGGGTCCGTCCGTAATTACGGTCCGTAATTATGGATGAAATATACGGGCGTGTGCATGGGGCTTAAATCTGGCTGGGGTCAGCAGGGCTCACAGGCTCCCTCTAAGTGTGGGCGGGGTCAGCAAGGTTTACAGGCTTTCTTTTTGTGTGGGCAGGTTTAAAAGGGCTCACAGGCTCTCTATGTGTGGGTGAGGTCAGCAGAGCTCCCATGCTCTTTCTGTGTGGGTGAGGTCAGCAGGGCTCACATGATCTCTCTACGTGTAGACGGAATCAGCAGGGCTAACAGGCTTTCTCTATGTGTGGGCGGGGCAATAGGACTCACAGGCTTTCTCTATGTGTGGACGCGGTCAGTAGGACTCACAGGCTTTCTCTGTGTGGGCGGGGTCAGTAGGACTCACAGGCTTTCTCTGTGTGGGCGGGGTCAGTAGGACTCACAGGCTTTCTCTATGAGTTCTGGCATCAGTTAAACTGCTTTTTTACATGACAACACTGAACCAAATCATAGAAAACTATATATCCCCGAACTCGGCGTCTTCCTTTCTATCCTATGCTGCCCTCAGAATTGCTTTAGGTATTGATGTTTTTTTATATGATTTAATTGATCCTTTTATGTTAAAATGAGTTTAACAGTGGACTGCCTTCCATAGTTTGTATAGAACTATATTCTCTCAACTAGGCTGTCACATGACTCTGCTATTTCCCTGTCAGTTGTAAGAAAAATTAGATATATTTTTTTATTATTTAAAGGGGTTTCTGGGGATAAAAAAAATGCCCAAAAAGGGGAAATATTAAAATTCTCAATATACTTGCCCTTATAAAACCTCATCGTTCCGCCGCCACTGTTCTGGTCACTTTAACATCTTTATTTACACTCCTGCGTCATGTCGTGTCATCCATAGGGACAATATGTCATGTTAAGAGGCCAGTCACAGTCCACTGTAGTGATAGGATGTCGCTACACCAGACACCCTACACCTGGCCCTGACTAACTGATAACACGTCATCAAACAGGAGTGTAAACTGATGGGACCCTTAACACTGGCAGAGGAGGAACAATAAAAAAAATTCTAAACGTATAATAAAAATTGGATTATTTAAAGGGTTTGTCTCATAAAGACAACCCCTATCTATATGCACTATTAGGGCATATGGACATCATTGGGGGTTCACCTGCTCAGGACACCCTTTATGAGCCAGAAAGGAGAGGCGCTCGGTAAGAGCAGCTCTCCCTCTGGCAGATCCGAGCTGTCCATAAAATACTACACTTCCCTACATTTCCCTGTCTGGTCGTGGTTGGAGTCCGCTGTTTGTTAATCCTGCTGGGCTCTAAGAAAATCCCTTTAAGCTTTTAGAGGATTTTTTTTTATCCTCGGAATACACTTTTCAGCCTCTAGCATTCTGTGTGCCATTTATTCAGCTCCAGATTTGATTGGTTATGTCTCAAAATGTGGTAAACATACATTTTATTGGGATATGGTATGAACGGTCACTAGAGCTACAGCCCATAGGAATTAATTGAGTTGCCCAATGGGCGCAAGGGATTCATCAGAATGGAACCATTTGTATGACTTACCAGTTAAAGCCCATCTAATTTAATGAAGCAGTAATGGTGCCATGCTAGTCCTATTAAAGGGATTATATATTTTTATTTTATTTTTACTAATTCAGAATATATGGAAACAAAGATTTTTTAATTTTCTGAAAATGTTTTTGTTTTCTAATTTCTATACATTATAATGGAGGCATCTTGCCTGATATTTGAGCAGAAACTGTAGACATTTTCTTTACAACAGGTAATTTGAGAGAGTGTAGTGAGCATGCTTATATAGGAGACTGTAGTGAGCATGCTCTGGGACATGCAAGGAGGGGAAAAAGTGAGGAGGAGCTGAGCTGTCCCCAGAACCTATTATCAATGGTGTGATTTTGTGTTATCTGCCTCCAGCTTTATAATAGAGGTGTCATTGTAATTCTACCCTCTGTTATAATAATGAGATTACTTCTGACCCCGTCCCCCGTATACACAGGCTGAAAAGTGACAGGAAGTGTTTGCCTATTGTGAGTGTTCAGAGACTGCAGTATTTCAGGATTGTTTTCAAATACATTGTGACATGTGAAAATTTTAATTAAAAAAAAAACAAATTTTTTATAATAATTTTAACATAAAAAATGTTACTTTTTTTTCTGCTGACTGTTTCTCTGTGAAACATTTAGGAAGTTGTAAAATTTTATTTGTATGATTGTTGAATTAAGGCTCCAGACTGTATGTAGGGAAGATCATCCTATTAAATAACTACTATGAAGAAAGTCACGCATAGGACAGTGTTGTCCCATACTGGAACCTTTGACCCTGACCTTGCAGTGAAGGAGAATATAAGTAACAGCTTCAATACCTCTGCTTCTTGTGTCTTGAATACTGGTCTTGATCAATACAGAGACATTGTTGGTAAAATCTACAGAGTTCCATGACGCAAGAGGTTATTTTAGGAACCACAGATGTGATTGATGGTAGAGTCACCTCTAGTTTTGTTTGCCGACATCCTAAAAAAGACACAGCTGACCAATCGTGGGGCAGATTATGAAAACACATATATGCATACACCAACATGAAATCTGTATCATCCGATCATAATGAATGTGCCCTTACCCACAAGAATTTCGTACTTATGTTACTTATATAGCGCCAACATAATCTTCAGTGCTTGTCCCCACACACATCGGTCCCTGTCCCCAATGGGGCTCACAATCTAATTTCTCTATCTCAACCACACAAGGGTCAATTAACCTAACGGTATGTTTTTGGAGTTTGCGAGGAAACCACAAGAACATGCAGATGGTGTCCTTGGTCGGATCCGAACCCAAGACCCTAGCACTGGAAGGCAACAGTACTAACCACTGGGCCATCATATGGTTAACAGTTAACAGACAAGGACCATTTATCAATGCTAAAATTATTTCATATTAAAACCGGCTACTAGACAGAGAATTATCCATTAGTACCATCCGCACATATTGATTAACACATTATAATTGAGCTGGATGCACCCGGGTCATCAAGAATTAGTCTCATATTTCATTGTTGGCACCATTTTTGGTTGACTTTTTGGTTTGACTTCCATTGAGTCCCATAGTGAGCTGCACCTACCCCTCCATTCAATCTCCGCCTGGAAGCAACCCTGCTCTCCCAATTTGTAGCGGTCCTACCTATCATACATTTAAACTATATATCCTGTGACTATGCCATAAATGTCTTTGGTGGGAAAACCTTTTAATATTGATGGAGCACTGTATAGGTATTAAAGGAGCTATACAGAATTAGAAAAACATGTTTGCTTTCTTTCCGAAACAGTGCCACGCCGGCCCACAGGTTGCATTTGGTATTGCTTCTCAGCCCCATTCACATCAACGGAGCTGAGCTGCAATCTATGGACAATCCATGGACAGGTGTGCTGCTGTTTCTTGAAAAAAGCTAATATGTTTTTCTAATCCTGTACAACCCCTTTAAGTACAGCATTAACACCCTATCTGTCACTCCAAATAAAACACCCTGATAACGACACAAAAATGTTCCCATTAAATGGCGAATGGTGTCTGGTTGTTCGGGTCAATAAATACCCCAGTCATGAAGTGGTTAAATATTTTTGATATACATTGACCTTTACCTGTACCCTTCATTTGATTTATTGTGAAAAAAGGACAAAGTCTATCAAAGTCAACCTGTTATTATTATAAATATTTTATGTTGATCCAGAAGAAGGTAATTTAAAATCCCCAATGAACCATCGGGGGGCTTCACCTTTATCATGTTCCGGTTGGTGAACTGCTCTCACAATAAGCCCTTTTACACTTAGCCTAAATCTATGTGTCCATACATTCCCTTCATGAAGCCCATGGGCCGTTGCACAGAATTTGAGGGAAAAAAATGATGGCACTCAGCATCAGATGCCGTATAGAAGGGGTGAATACGGTGCGGAGGGATCATATGGACGGCCTGAAAAAATCTATTACTATTGACACGTTGCCCCCTGGTCACCTTGATATGGGTATATTTTTGGATTGACTATTCTGCCCTCTGTTATGTTCATGGGTATTAAGTAGTTGCCTAAGGGATGCCATATTTGAGAGTGAAGAATAGAAAACTTTCTAGTTTTCCCAAATAATTTTAAAATTCACATTAATGACGCTGCCGTTCCCTGAAAACGTTCATTTTTATTGAATTTACACATTAGAATAAAAAAAAATTGAATTGTAGTGCCTAACCTTGTCATTGGAAAACAAAATAAAAAGTAGATATTTGAAATAAATTATTCATATATATATATATATATACACCATAAATAGATTCATATATTTTTCAAAAAGTCACACTTTACACTAAATAGTGCAAAAGAATATTGCTAACATAAATAATTGTTTTTAAAAAAAATAATATTTTACTTGATTTTTGTTTCCCTGTGAATATTACCCAGGGTGGACAAAGGGGCATAGCTATGGTGCCTTAAATGGGCCAAAAAGCCACTCCATCACATAAGAAGACACTAGTATTATAAATGCACATGATAGGTAGGGGGCCCTGTTCCAGGGTTTGCATTGGGCCCAAGAGTTTTAAGTTATGTCTCTGTGTACACAGGGAGATGTGCTGCCGACATGATGGAAATGTATGGATACCAACGATCGTAGGAATGATCACTCATCCCCATACATAACCAATCATTGATTCTGCTGAAAGAAGCAAAGGAGCGCTGATCAATGAGCTGTCTTGTTTAATGGTGCTTGTTTTCAAGGCCCATGTTGGCCCGTGTAAAAGGACCCTTAGGAGCACCCTAAAATAAAAAAAACGACCAAAATATTGGCATTTGAGGTACCAAGAATGATGACACATTGAAACTTGATATCTCAAAACAAAGATATAGACAGTGACACTTGTGCTGTCACAATGATGACACTTTTGGGGTCCAAGAATAATTATATACTGACACTTGGGATCCGGCAGACAATTTTGCAATAGAGTCAATAAAACCCTTAAGGCTACGTACATTTGCCGCTAATCGACATGTGGCTACCCAACTGTTTCCACAGGGAAACTGCGTCAAAATGTAACATGTCACTTTTTGTTATGTTCTGTGATACGGATTTCAAAATCTGCATTGTATCAACGATGAATGAGAAGTTTGTTGGCGGATTTCACGCAGATTTTGGCGCGGATTTTGCACAGAAATCAGCATGAAAATTGGTCGTGTGAACATGGCCTAACTCTTATAATCCCAGCCCGGAAAATTTTAATTCCAGTGCCTAAATGTTTTTCTATAACATATTGTTTACTAGTTAAAAAGTAAAAAATGGTTAAAAAAAAAAAGTATATTATGTCACAATAAATAAGTGGCATAATTGTAATTAGAAAAATTTTAAATGTTGGTATTTTTTGTATTTACCATTCAAATCAAACAATAAATTATGATAATAATTAATAAAAATAATAATAACAATAATAAATGTAATAGTAACATAAGAAGAACATAAAGAATAACCTACAGTAACAATTTTTTCTGTTCTTGTAAAATTTGAAATTTTCAAAAACAGAACTTAAAAATAAATTATTTTTATATTATTATAGTTAATAATAAAGCTGCAATTCAGCTGATTCTCTTATTTTTCTCGCTTGAAATGAATGTATGACACTCTTCAGGTTTCCTGATTTCCATGTTATGTGATATGGAAGGTCATACGGTTCTCGTGGGTTTAATTATAACGTGTTGAAATCCATCTTATATGTTTGATTCTGACAACTTAATATCGACTTACGAACCTATGGTGGAATTATACATCGAGACGTTCTGCTGACAGGCAAAGCTTTGTCTCTTTCCTGCTTTGAGCGAGAATACAAGTCGCCTTTGTGAAGCAGAACACGGGCAAGTTACAGGAGTAAATGACCGCATTCCCCTCAGCTCGGATGGAAATTAGTTTTTGAAAAAAATGTTAATTTGTATTTACAAAAAAATTCATTATCTTAAGAATATTCTTTTATGTCGAAATATTAATGTCTGTAACATTTTCCCTCCACGCCCAGGACGATCTGCAGGTATTTGTAAGACGGGCTATGAAAGGTCATTGATAACATTAACACATTGCCGGGATTTTTCCATAAAGAGCAGCTAAAGGCCAGGTCACGGAAATCAGACAATTATTTCAGTGAAAAGGCCAAGCTTGCTTTTATCTTCTTTATGTGTCAAACATTTAGTGATAGTACAAAAAAAAAACACAATACAAACACATAATTCAGATTATCTTGGGGCCATTGTTTACATTTCTTAAAAGGGCAGTTTTACCATAACAACCCATGTTCATATGCCCTATTAGGGCATATGGACATCATAGTGGGGTCCCCCACTTAGGACTCCCCTCTATGTGTCAGAATGGAGAGCGGTTCTATAAGAGTGACTTCTTCTTTGGTGGACCCGGCGTGTCCTTGCATTACGGCTACTCATTTCAATGGTCGGCATATCTTTTTTTTTTTGCTTCTGTAGGCTATATTGAGAACATCCTACCATCTAAGAAAAACTAGAGTCTACCATTGTAATTATTCCGTTTTTATTAGCGTTGGGTGTGCTACGCAGCATCTAAAAACATTCAGGTAGGTGCCTAGCACCTGCTACAGGGCAGGTGTGGTATTACATGGTATTGGTCCATGAAGTTTAAGGTTATGCTAAAGTACTCTTTGTAGACACTCTCTTTTCTGGCTAATAGACGGGGCCTCAACACCATATGTCCAAATAGACAGGATTGGGCTGACCATTCAAGGAAATCTGGCACTGCTCAAGGGCCCAGAACAATAGGGCCACCTAGACACTACACCGTATATCCTTATAGGAGGTAGGAAATCTCTTGCCTTCCAACACAGTTAAAGGGGTTGTACTAATCCAGGATTAGAGAAATATGGTTCCTTTCTTTTAAAAATAGTGCTACATCTATCCATCGGTTGTGTATGGTATTGCATTTCATTCCTATGCACTTCCAAAGAGCTGAGCTGAAATACCAGACACAATCTATGGACAGGTGTGGCGTTGTTTTTGGAAGAAATCAGTTACGTTTTTCTAATTCTGTACAACCCCTTTAAATTATAACATTCGGGCTGCCTACAGTCACCACTAGGGGGAGTTTACCGCATACAGATTTATGCAGCTAGTTTTTAGTTTAATAGAAGCCTTATTAATGCATATGTAGTCATTTCCGACTAGTACCAATGTGATGTCATGTGGCTGCATTGTCTTACGGCGATAGTGATGTTCGCCACAGTATTATTTCGTCCATTGTAATACAGGCGAGTCCATGGCAGCCACTAGACAATGCAGCCATGTTATGGGACATTCTTTTAGACGCATCCTCACTCCAGTCTAGTGGTCTATCTAGAAGACTGTAGTCCGAAACTTTGCTGTCTACGGATGTCTCAGGGTGTCTCTGGTTTGGCTGATAATCCGAGTCATGTTTCAAGGCTCTATAAGGAGTCTGACATCCCCTTAGAGCAGTGGTCCCCAACCAGTGGCTCGCAACACCCTGCTATGTGGTTCTCCATAGGAATCCTGAGTTACACCCATGTGCTCTTGCTACAATATGACATCAGCATTAACAATATTACACACATATCCTATCACCAAAAAAGTAACATTCTGTGTGTTGGAATACCAGTGTGTTAAATGTCAAACTGAAATAGTTACCTGCAAATTGAAATTTCATTATTTTGTATTTCTCTACATTTAATACGTTAACATAGGATTCTAAAGTTATTTAGAAAAAATATTATTGTGTACAAACGTGCCCTATAATCGTATTCCAGAGAAAGTGGAAGTACACTTTAAGGCCTCATTTACACGAGCGTGTGCGTTTTGTGCACCCAAAAACGCGGCGTTTTGCGTGCGCAAAAGGCACATAACAGCTCCGTGTGTCATCAGCGTATGATGCGCGGCTACGTGATTTTCGCGCAGCCGCCATCATTATGACACTCCGTTTGGATGTTTGTAAACAGAAAAGCACGTGGTGCTTTTCTGTTTACATTCAGAGTTTGACAGCTGTTGCACGAATCACGCAGTTCGCATGGAAGAGCTTCCGTGCGGCATGCGTGGTTTTCACGCACCCATTGACTTCAATGGGTGTGTGATGCGCGAACAGCGCACAAAGATAGGACATGTCGTGAGTTTTTTTCAGCACACTCACGCTGAGCAAAACTCACGGACTGCCTGCATGCCCCCATAGACTAATATAGGTGCGTACGACACGCGTGAAAATCACGCGCGTAGCACGCACGTATATCACGCTCGTGTAAACGAGGCCTAAATGTAGCTCCCGGCCATCACTCAAAATTGAATGTGGCTCACAAGGTATACAAGCTTGTGGGCCGCTGCCTTAGAGAGTAACTACTTGGCACTAGAGAGACAATTTTCTTCCTTCTGGAGATCTATTTTGCATTCTTTTCCCAGGAAGCATTGCTACTACCAGCTGGATCTCTGCAAGGAGAATCAGTACTTTGATATATAATATGGAAAGTGGTTAACCTGATAGGACAACCACTAATCCAGATATTTAACATTTGACAGTCTAAGTCACTTGCTAATTATCTTGGGCCAGCTGTGTTATATTAACATGCTACCATCAGAGATCAATTCGAACACTAGCCTAGAATGGATAAGTTTGACCCAAAAAAAAAAGAGTCTTATCATGATAGACATTTTTTTGCATATCCATAGACTGTGCGATAAATGTCCATGAAGTGGGGGATCCCCACCTATTGGGAGACCAGGGGTCATGTAACCTTCATTTAGCTATAGACACAGCTGTTCCAAAGACCAGGAAAAGAAGGGGAGAGCTGGCCACATGTCTATCTGCATTGTCATCTATGAGCGTTACAGAAGCAACCGCCCACCTCTCATCTTTAAGAGGGTAGCCGGCTCGATTCAATGGCCAAACCTAGGTCACGGGACAATCATATTACTGTTAGGTGGATATAGAAATGTCATAAATGTTGTGGAATATTAATAAATTCATATAAATAAACGTGTCGAAATTTTGACATTTCAAGTGTGCACCATTATGTAAGATCCTAACAGATCGGGCCGGCGTTAGGGGGGCAAACTGGGCAATTGCCCAAGGCCCCCATCCTCTAAGGGCACCCTGCACACTACAGCAGCCACAGCAGCTGCTACAGGGTCAGCGGCATGAGGGGGCCCGCGCCACCCAGCACATAACATATATATCGGTGCTAGCGACTGCCATATTCAATTGTATCTGCGTCCTCAGTACGCAGATACAATTCAATACTATAGGCTGCAGGCCACGTTAGGCCTGCAGCCTATAAGACACTGGAACCGAGTCCTTGAACAGGCCGGCGTGATGAGGTCACTTCATCACGCTGGCCTACGCTAAAAGGCTGTAGAGCGTTCCGTCCGTCGCAGGAACGGGGCTAGGTATGTACTTTTTTTTCTTTGGGGGGCCTGTGTATATAAAATGGGGTGAGGATTGCTGTGTGGCACTGTCTGCAAGGGGGGGCTGTGTATCTAAAACCTGGGGGATTGCTGTGTGGCTCTATCTACAAGGTTGGTCTGAGTGGCATTATCTACAAGGGTGATGTGTGGCACTATACAGGGGGCAGGGCTGTGCAATACTATCTACTAGAGGGGCTGTGTGGCACTATCTACAAAGGGGGGATGTGTGTGGCGCTATCTTCAAAGGGGGGGCTGTGTGGGACGCTATCTTCAAGGGAGGGCTGTGTGTGTGGCGCTATCTACAGAGGGATGTGGGTGTGGCACTATCTTCAAAGAAGGGCTGTGTTTGTCTGGCCTGGCGCTATCTTTAAGGGGGGCTATGTGTGTGGGGCTATCTTCAAGGGGGCTGTGTGTGTGGCGCTATCTATAGGGGGTTGTGTGTGTGGCCCTATCCACAGGGGGCTAGGTATGTGGCCCAATCTACAGGGAGCTGTGTATGTGGCTTTATCTACAGGCAGCTGTGTATGTGGCGCTCTCTACAGGGGGCTGTGTGTGTGGCGCTCTCTACAGGGGAGATAGTGGCACGGGGCACAAAGGGGGCATTATTACTGTGTGGGGGCACGGTTAATGATGGGGCAACTTTATTATGTCAAGCACTCAGGGCTCATTATTACCATCTGGGGCACTGTGGATTATGAGTTTGTTTAGAAGATGGGTATAGGTGGGGAGGATATTGTAAATGTAAGAAACCAACACTTCTGTATGTCACATTCTGCAGAGACAAGTCGTGGCTGGAATAAGTCGTCACACTGGTCTGTGTCGTATGGAGAAGAAAAGGGAAAGTGAACGAGACTAATCAGAGAAAATATCATCTGTGAGTCACTGGATATAAATGTACTTTAATCACTTATATCGTCTGCAGAGCTCCTGTGTCTAATTGGCATCTACCACTATATGGTCATTAGATGGTGGTAATATTGGTTTTTGTTTAGTGGTTTTTATTCAGTAACAGTATGGGGGTATTATTCAGTCACCGTGGTTATGATGTGGTGGTATTATTCAGTAACACTATGGGGGTATTATTCAGTCATTATGTGGTTATGGTATGGTGGTATTAGTCAATAACAGTATAGGGGTATTATTCAGTCACTATGTGGTTATGGTGTGGCGGTATTATTCAGTAACAGTATGGGGGTAGTATTCAGTCACTATGTGGTTATAGTGTGGAGGTATTATTCACTAACAGTATGGGGGTATTATTCAGTCACTATGTGGTTATGGTGTGGCAGTATTATTCAGTAACAGTATGGGGGTATTATTCAGTCACTATATGGTTATGCTGTGGCGGTATCATTCAGTAACAGTATGGGGGTATTATTCAGTCACTATGTGGTTATGGTGTGGTGCTATTATTCAGTAACAGTATGGGGGTATTATTCAGTCACTATGTGGTTATGGTGTGGCGGTATTATTCAGTAACAGTATGGGGGTATTATTCAGTAACAGCATGGGGTATTATTCAGTAACTATGTGATTATGGTGTGGCTGTATTTTTCAGTAACTGTAGAGGGGTATTATTCCATCACTATGTAGTTATGATGTGGCGTTATTATTCAGTAACAGTATGGGGGTATTATTTAGTTACTATATGGAAATGCTGTGGCGGTATCATTCAGTAACAGTATGGGGGTATTCATTCACTATGTGGTTATGGTGTGGCGGTATTATTCAGTAACAGTAGGGGGTATTATTCAGTCCCTATGTAGTTATTGTGTGGCGGTATTATTCAGTAACAGTATGGGAGTATTATTCAGTCACTGTGTGGTCATGGTGTGTTGGGATTATTAAGTAACAGTATGGAGGTATTATTCAGTCACTATATGATTATGATGTGGCGGTATTATTCAGTAACAGTATGGGGTATTATTTAATCACTATGTGGTATTGTTGTGGTGGTATTATTCAGTAATAGTATGGGGGTATTAATTAGTCACTATGTGGTTATGGTGTGTTGGTATTAGTCAGTAACAGTATGGTGGTATTATTCAGTCACTATGTGGTTATGGTGTGGCGGTATTATTCAGTAACAGTATGGGGTATTATTCAGTCACTGTGGTTATGGTGTGGAGGTATTGTTCAGTAACAGTATGGGGGTATTATTCAGTCACTGTGGTTATGGTGTGGAGGTATTGTTCAGTAACAGTATGGGGGTGTTATTCAGTCACTATGTGGTTATTGTGTGGCGGTATTATTCAGTAACAGTATGGAGGTATTATTCAGTCACTATGTGGTTATGGTGTGGTGTTATTATTCAGTAACTGTACGGGGGTATTATTCATTCACTATGTGGTTATGGTTTTTGCGGTATTATTCAGTAACAGTATGGGGGTATTATTCAGTCACTATGTGGTTATGGTGTTGCGGTATTATTCAGTAACAGTGTGGAGGTATTATTCAGTCACTATGTGGTTATGGTGTGGCGGTATTATTCAGTAACAGTATGGAGGTATTATTCAGTCACTATGTGGTTATGGTGTGGTGGTATTATTTGGACCTTATATTGTGTTATTATTGGTAATATTGGTCTTTTAATAGTGAGTTGTGTTCAGTAACATTATGCAGGGAATATTTGATCTGGTATAGTGGTATGATTTAACCCTTTCCCGTCGGAAAAAGGGTATTTAAATATGGTGCCCGCTCAGAAGCAGAGCGGGGGCCCAGGGCCAGCTCCAGGTTTATGTGGGCTCTTGGGCGACACAGACTTAGTAGGCCCTTTTGCGGGGGAACTCACGGTGCCAGTAAAATGGCAGAAAACATCACTTTGTGCCCACATATAGACGTTAGGCCCTGTTGATGCCCCCATATAGAAGTTAGGCCCCCAATTTCTACCCCCATAAATTTAGTGCCCTCTGTAGATAGTGCCACATAGCCCCCCTCCCAGGTAATGGCACACAGCCCCCCTCCCTGGTAGTGCCACACAGCCCCCCCAGGTAGTGCCACACAGCCCCCCTCCCAGATGGTGCACCACACAGCCCCCTCCTCCCAGGTAGTGCAACAAAGCGCCCTCCTCCCAGGTAGTGCAACACAGTCCCCCTCCCTGCTAGTGCCACATAGCCACCCTCCGTGGTAGTACCAGACAGCCTCCCTCCCTGTAGGTAGCGCCTTTGGAGTTCCCTCTAGGAGTGGAATCCCCAGCCAGAGCATTGCCAATGCTCTGGCTGGGGATTCCGCTTCAGGAGAAACCCCTGATGTCACTGTCCATATTTGGACAGTTTTGTCAGGGGCAACCCCAGAGCCATAGTCCTGGGCAGAGCACTACTAGCACTCTGCCTGGGACTCCTGCTCTGCTCCTGATATCACTGTCCATATTTGCGGGTGCCATATCCAACGGGTCTCTGCTGTATTACACAGCAAGGACCCAACGGCAATGCTTGTGATTAGAAACATCTATGATTGCAAGCATTTAACCCCTCAGATGCCGGTGTCAGATGTGACCACTGGTATTCTGAGGGGTTTTCACTTTCATTTTCTATTTACCGGCCCTCACCGGCTCCCGCACAGAGAGATCATGGGAGCCGGTGTACTCCTGTAGCAGCTGGGAGCCTTCTGAACACTCCCAGCCATGCTATAGGAACATTGCTATTGAGATCTGCCTGTAGCAGGTCTCAATAGCAATAAACTTATTTTGTTATAGACTGCAATATTGTGATATTGCAGTCTTTGGCATAAGCAATCGAATGATTGCAGGTTCAAGCTCCCTAGGGGGCTAAAAAATAATAATAAAATAAATGTAAAAATAGTTTTCAAAAATGCCTAAACTATAAAATATTAGGATAAAAGGTCAAAATGGCCTAATCGCATTTTTTTTGCCACTTTAACCCCCCCCCCCAAAAAAAATGGAATACAAAGTGATCGAAATGCCAGACATTCCACAAAATGGTATCAATAAAAACTATATATTTCCCCGTACAAAACGACGCCTTACAAAGCTCTGTACACAGAAACATAAAAAAGTTATGGGGCTCACAATATGGCAAAACCCAAAAACGTGTTTCTGTCAAACATTTAAATGTTTTCAAAGGTACTAAAAACATAACAAAAACAATATAAATTTGGTATGACCGTGATCATACTGACCCGGAGAATAAAGGTAATGTGACATTTTCACCATACAGTGAACACCGTAAAAATGAAATCCATAAGAAAATGGCGGAACTGCTGTTTTTTTCCAATTCCACCCCATTCTGAATTTTTTTCCCAGCTCATAATATTAAATAGTGATATTAGAAGGTACAATTTGTCCCATAAAAATTAAGCCCTCATATGGCTGTGTCAACGAAAATATAAAAAAGTTTTGTTTTTTCCTCCCCGCCTTCAAAAAGTCATAAAGATAAAAATGAAAATTGGTCCTGAAAGGGTTAATAACGTATATAGATAATTTTTTTGTGTGAGAAGGGGGACATATGCTTTGGGGCTTGCAACACTCCTGGACGTGCTAGAAATCAGCGATGCAGTTCACTGTACACCGACTTCTGACTATTATTGAAACTGTAATTCAGCATTTGGGGCCCCACTTTTAACCCAGGGCCACACTTTGTCTAAAACCGGCCCTGCTAACAGATGAGAAACAAAGTATAAGCCTACAGGAAATGAACTTACTTGACTTTGTGTAAGCGTAAAAAGACATTCTGGGAATCTCAACAGTCGGCTTAATTTGTGGGAGAAGAACTTCTGTGGAGAGAAACAGAGCAGAGTAAAGAAATTAATTAATTACCAGTTTGGAGATATTATTACAATCAAAACTGATTTAATCCATTTGTCCACCATTGAGCACTTAAAAGGTTAGTCACGTAAATATATGATATTACTTCTCTTGTACTGATCTTAAAATTACATCCTGTACTCACTATTCTGCTGGTAGAGTCACTGTGTACATACATTATATTACTTATCCTGTACTGATCCTGAGTTACATCCTGTATTATACTCCAGAGCTGCACTCACTATTCTGCTGGTGGAGTCACTGTGTACATACATTACATTACTTATCCTGTACTGATCCTGAGTTACAGCTTGTATTATACTCCAGAGCTGCACTCACTATTCTGCTGGTGTAGTCACTGTGTTCATACATTACATTACTTATCCTGTACTGATCCTGAGTTACATCCTGTATTATACTCCATAGCTGCACTCACTATTCTGCTGGTGGAGTCACCGAGTACATAAATTACATTACTTATTCTGTACTGATCATGAGTTACATACTGTATTATACTCCAGAGCTGCACTCACTATTCTGCTGGTGGAGTCACTGTGTACATACATTACATTACTTATCCAGTACTGATCCTCAGATACATCCTGTATTATACTCCAGAGCTGCACTCACTATTCTGCTGGTGGAGTCACTGTGTACATACAATAGATTACTTATCCTGTACTGATCCTGAGTTACATCCTATATTATACTCCAGAGCTGTACTCACTATTCTGCTGGTGGAGTCACTGTGTACATACAATACATTACTTATCCTGTACTGATCCTGAGTTACATCCTGTATCTCTTTATTTTATATAAATTTACAAAACATAAACTGAAAAACAAATACATAACTAATTCCATATAACCAAAAAGTCACAACCCAATTCTTATAAACAAATTTTCTTATATACATCTCTGTATATGAGAAGAGAAAACTATACCAGACCCGGCCACATACACCCCACTCTTATATACTTACATCTACACTTCATCCGAAGCTAAACAATAACTAGAATATATACAAACATCATATAAACGTCATCCAAAGTACCAACAGAAAATCCCCCGACCCGCGTCAACCAAGGGCCTAAAGAAACAACATAATAATGATGATAATAATAATAAAACAACAACATAATAATAATAAAATAATAATAATAATAACCCCAAAAATCCAAAATATAATAATACTAATCCCAATTTTTTTTTATTTTTTTTTTATCCTTTTTTTTTTTTTTTTTTTTTATATATATATATTTTTTAATCACACTATACACATCCTGACTTTCCCTAACCTTACCCTTCTTACCTAAACTCCACCACCCCAGCCAGCATCTCGCCTCATGTCCTCTCACGTCCGCATAGTCCAGATGCTGGCCCCCACCACCACACCCAACACCCCAGCCCAGCCCCCCGCCCCATGTCCTCCCATGTCCGCATAGTCCGGGGCTGGGTCAGGCAAACCCCCCCCCCCCGACCCCCTCCCAACCTATCTATTAACCCCCTTAAGTCTATCCCTATTCTAACAACATTTCTACATTATAATACAATACACGTCACCAACCTGTCCAAATACCAAACCATATACAAAATACACCGTACCCGAAAGCACCAAGTTCGGTCGCTTGTAAACCTTTTTCCTGCCATTTCAATCCTAAACAAAACAAAAATCTTCCAGTGCTTACCTAGCCCATCACCAGATAGAGAGAAGGGAAAGCCCCCCCCAGCTCCCCCCCAGAGGCCAAGGTACCACGTCCACCGCTGCACCCTCCCTATCGCTTGCCCTATCTCCTTACCCTATTACTAACCCTTTCTTGACCCTATTGAAAGCTGACCCTATGCTGACCCTCACCTTTCCCTTATTCCGAGTCCTATCGCTATATTTTTTATTGGTGCCTCAGCGGAACGCAGACCCCCACCTCCAGTTGAGCTCCGGTGACGACTCCCCCTCCCTCATGAAGGCAGACACATTAAGGCACCCAAAAGGAAAAGCCCCTCCAAAGACGAGAGGCTTTGGATGCTCCCAATCTGCCAACCTCCAAAGAATGCACCTTCACCAGGTCACCCATGATATTGCTAACAACCTCATCCACTAGGAGGATTTTCTTCTGGGTAGAAACTAGACATCGTGCATTCCACATAAAGTGCCTGACCACTATACTGACTAGAAACAAGGTGCAATGGTCCCTACCACCGAGGTCTCCGAACACTCCATAGGCCCACCCAGCATAGGAGAGGCTGGTTAGGCCTGGCCAACCAATGGAGGCTCCCACCCTTTTGTATACCTCTGTATTGAAAGGGCAATGAAGCAGGAAATGCTCCATGCTTTCCAGCACTCCGCCACACTCCTCCCGGGGGCAATCCCGATCATCAGAGCTTCTGCACTTTAGATTGTCCCTCACATACAGTCTCCCATGGAAGCAACGCCAAGCCAGATCCCAAAACTTCTGGGGAATCCTCGCTGAATTTAAAAGTTTTAATCCCACCCCGAGGTCACTACTTGGGCAGTCTTTGAGCGCCAGGGGCTTCTGGAAGTGGGTCATCAGGACCCTCCTGTCAAGAAATTTTCTCGACATGGTCCTGATCTCCCACACCTCCAGACCCCACCGGCGAACAATCTTCAGCGCCAGGGTGGCATAAGCCGGGAGATGTCCGTGAGGTGTACGCAGGTCTTTCACTTGCCCTCCTCTCTCCCATTCCTGGAAGAAAGGCCGAAACCACCCCCTGCAGGAGGATATCCACCAAGGAGCCCTCTCTTGCCAGAGGTTTGCCAGGTTGATCTTAACAAAGGTGTTCACTAGGAACACCACCGGGTTAACCATACCTAACCCGCCTAGTGTCCTTGGTAGGTAAGTAACCTCCCTCTTGATTAGGTTGAGCCTGTTCCCCCATAACAGCTGGAAGAACAGGCTATAGACCCGAGTCCAGAGAGGTTCTGGCAAGATGCACACACTGCCCAGGTAAAGCAACATGGGCACCAGGTAGGCCTTGGCCAAGTGAACCCTTTCCCTCAGGGTTAAGGACCAACCCTTCCATTGGTCGACCTTCTGGGCAACTAGATTCAGCCTATCCTCCCAGTTCTTCTTGGGGTAATCACCCGGGCCAAATTCGACTCCTAAGATCTTAGCAGACCCCTGAGGCTCTGGAAGGGTGTCCGGGAGATCAAAACCAGGATCTCCTCCTCCCAGCCAGAGACTTTTGCACTTATCCCGGTTGATCTTGGACCCAGATGCCAATGAGTAACGCTCCACTTCCGACATCACCCACTCTGCCTCCCCTCTCGAGGAGACAAAAATGGAGACGTCGTCTGCGTACGCAACCACCCTCTGAGTGGCCTCCGGCCCCTCCAGGCCGGCCCCGACTCCCGCCAATGGCCCACGATCGATCCTTTTAAGAAAAGGATCAATTGCGAACGCATATAGCAAAGGGCTCAAGGGACAACCCTGGCGGACACCAGACCCAACCTCAAAGGGGGTTCCAACCCAACCGTTCACCAGCGCAAAAGTCTCAGCCCCAGTGTATAAGGTCTGTAGCCAATTGACAAACCCCCCCGGTAGGCCGTACCTCAGAAGGACCGACCAGAGGTACTCGTGGTCCACCCGGTCAAAAGCCTTGGCCTGGTCCAAGGACAGGATGTACCCCTCCCACCGACCAGAATTTCCCTGCTCCACTGCCTCTCTGACACTGAGGACAGCACTAAATGTGCTGCGGCCTGGAACAGAGCAATGCTGGACCGGCGAAAGGAGCCGGGATGCAAACTTCACCAGCCGATTAAACAGCACCTTTGCGAGAACCTTTCTGTCCGTATTGAGCAGCGCTATGGGACGCCAATTCTCAATACGGGTCGAGTCTTTACCCTTCGATAAAACGATCAAGGCCGAC
Source organism: Rhinoderma darwinii (assembly GCF_050947455.1). Lineage (NCBI taxonomy): Eukaryota > Metazoa > Chordata > Amphibia > Anura > Rhinodermatidae > Rhinoderma > Rhinoderma darwinii. Next base: position 14,872,406 of record NC_134691.1, on the reverse strand, counting down.
CTCCTCATTGACATTGGCAAAGTACCCGAGGAAAGGCACTCATTAAACACCTCAGTCAAGAGGGGAACTAGGGTTCCTTTAAAAGTCTTATAAAACTCGGATGTTAAGCCATCCGGCCCTGGCGATTTTTTGAGGGCAAGCCCATCAATCGCCAATCCCACTTCCTCTTCCTTGATCGAGTCTATCAAAACACCGAGAGAGGGGTCTACCCCTGGCTCAGGGATGGTTTCAGCCAGGAAAGCCGACATCTCGTCTCGGTTTGGATCTTGCTTCCCCAAGAGGTGCGAGTAGAAGGATCTGACGACCTCCAAGATCCCTGATTTGGATCTCTTCAGAGATCCTGTACTATCAATCAGTCCTGTCACAACCTTACGACTCACTGACATCTTACAGTTCCTGTAGGGGTCGGGCGAGCGGTACCTCCCGAAATCCCTCTCAAGAACTAAAGATGTGTGCCTATCATACTGACACCTCCTGAGCAAAGCTTTCACCACGGAGATCTCCTCCCCACTACCCCCGGTTGAGACCAGATGTTCGAGTTTCCTCCTCAGTTCCTGATATAGGCGGTACCTACTCATGGACCTGAGGCTCGAGAGCCTGCGGAAAAATCCTGCCACCCGGACTTTAAACAACTCCCACCACTCAGACTTAGTACCACTGAGATCCAACAAAGGTACCTGGCTCTGAAGAAAATCCTCAAAGGCCTGTCTTATCTCCGCTTCTTCCAAGAGAGTAGAATTCAGCCTCCATATACCTCTTCCCATGTGGAGGGACTCTGCAATGTTCAAAGAGAAAATAATCATACAGTGATCGGAGAACTCCACCTCAACAACGGACACTGGTGAAGAGATGGCTTCCTCCTTCAAAAAAAACCTGTCTATCCTAGACCTACAACTACCTCTACGATAGGTGAAACCCGAGTGGCCTGGGGTATGCCTGATGTGGATATCCACCAGGCGAGCATCGCTAACTATATTTTTTAATGCTACACTATCGTAGGTCAATTTTTTATCTCCGGAACCTCCTCTATCTCGGGGTCTCATGACAGTATTGAAGTCCCCTCCAAAGATAACTTGTCGACCTGAAAAAAGGAAAGGCTTAATCCTCATGAAGAGACTTTTACGGTCCCATTTGCTCTGGGGTCCGTATATATTGATTAGTCTTAATTCCTGTCCCCTCATGAGGACATCTAAGATCAAGCACCTCCCCATTTCTAACTCAATCATCCGTCGGCATGTTACCGGTGCGGTGAAAAGGACCGCCACTCCGCTATAGGGCTCAGCCGCAAGAGACCAGTAGGAGGGCCCGCGTCGCCACTCCCTCCTAGATTTAACGACGTCTGCCAAAAGTGACAGCCTGGTCTCCTGCAAAAACAAAATGTCGGCTTCAACTCGGCCAAGAAAATCAAAGGCTGCAAATCTCGCCCTATCTGACTTAATGCTGGCAACGTTAATTGATGCCAGCGTCAACGGAGTGGGTGCCGCCATCATGGATGTTTGAGTTAGACGGCTTTCTTCTTCCCACCCCCCCCTCTATCTGATGAGGACCCCCCTTCTTTGCCTCGCTTCTTGCAAACTGAGGAGTCCATATTCACCACCCTATTCCCATCTTCATCCCCAAGTACCGGGTCAACCTCCCCCTCTGGGGGCAACGGCCCCTGCAGCAGGGGAGGCTCAACGACTCTAGGGTGCCCTACCATGCCCTCCCTCTTAGTATGAGAGGCTGGAATGTCCACGAGAGCATGGTATCGATCAGTAGAGCGCACCAGGGGGGTACAGGATTTACCTTCCTGGGCCAGGGCGGGGCCAGATGTATTTGGCCCTTGGGTTTTGCCCGGTGTCCCTTTTGCTGTAGGCTGAGTCCTCTCTTCCTCTCCCACACTTTCATAGTGGGAGGACTGAGAGTCCTCAGCCCTCTGCTCCCTTTGGATCCTCCTCATCTCCCCATTCAATTCGGCCTCCCCAGGGGCATCAGATTCAGGGGGGGCATCCAGATCCGAATCAGAGGTTGTCCCAGTTTCCTGGAGCGCCCTCCAAATCCTCTCCTTCCTTCGCTTCTCCGGCCCTTCTCTGGCGAGAAGGGGGACCCTTCTTTGCATTCTTCCCTTGCCCCTGTGCCCCATCGTCCCTGCCCGCACCCTCACCCACGGAGGCCTCCCTCCTTTCATCCTCCGCAGGTTTGGAACAAGCATTGACAACAGAGCGAGGACACCGACTGAACGGGTGACCTAAGTCACCACACAGGTTGCACCGAATACGGTCACACGATGCGGCTAGATGACCAATCCCCCCACAATGAGCACACTTCTGTACCTTGCAGCCTGCACTCAAATGTGAGGGGTCGCCACACCGGTGACACAACTTCGGCTGCCCCTGGTAGAAGACAAGGATCCGATCTCTTCCCAGGAAAGCAGACGATGGTATGTGGGACACCGTCTGTCCCAGACGCTTTAATTTAACCATGAACGTCCAGGCCCCTGACCAGATGCCAAACTCATCCATGTTCTTCCGTGGCATCTCTACTACCTCTCCGTACCTTCCCAACCAGGTCATGATATCAATACAAGAGAGTGACTCATTACGGGTAAGAACGGTCACTCTCTTGGGACCACTTTGGCGAGAAATTGCTTGTGCAGCAAAGTCTCGCCAGCCAGGCTCGTCCTTCATCAGCTCGTAGTTCCCCCAGAAGACCTCAAGGCCCCCTAGGTGAACAAAGCTGATGTCAAACTCGACCGAGCCATGAGGATGTATCAAGGCAAATATGTCACTCGCCTTGAAGCCCATCCCCAGCAGCAGCTCCACCACCCTCTTTCTGGGAGGGCACGCATCATTGCCACGCCACCGGAGACGGACCACATTCCTCCTGGCTACAGCCTGCCCGGCTGTTGGGAGCGACCACTGATCTCCTCGTTGCTCTCGGAAGGCATTTAGACCATATCTGTCTATCCAGAAAGACAGGTCCTTCTGCACTCCCCCTATGGTTAGGGTTTGCTTTCCCTCTCTTAAAGCGTCCAAGAGACGTTGTTGCAAGTTACCGTCCCCGGACCTTGAGGATGAAGATGGGTGGGCCCGCTGTCCCCCCGCTGCCACACCAGCATAAGACCTGCCGGATGTCACAGCAAGAGGAGCGCCAGGCCCATTGCCCCTGGTTGATACCCCATCCCCACCACCCACCACCTCACCACCTACAGACACAGCACTCAACACCCCATTACCAGCAGACACTCCAGCAACTTTATTTACAGACACCTGCATACCCCCAGCAGTTCCCACATCCACAGCCGCAACTTTTTCATTTAACCCACCAGGTCCCCCTGCAGTCATCCTTCTGGCCAGGCCTGGTCCTATGTTATGTATTTTTCCTGTACATTTTGTGTGGGTAGACACTGCTTCAGTCTCCGCATCATCAGGCACCTTTGCAGGGACGCCACCAGATGTTATAAGCGGTGTCCCCGCTGTGCCCTCCGCCTCATTAACCTCCATCTTTTCTATGTGCGGAACATTTTTGGGAAAGGGGCCACCGCCGCCCCCGACGCCAGCAGCCCCCTTCTCGCCTACACCACTTTTCAGTGATGCGGACGAAGGAGCCACTGATGTCACTGGAGCCGCCTCCGGCGCCGGACCACTCCCCCCTCCCACAGAGGAGTGGCCAACAGAGCCGGAGCCCCCTCTGTGACCGCCCTTGTCCGGAACGTCTGACGGCTTTACTGCGACACCGACAGACTTCCGGCTTTCAGACACCACATCCGGTTTCTGGTTTACCCGTTCTCCAGACCGCTGACTCGCATCAGAGACCAGTTTCCCGGGCTCGCCATTAACCGGACAAGGGGACACACCCCCTGGCGTCACCAGGCCACCAGTACCGCCCCCTTTGCAGGGGTTGGCGTCCGGCGCCATTTTGACCACCACGTGTTCTAATGCCGGACCCGTAACACTCTCCCCGCATTCCCGCTCCAGCCCCACTGCAGAGGCTTGAGCTGGGGGTCTTGCGGGACCTGCGCCCTGATCCTGACTTTCATCAGGCTCAGAGCACAGGAAGGATCTTGCTGTATACACCATTTTAAATGAACCTTCAGCAGATTTTTTTTCCTTTGTCTTTTTTTTCTTCTTAAATTTTTTTTTCTTTTGCTTTTCCTCCTCTGCGGGTAACTCCGCACCGAAACAAAATCCCTGGAAGGATACCGGCGACTCCACGTTACGGATCTGTGTAAGTAATCCTGGAGGCCGCTCACTGTCAGTATCAAAACTCTCCTGATTTCTCCCAGCTGTGAGTCCACCCTCCTCCTCCTCACTGCTCCTGGGTGCATCAGAATCTGAGCCTTCTCTGGACTTTGCATTCTCATGCTCCATTTTCTCCACCACATTTTCCTTTGCTGTGTCTGGGGCTCTGCTGTCTTCCTCCACACTTTCTATTTTTATAGGTTCTGCCATCTCGGCAAACCTCTCTTCATTTTTTAATTTTTCACCAAACACCCCTCCGCCTGCCAAAATCTCCTCACGTCTCTCTTCCACTTCTTTTATTTCCTCCAACAAGGATTTCACATTTAAAAGGTATCGGGACCTCTTACCTCCTGAGGCTTTTGCAGCTCTTCCTCTGGCGACCGCCAAGTCCGCACGGAGCCGTTGCAGCGACTTCCTGAGGTCCCGATACTCCTCCAACCGCATAGCCAGACGGGAGCTGAAGTTCTCCACCGTCTCTCCGGTCCTCAGCTGTCCCCATTCCTCCACACGACCGTCATCCAAATGTCCGGACGGCGCCGGTCCTTCTCCAGATGACAACACCTCGATCACCCTGCCGGACCGCGTCTCCATACCCTTATCCAGGGTTCCAGCGTCAGGGGGAGCCAGGACAGCCTTGCCCCGAGATGATCTCCTCACCCCCGCGACTGTTTGCATATTCCCAGCCAGCTGGGATGACCCTCTACCCCCCGCTGGCATGCTCCGGGAGGTAGAGGTCTGAGGCTCCATCCTAGGATGGAACCCCCCTCAGGGTACTTTCCAAGCCCAGGCAGATGGTATGAGGCCTGGGCAGATAGAATAAGGAAAGTCCCTGGATCCAAGGCCTGCACGGAAGTCTCAGCAGCTCTCTCCACACCTCCTACTCCACCCACTCCAGAGCTGCACTGACTATTCTGCTGGTGAAGTCCCTGTGTACATACATTACATTACTTATCCTGTACTCGTCCTGTGTTTTATACTCCAGAGCTGTACTCACTATTCTGCTGGTGGAGTCACTGTGTACATTACATATCTTGTGCTGATCCTGTACTATACTGTACTGTACTGTACTATACTCCAGAGCTATATTCACAATTGTACAGGCTTCAGAGCTGAAATGTACTAGCATCCCCAAATTGTTCAGTGTCTCCATAGACGTAATTCTGGTAATTTGCATTATGAGAAGTGGTATCTTCACACTGGGCGCTGCTCAGTAATCTGATGTAGGGAAAACGAACTGCCCCGCCTGCATTACTGGAGTTTAGCTAATCTGTGTCTGCCATTAAGCTTGTTGACCGTTTCCAGACCGGAATTAATCAGCGGTCAATGGAAACCTAAATCATCAACCAATTGAGGGCTGGATTTCAAATCAGCCCGAAAATCAAAGTAAACAACTGAAATCACAGGAGGATCAAATTTCCGTGAATTTCATCATGGCAACTCATAATGTGTCTCAGCCCTAATCTACCCGCCACTCAGTCCCTGCCTACTTGCACAGTCCGTCCTATGCGACGGCGTACAACTGGGCGACGGGCTCTACGCTCACTATGTGAACGACAAACAAAACAGACAGGGGTACACAGAAGCAAGGGAAAAGGAGCAGTTGCCTAAGGAAACACCGTGAGCATCAGAGTAGTGAACGAGCCGGGTCGAACCTGGAGAGTACGCGGTAACAAAAGCAGAACTGGAGAATAGTCAGTCAAGCCAGGGTCAAAATGAAGCAGAGGTCAATGGTATTAGCAGGAACAGCAGAGCTAGGAAACACAAGAATCACAGGCAAAGGACAGACAACAAATGAAGGTATAAATAGACCAAGGGCGGGAGCTAGAACCGTCTGGCCAGGCTGTGATAGGTTCTCCCACTCCTCAGCCTACCAGTCTGAGTGGTAGCAGATCGAGTCACTCTATCAGACCTAGGGACAGATGCAGACTGATTAACCATGGGCGTCGACACAGAAGCTGTGTCTGGCAGATCCTTTACAGTACCATATATATATATATATATATATATATATATATATATATATATATATATAAACATGCGCCTACATACATACATACGTACATACATGCATACACCATGCATACACTCACATTCTGGTTATAATGGCACGTGACAAGGTATGGGGGATATATCAGGCAGCAAATGAGCAATTAGTTCTTGAAGTTGATTTGTTGGAAGCAGAAAAATGGGTAAGGATCTCAGAGTCTGTGACAAGGACTAAACTGTTATGTCTAGATGACTGGGTCACAGCATCTCCAAAATGGCCGGTCTTGTGGGGTGTCCCCAGTATGCAGTGGTTAATACCTACTAAAAGTGATCCAAGGAAGGACAACTGGTGAACAAGTGACAGGGTCAGGGGCACCCAAGGCTCATTGTTGTTCATGGGGAGCGTAGGCTAGCCCATCTGGTTCGATCCTATGGAAGAGCTACTGTACTACTAATTTCTGTAAAATATACTTCTGTCTATGATAGAAGGGTGTGAGAACATACAGAACACCGCAGCTTTCCTCGTTTGGGGTTGCACAGCCTCAAACCAGTCATAAGGCCAATTTTGTACTCTGTCTACTATGGGCACATGAGCATCAGCACTGAACCATGGAGCAATGAAAGAAGGTGATGAATCACGTTTTCTTTTACATCATGTGGACAGCCGGGTGCGTGTGCGTCGCTTACCTGGGGAAGAGATGGCACCGGGATGTATTATGGGAAGAAGGCAAGCTTCTTCCCAATGTTCTGCTGGGAAACCTTGGGTCCCGGCATTTATGTGGATGTGACACGTACTACCAACCTAAACATCGCTGCAGACAAGTACCCCCTTCATGGTAATGATATTCCCTAATGGCAGTGCCCTCTAACAGCAGGATAATGCGTTCGACCACACTGAAAACATCATTTAGGTATAGTCTGCGGAACATGACAAAGAGTTTAAGGTGTTGACTTGTGTCATGCCCATGGCCGCGGGCCGTCAGGCTCACTCACCTCCTGATGGCCGCAGCCATGGAACTGTGAGCGCTGGCCCCCATCTCTTCCTCAGAAGACGCCAGCGCTCACTTCCGTTTCTCTTGGCCGGGTCCCGTAGGGTGCGTGCGCACGCTCGTGCCCGCTCTTAAAGGGCCAGCGCACCTGAGTTAAAGTACCAAATTAGCCCATGAGCACCCTGGGCTATAAGAAGTGTTCTGTCCCTTTCTGCATTGCCTGAGCTTTGTTGTCATTACCCTAGTCTGTCTTTGCAAATGGTCTCCTAAGTGTTTTCCAGTTCCCAGTGTTTCCCGTTCCTGCTACGTGTAACCTGTATCCCGTGCTATCCTGGTCCAAGTGCCGTATTGAGTTGTAGTCGTGCTGCGCTAAGTACCATGCCTGTCCTGCTACACTACGCCTGGTGCCTGCCTGCTGCCTAGTCCCAGCCGAGCCTGTCTTGCTACTGTCTGAGCTACCACAGGTTCACTATACGAACTATAGACTGTGACCTCTGTCCTGTTGGCCAGCTGCCATACCATCAAGGTGGTACGGCCCAGTGGGTCCACGTACCCAACATGACAGTAAGCTCAGGCCATGGACCCCGCTGGTCCAAGACCATGATGACGTCACAAGAGATGCGGGCAGATATGCTCGACCTCCGGTCTCGACAGGATCAACTCCTTCCAAGTCTCCCTTCTGAAACCTGTGGTCCTGAACCGCTACTGCAAGATTCCTAGTCCTGCAGTGGCTCCCAGCAGTTCATCAGATACTTTTGAGGTTAAGGAGATCCTGGACAGCAAGAGAGTGGGTGGAAAAACCTTTAATTTGGTGGATTGGAGGGGGTTTGGTCCTGAAGAGAGGTCCTGGGAGCCAGAGGAGAACCTCAATGCTCCTACCCTTCTGAAGAAGTTTTTCTCTCGCTCTGTCCCCAAGAGGAATGGGCGTAAGAGGGGGGATACTGTCATGCCTATGGCCGTGGGCCGTCAGGCTCACTCACCTCCTGACGGCCGCAGCCATGGATCTATGAGCGCTGGCCCCATCTCCTCCTCAGGAGAAGCCAGCGCTCACTTCCGCTTCTCTCGGCCAGGTCCCGTAGGGGCTAGCGCATGTATCTGAGTTAAAGTACCAAATTAGCCAATGAGCACCCCGGACTATAAGAAGGGCTTTGCCCCTTTCTGCATTGCCTGAGCTTTGTTGTCGTTACCCTAGTCTGTCTTTGCAAATGGTCTCCTAAATGTTTTCCAGTTCCCAGTGTTTCCCGTTCCTGCTACCTATAACCTGTATCCCGTGGTATCCTGGTACAAGTGCCGTATTGAGTTGGAGTACCACGCCTGTCCTGCTACATCAGGCCTGGTGCCTGCCTGCTGCCTAGTCCCAGCTGAGCCTGTCTTGCCACTGTCTGAGCTACCACAGGTACACATATACGAACTATAGACTGTGACCTGTGTCCTGTTGGCCAGCTGCCATACCGTCAAGGCGGTTCGGCCCAGTGGGTCCACGTACCAAACGTAACACTTGTCTCCAACTTCCCGAGATCACAATCTGAAAGACAAGTCTGATCCATAGAGGCCACACCTTGCAATTTACAGGACTTAAAGTGGTATTCCTGGAATCAACATTTTATCACCTATCTACAGGAAAGGTGATAAGTGTCTGCTGGTGGCCCCACCAATCACTAGAACTGGGGGTCCTGAGGCACCCACGTTCCTTTTCACTGCACACCCCGCACTGTGTAGGAACTTGAATGGAGAAGAGGATGAGCATGTGCGCCATTCAATGTCTATGCTACTGATGAAACAGTCGAGCACTGTTCTAGGCTATCTCCGTCAGTCCCATACACTTTGAATGGAGCGGCACTTTAAGGGTTTCCTCATTGCGGTCTTCAATGAGGAGGAGCAAGGGGCTCTGAGCCTCTGATCTAGTGATTCCTAGCAGTGGGGGCACCCAGCGATCAAACACTTATTACCTATACTGTAGAAAAAACGATTTTGCTGGTGGTTTTAATGTTATGACTGAAGGTTGAAAGTGACATCTTTCCAGGGCCGTCATTAAGCTTTTGTGACCTGTGCAGTCACATAGGACACACCAGGCACCACTGCCGAAAGGGTGCCTCATGTAGTAATACAGTCAATATCAGGAAGGGAGGAGGGGGATGCAGCTACAGTTTCTCCTTTCTCTGTTTGAGGGACTACATTCTATATTACATCATGAAGAAGCCCACCCACTCAGCAGACCAAACTGTCCGTTTTGCTGTTAATATTCTTAATAAGCTGCAATTTGATCATATTGTAAAAATCAAAAATAATACTTACGCAACAATGGGAGAGTCCTTGAAGGTATAGGATGTGTTTTCCCATTTGTTTCTTGCGGCAGCTTTCTTGTAGGGACACTTTGTTGTTGATCATGGAAATCACTATCTGCCCGCAGTAGTGGTGAGATCTCCAAAGAGGTTCTTCTATGTGCTGGAGAAGTCCACTTGGGTTGAAATAACACCATGGTATATTTTGTGTCTATTTTCACAGGAGACACATTCGTAGGGGGTGCTTTTCTTGAAGGACCTGTTTGTGGATGAGGAACCTGTCCATTAGACACGGACATTCTTGTAGTGACTGAGGTGATATCATTTTGTAGACTATTTCTCGTCCATAGAGACATCATTGTGTAAGGTCTTTGCAACATTTCTAAGGCAGCAATCGTTGTCCACCCTGGCATCTTCAGTGAAGACCCATCTTGAGCTTTATGACTCAAAAACAAGACACTAGGATTTTTGAAGGTGTTGTGTGGAAGCACAGATAGTTTGTCTGAAGGTTGTTGTTGTACTTTTTGTCCAATGGTGTCTACTAGGAAAAGGGATTTGGTAGGGGCAATTTTATTTTCCTTCGAAGCAACTCCATGGATCAGTTGTGGTAACTTGGTGGAGAGAATATTCTGAATGTTAAAAGGAATTTCTTTAGTAGTAAAAATTAATTTATTTTGTTTTCCTACTGAAGTGCCAGATATCCCGAAAGGTTTTTTATCTTTATGTCCAAGGTCATAATTTCCTTGACTAGTAACTTGACTTGTAACTGCTCGGATACCAGAAAGATCTTCAAATATGGAGGAACGTGTAGATGCTGGAAAATCAAAGAACATATCTTAGTAGCATATTGTGATATAGATTTCTGAGTTTTTGTGCCAGTCTCAAAAAGTACAATAAATGAATGAGATTTTGACAGTATTTAGTTGTTTATGAATTTTTTTTCATAAAATCATAATTTGGTCCTTGGTTGTAGGTTGAATGCTTTGGTTTGAACAGTATAACCAGTTATGTGCCATTGGACACCAGCTTGTGCGCTGGCAAATTATGGTCCTAGTGATTCATAAAAAGTTTTCCTAGGCCATTGTGAGAAGATAAGCAATGCAAATGACGATCTTGCAGTCCTAAAGGGTTTTTAAAGCGGACAGTGGCCAGATCTTGTACCGTACTCTCAGTGGCATGCATTTTGCAGCCCACACTTGTGCCAATAGGCCCCATTTCCTCAGTGTAATAAATAGATATAATATAGTAGAGCAGAAGGAGCCCCATAGCTGATGCTGGTCCGTTACAACCCACTATCCCGGGACTGCTGGTGCACCCTCCTCAACCCTTCGCCCTATTGCTGGTAGGAAAGTTTACCCCACATTTGTTCTCTAAGATTGCTATGATTGGATTTCCCGCAACCCCATAGGCCTTATAGGCTTCATCGCAAGCATGAGATATAATAGGAAGTTTTATCTCATGTTGCGAATAGCATATTGAATGGCCACCAACTCAGCCACATGTCTAGTAGAGTAAATTACAAAGAAAAAAAACCTTAAAAATACTTTTACATATTTGTTGGTGTAGAAATCTCCTACAATTGATTACATATTGGCTTAGTCTGGTGGAATTCCCTGATTGGTCCCAGTGACCCTCCAGACACCCCCTTCCTCATTACAATGAACGTGTTGATTGTGATTGCACATGCTGGAACATTTAGAAGTATATTTCATTTCAATGGTTTTGATGATTGGATATTGACTAGGAAATGGCAAGATGAAGAGATGGCGTTGGCAACTTGGGTTCACTATTAATTTACCAACTTGTGTATGACAAAATTGCCTTGACCAAATCAAAATTCTACAAAAAGTCTTACAAGAAAATGAAAGAACAGATGGTATCATCAATAAAAATGATTAAAAAAAACATCACATAGAATGGAAACTTTTTGAAATTAGACGTGCACTTACTTGTCTGCGTCCACACTTCTACTGGAACATTCTTAATAAATTCTGTATTTTCGGCAGATGTTATCAAGTTTGGCAGAATGGATTCTAAATCTGATTTACAAATATCAATTAGAAAACAATAATTTAGAAGACTAATTTAACTATACTACACCCTACTCTCCGATCTCCGTACCCATAATTAGTTGGATAGGACTGTTATGGATTAGGCTCTATTCACACCCGCTTCATGGGCTACGTAAGCAGTATACGCCTGAATAAAATGGATGAAATAAAAAGTTTCCAAGCGTCTACTGTGCCCAGTACTGAATTTACATCTCAGGAGCGTGTAGGCACAGATTGTGTGGTGCCTTACCCACTCTACCCCATAAGACGACACCATTATTAGAAATGGCACATGGTAGGTGGGGGGCCCTGTAACAGATTTTTCATTGGGGCCCAGAAACTTTAAGTTCTACTTCTGAATCCACCAATCAAGTAGACCACACCTTAAAGAGGACCTGTCACCTCTCCTGACATGTCCGTTTTAGTAAATACTTGTATTCCCCATGAAATGCCAATTCTGGGGCATATTTTTTTTTTAGAACACTTCGTTGTGCCGTTCCTCTGTTATTCCTCCTAGAAATGTATGAATAAATTGACCAACTGGGTGTTACCATTCCTCTTGTCAAATGGGCGTGTCCCTACACAGTCTGACAATGTTCAATCAGTGCTCATAATCTCAGACTGTGTAGGGACACACCCATTTGACAAGGGGAATGGTAACACCCAGTTGGTCAATTTATTCATACATTTTTAGGAGGAATAACAGAGGAGCGGCACAATGTAGAATTCTGAGAAAATATGTACCGGAATTATTATTTCATGGAGAATACAAGTATTTACTAAAAAAAAAGACATGTCAGGAGAGGTGACCGGTCTTCTTTAAGTTATCTAGCGCACTCTGTGGCCTACCCTTGAGCCTTCCTGGGCATCCTCCTCCCATTCCCACAGCACTGTGAGTTTTAAATTAACATATTATTAAACCTCATTAACATATAAATGTAAATTCAGATGTAAATTCACCTTCCCCCAGGGCCACCTATAGGCACAGACTGTGACGTACCCATAGGACATATATTTATATAGACGAAATGTATGTGAAAATAGTCTGCTAATGGCCTATATCTGACATATAAGCAGCTGTGTCCTCTTCTTTATGCTTTTCAACTCAAGTGAATCCTACAAAACACGTACATTATGCGGTATATGCTTTTCTATAGCGGGAGTCATATATATAGTTGCGTACGGTTGGGATATACATTTGTCGGCACGCTTCAAACATGCTCATATAGTCCAAATGTTGATGCTTAGCTTAGTGAAAAGTAAGGGTTAAATGAAATCCGATGGAAAAAATTAGCTTTGACGTGTAATTTAATTAGCGGTTTTCTGCTGCGTTGACGCCATGAAATGATTGACAAATAGATGTGAATTTGGGAATACAAAGAAAAGGAACTTATTGAGATGAATGACCAATTAGAGGCAGAGAATGGGCGCGATCGGCTTTATTTATCATTGCGCAATTTAATTATAACGATTTATGAGATTGAAATGTCTCATGTTTATGTTCCTTCAGCCTCCCGAAAGCAATGTCGCCTGTATATAATCATATTCATTATTTATTCACTCTACATATTACTTACCCAGCGTGGAGGAATTATTTTGGGGAAATGTAAGATTTACGACGGGAGGTTTCTGCGTTAAATCCCACAAATCAGATAAATTTCTCCCTAATAAAAAACCAAAATTGTGATAAATAATCGAAAAAAAAATGTCTCCGTTCTTGTTTCTCTAATGACATTTCATTTACCTGTTCTGCCTGTCATCACACAGAAATATATGCAGTCTGATTCATTGCTTTGGCTTACTGAAAGAAAAAGACATTCCTTAGTAATCAGGAGACGCGACCTTGCTGCTGCCATCGGTGAGGTCATACTTCCAGACTCAATTACATTTCCTAAAAATAATAAATGAGTTGCACATTGCAAAAAGTTTCACTCGAAAAAAAGTTAACGCTAAACATTGTTAAAATACTCAGAAGATAATTCATCCTCCAATTAAACCTCATAATCAAATTATCTGGCCAAAAGTATGTGCACCCCTGACCATCACACCTATATGAGCTTGTTGGACATCCCATTCCAAAACCATGGACGTTCATATGGAGTTGGGCCCCTTTTAGGCCTCCCACACATGAGCGTGTTCAGTCTGTGATATACGGTCCGTACATCGGCCACATTTCCTGGATCGCACACAGCGCAGGGAGCCGGAGTTATCTATGACGCTAGGAGTCACTGCCTCCACGCGGAACTACTGTCCCGTACTGAAAACATGATTACAGTACGGGACAGTTTTCACGCAGCGAGGCAGGGACTCCTAGCGTCATAGATAACTATGATGCTAGGAGTCCGGCTCCTTGCAGTGTGTTCGGTCCGGGAAATACTTCCGACTTACGGACCGTATATCACGGACCGAACACGCTCGTGTGTGGGAGGCCTAACAAGTATAAGGGTATGTTCACACGCCCTATTTACGGACGTAATTCAGGCGTTTTGCGCCTGGAATAACGCCCGAAAAAACGGCTCCAATGCGTCGGCAAACATCTGCCCATTGAATTCAATGGGGTTACGATGTTCTGTGCAGACGGGCTTTTTTTTTTACGCGCCGCTGTCAAAAGATGGCGCGTAAAAAGACAGCCGCCTCAAAGAAGTGCATGTCACTTCTTGGGACGTAATTGGAGCCGTTTTTCATTGACTCCATAGAAAAACAGTTCCAATTACGTCCGTAATGGACACCGCGAAAAACAGGAGTACGAGCAATTACGTCTGAAATTCAGGAGCTGTTTTCGCTTGAAAACAGCTCTGTAATTTCAGACGTATTTTACGTTTGCGTGTGAACATACCCTAACAGTCTACAATCTTCTGGGAAGGTTTTCCACAAGATTTTGGAGTGTGTGTTTTGTGCCCATTCGGCCAAAAGAGCATTTGTGAGGTCAGACACTGATGTAGGGGGAAAAGGTCTGGCCCGCAATTGGCGTTCCAATTCATCCCAAAGGTGTTGGATGGGGTTGAGGTGGGGGCTCTGTGCTTCATCCGAATTCCTCCGCACAAAACTCCTCACCCAATGTCTTTATGGAGCTCGCTGTGTGCACAGGGACAATGTCATGCAGGAACAGAAAAGGACCAAACCCCATACAGTTCCCACAAAACTGAAAGTTACAATTGTGTAAAGTGTCTTTGTGTGCTGTAGCATTAACATTACCCTTTATTGGTAAAAGGGTCCGAATCCTGAAAAACAGACGCAGACCTTTACCCCTCCTCCATGAAATGTTATAGTAGGCACTTTAGATTCTGGTAGGCAACGTTTTCCTGGCATCCGCCAACCTAGATTTCTCCATCGGACTGCCAGATAGTGAGACGTCATTCATTACTCCAGAGAACACGCTGCTCCAGAGTCCACTGACGACGTGCTTTACACCACTCCAGCCGACACTTGGCATTGTGCAGGATGATCTTAGACTTGTGTGCAGTGGCCATTAAAACCCATTTAATGAAGCTCCAAATGCACAGTTCTGGTGCTGATGTCACTTCCAGAGTTAGCGTGGATCTCTGCAGTGGGTGATACAACTGGAGTAGAATATTTTTATGTGCCACGCGCTTCAGCACTCAGCGGCCCTGCTCTGTAAGTTTGTGTGGTCTATTGCTCCGTGGCTGAGCTGTTGTTTCTCTTAGATGGTCACAGAAGGAATGATCAATGGTGTGAAAAATTATTCGGAGCATCCATTGGACATTTCCATCAGAGCAAACATCAGGGAGAGTCATTGTTGATCAGCAACTGCAGCTTCTCTCTCTCTAGGTTTCTGTAACTGCAAGTTGTAAGGGCTTATTCAGACGAACGTAAAATACGCGCGTGCAATGCGCGTGATTTTCACGTGCGTTGCCCGTAGCTACATTAGACAATGGGGCCGTGCAGACATGGCAGCGTTTTTTGCGCAGCGTTGCTCCGTTGCAAAAAACTCACGACATGTCCGTTGATTCAGCGTTTTCAACGCATCACGCACCCATTGAAGTCAATGGGTGCGTGAAAACCACGCATGTCGCACGGAAGCACTTCCGTGCGAACTGCGTGTTTGCGCAACAGCTGTCAAAAGGATGAATGTAAACAGAAAAGCACCACGTGCTTTTCTGTTTCCGAACATCCAAACGGAGTGTCTTTGCGATTAGCGAACCCCGACAACCGAAGCTAACTTCACCGGGTTCGGCCAAACTCGTTTTGGCCGAACCCGGCAAAAAAATTTCCGGTCCGCGACGTCGGGAGACATTCACTGTGCATGGTGCTGAAAGAGTTAAACTGTTTCAGCACCATGGACAGTGACTTGCGATCCCAAAATACATGAACCTGTAAAAAAAAACGAAGTTCTAACTTACCGATTACTCCTGTCTCCTTCCTGCAGTCCGACCTCCCGGGATGACACTTCAGTACAAGTGACAGCTCCAGCCAATCACAGGCTGCAGCGGTCACTTGGACTGCCGCGTCATCCAGGGAGGTGGGGCCCGATGTCAAGAGAGGCGCGTCACCAAGGACGCGTCACCAAGGACGCGTCACCAAGGCAACGGCCGGGAAGTTCTCGGTAAATAGGAACTTTATCTTTTTTTTTACAGGTTTTTCGCAGTTGTGTTCGGCATTCACTGTCGAGGGTGCTGAAAGATTTAGCTCTTTCAGCACCTTGGACAGTGACGGGCGTCGACAAGCCTCATCTCTATGATGCCGGCTGCGCGAAAATCACGCAGCCGCGCATCAGACACGGATGACACACGCAGCTGTCAAATGGTGTTTGCGCGCGCAAAACGCTGCGTTGTTTGCGCGCGCAAAAACGCAACGCTCGTGTGAATCCGGCCTTAGGCTCATAGTGATGTACACAGCATTACGAGATGTGTGGACAGCAGGAAACGACACCAAATTAAAGAGGCTCTGTCACCAGATTTTGCAACCCCTATCTGCTATTGCAGCAGATCGGCGCTGCAATGTAGATTACAGTAACGTTTTTATTTTTAAAAAACGAGCATTTTTGGCCAAGTTATGACCATTTTTGTATTTATACAAATGAGGCTTGCAAAAGTACAACTGGGCGTGTTTACAGTAAAAGTACAAGTGGGCGTGTATTATGTGCGTACATCGGGGCGTTTTTACTACTTTTACTAGCTGGGCGCTCTGACGAGAAGTATCATCCACTTCTCTTCAGAACGCCCAGCTTCTGGCAGTGCAGACACAGTGTGTTCTCCAGAGATCACGCTGTGACGTCACTCACTTCCTGCCCCAGGTCCTGCATCGTGTCGGACGAGCGAGGACACATCGGCACCAGAGGCTACAGTTGATTCTGCAGCAGCATCAGCGTTTGCAGGTAAGTAGCTACATCGACTTACCTGCAAACGCCGATGCTGCTGCAGAATCAACTGTAGCCTCTGGTGCCGATGTGGCCGACACGATGCAGGACCTGGGGCAGGAAGTGAGTGACGTCACAGCGTGATCTCTGGAGAACACACTGTGTCTGCACTGCCAGAAGCTGGGTGTTAACGAAGAGAAGTGGATGACACTTCTATTCACAACGCCCAGCTAGTAAAAGAAGTAAAAACGCCCCGATGTACGCACATAATACACGCCCACTTGGACTTTTACTTTTAAACACGCCCAGTTGTACTTTTGCAAGCCTCATTTGCATAAATACAAAAATGGTCATAACTTGGCCAAAAATGCTCGTTTTTTAAAAATAAAAACGTTACTCTTATCTACATTGCAGCGCCGATCACATGCAATAGCAGATAGGGGTTGCAAAATCTGGTGACAGAGCCTCTTTAAAGGTAAACCTCACACCAGAAAGAGCCGGCCCTCTTGGAAAGCATGCAAGAAAAGTGAGATGTAACGAAACCATGGGAGGGAGTAACAATCCCTAAGGAGAGATTGTGATCAATTTATGTATCGATAGCTACGTTGTAAATGTAAAGATTTTGGTGGACTACGGCCACTGCTATACAGCCGCCTGCACATTCTATAACATGGTCCATATATATAATTATAGAGATATACAGTACAAAACATAATATTCTATAATGATAAGAGCAGCAGACTTACCCGAGACAATCGACGTAGATTTGAAGAGTTCCTTCAGAGAACTGGAGGAATTTCCAACAATGTCTAGTAGCAAAACGGTGAAATCTGAAAATAAATTTAAAAAAAATTAAAATTCTTAATTTTTTTATTTTTTTTAAAAAAAAAGCAAAAATTAACCCCTTGTGTATGCAGCTATTTTGGGCCTTAAGGAGGCAGCAATTTTTTCATATTTAATCACTGCGTTAGGAGAGCCATAACTTTTTCAACATAGCTGTATGAGGGCTATTTTTTTGCCGGTACCATTTTGAGTTATTGAAAAACTTTTAATAGTTTTTAGGGGGAGAATAGAAAAAAAAACAGCAATTCCACAATTGTTTTTTGGGTTTTGTTTTTATGGCGTTCACCATGCGGTATAAATGACATGTTAACTTAATTCTGCGGGTCAGTGTAATTATATTCCAAATGTATATATATTTTTTTCGTTTTGCACAATAAAAAAACGTAAAAAAAATAAAAATCGTTTTTGTGTCCCCATATTCTGAGTGCCATAACTTTTTAATTTTTCTCTTGACAGATCTGTATGAGGGTTTATTTTTTTGCAGGACAAGGGACGAGGAAACAAAAAACAGCAATTCTGGCATTGTTGTTTTAGTTGTTTTTTTTTTTTACAGCATTCATTGTTCGGTATAAGTAACCAATTTGTTTTATAGTACGGGTCGATACGATTGCACCGATACCAATTATGTGTACCTTTTTATTTGGTTTTATATTTTTGATACAATAAAGTATTTTGTAATGGGTTTTAATTTTTTTGTTATTTTTTTTTAGTCCCACTAGAGGGCTTGACCAAGCAATCAATTGATCATGTTTATAATACACTACAGGGGCGTAGCTAAGGGGGCAGGTGGGACATGTGCCCAGGGCGCAACTAAGAGGGAAGATGGGGGGTGCCAGGGCCGCCACCCCCTCCTGCACTATGGGTGATAAATGGCCGGGTACGTTCCGTGCCCGGCCATTCAGTGCCTTTCAACGACTCAAGTGGCACAATTACTTCTTTGCGCCGCCTGCATAGTTGAAACGCGCTGATTGACAAGGCAAGTCATAGTGCCCTGCGAATCAGCGCCTTTCATAGATGCAAGCAGCGCGATGGCGTCATCGCGCCGCTTGCATCATTCAACACCAGCAGACCTGCTCATAAGAGAGCAGGTCTACATGGCTACTGGACAGCGTGGGAATGGGATTAAGGTGAGTATGTAACGTTTTTTAGTTTTTTTTATAATCCAAAACTATACATGGTTGGGCTATATGTGGAGCACTATAGGGAGAGCTATATGTGAGGCACTATATATAGGGGGCTATATACAGGGGTGGGCTATATGTTGAGCACTATAGGGGGAGCTTTATGCGAGGCACTATATACAGGGGGCTATATACAGAAGTGGGCTATATGTGGAGCACTATAGGGGGAGCTATATGTGAGGCACTATATATAGGGGGGCTATATACAGGGATGAGCTATATGTGGAGCACTATAGGGGAGCTATATGTGAGGCACTATGTACAGGGGGGCTATATACCGGGGTGGGCTATATGTGGAGCACTATAGGGGGTGCTATATGTGAGGCACTATATACAGGGGTGAGCTAAATACAAGGGTGGGCTATATGTGGAGCACTATAGGGGGAGCTATATGTGAGGCACTATATACAGGGGTGGGCTATATACTGGGGTGGGCTATATGTGGAGCACTATAGGGGGAGCTATATGTGAGGCATTATATACA
Organism: Rhinoderma darwinii; assembly: GCF_050947455.1. Classification (NCBI taxonomy): domain Eukaryota; kingdom Metazoa; phylum Chordata; class Amphibia; order Anura; family Rhinodermatidae; genus Rhinoderma; species Rhinoderma darwinii. The sequence goes on along the minus strand of NC_134691.1, from coordinate 14,853,053 downwards.
GGGGTGGGCTATATGTGGAGCACTATTTATAAGGGGAGATATATGTGGGACACTATAAACAGGGGGCTACATGTGGGACACTATTTTCAGAGGGGGCTATATGTGGGGCACTATATACAGGGGGGCTATATGTAGGGCACTATTTACAGGGGTGGCTACATGTGGGCACTATTTTCAGAGGTGGCTATATGTAGGACACTACAGGGGGCTGTATGTGGGGCACTATCTACAGGGGCTCTATGGGGGTCACTATCTATAGGGGGACTTATGTAGAGCACTATCTACAGGGGGCACGGTGTGTGTGGGACACAGTGTATGGTGCTATTATAATTAGAGGTGCAGTGTATGGCACTATTATAATTAGGGGCACAGTGTATAGCGCTATTATAATTAGGGACACAGTGTGCAGCATCATGAGAACTTTATCTTTGTTTATAGGTGCAGAAATGTTTGAAAAGTGAGAAGCTGAAGACATCTGGGTTGCAAACTGCAGAAATGGGCTGTGGCCGGGAGAAGTCGTCATAGAGGTCAGGACTGGATGAAGAAGAAAAGAGTAAAAGAACAACTAGAATCTGACGTCACCTGTGAGTCACTTAATATAAATGTTTATTCTGCCTCTAATCAGCACTGTAGTCACTGTATGATCTGCAGCAAGATGATGGGTGGTATGATTTTTTTTTTTTGGTGAAATAGCATCTCCCTGCATATCCTCACCATTGTTCGGGTCATGTTGGGAGCTTTATACAATTTAGTGCAAACCTATACGGCAGGGGTTGCACTAAATTGAGCTGTATTTGTGCTGGTGCTTTATTTAGTACTTGGCTTGGTTCTGTTGCTGTATTTATGTACTGAGCTTTGTTCTGGTGCTGTATATATGTACTGAGCTTTGTTTTGGTGCTGTATTTATGTACTGAGCTTTGTTCTGGTGCTGTATATATGTACTGAGCTTGTTTCTGGTGCTGTATAGATGTATTGAGCTTTGTTCTGGTGTTGTATATTTGTAATGATTTTTGGTCTGGCACTGTATGTATGTACTGATCTTGGTTCTGGAGCTGTATATATGTACTGAGTTTTGTTCTGGCACTGTATTTATGTACTGAGGTTGGTTCTGGTGCTGTATGTATATGCACTGAGCTTGGTTCTGGTGCTGTCTTTAACCCTTCCACAGTAAGTCTAGAGCTTATCAATGATTTTTGTTTCATGCAGATACATAGGGGTAGATTTATTAATTATAGTGGCAGGAAACTTGGGTGTGGTCTACAGAAGAGGGGACATGGCTTAAAATATGAGAATATTGGTCCAAAGCAGGGGTAAGTGGGCTACATGTAGAAAAAATATGAACTTGACGGGCGGCATTACTTTCAAATTTGATACAAAACAAAATTATTGTTAATCAAATAGTTATTCGAACTAGTATAAAAATACTACATTACTATAAAAATACTACATTACTATAACAATAAATACTACATTACTATCATAATACTACATTACTATAACAATACTATGTTACTATAAATAACAATACGTCATTACTATAATAATACCACTAGGTTTAAACTTACCGTAAATTTGCACGTTTATGCCACGTGCTTATTTTAACAATCCAGTTTTCCAGTTTAAGTGTTGTTAAATGGCTGCTCAGTTGGCAGCACTTGGCAGACACAAGAATGTTAAGATTGGGCAGCCCCTTTTTAGATAGTGCCATAGTGTCCTTTGTAGATAATGCCACAGTGTCCTCTGTAGATAATGCCACTTTGCCCTCTGTAGATATTGCCACAGTGCTCTCTGTAGATATTGCCATGTTGCCCTCTGAAAATTATGCCACCCCCTCATAGATAATGACAATGTGCCCTGTGTAGATAGTGCCACAGTACCCTCTGTAGATAATGCCACATTGCCCTCTGTAGATAATGCCACAGTCCCCTCTGTAAATACTGCCACACCCCCTCGTAGATAATGACACAATGTCCTCTGTAGATAATGCCACACCCCCTCTAGATAATGCCACAGTGCCCTCTGTAGATAATGCCACAGTTCCCTCTGTAGATATTGCCACAGTGCACTTAGTAGATACCGCCACCCCCACCTGGAAATTATTCCACAGTGTCTTCAGTAGATACTGCCACAAATGCACCATATAGTATTTATCTATGCTTAGTGGGGTCACTATTGGATGTTCTCTATAATTCCACATGCACACCCCCCCCCCCTATAGATAGCTCCATTGGGGCTCCCTCTAGTAGTGGAATCCACAGTCAGAGTGTTGCCAATGCTTTGGCCGGGGATTACTCTCCTGGAGGAGCCCCTGATGTCACTGTCCATATATGGACAGTGACGTCAAGGACCGCCTCTATGAGCGGAAACCCTGGCCAGAGCGTCGGCAACGTGTATGGACAGTGACGTCAGGGGCTCCTCCAGGAGAGGAATCCCCGGCCAGAGCGTCGGCAATGCCTGGCTGGGGATTCCACTCCTAGAGGGAGACCTGATGGAGCTATCTACAGGGTGGGGGGGGTCTACCGCTGTCGACAGGGTTTGGTGTGTGGGGCGCTATGTACATGTGGTGGCACTGCTCCTCCTTTGGTCTGCTCTCTGCTGTCAGGAGGATGTCTCGGGAGCTTCGGTGCCCCGAGGGCCACAGATAACAGCCTTTGGGGACCCGTGCGGCTGGCGGGCTGCATATTTGAGACCCTTGGTCTAAAGTAAACCAACCAAGAGGTGGCGTAAGAAATAGAAAAGTGTCTAACCTATAAAGCAAGATGCGCCAAATTTATTATATAGCATGCACGAATGTGATAAACTTGACGCATTTTCTGCCTGCCTGGTCTAGTTTTAAATCTGCGCCATAATGTATACTCGGTGGGGCAGATTTATTATCAATCTCTTAAATTTAGACAATATAAAAGTTGACAAAGCAGGCAGAAGATGTGTCAATTTTATAACAGTGGAAGATGCTGTATAAATGTTTGTCCCATCTTGTCAGACACGTTTCCTTTCACCACCACTTGCTTGGCTTATTTAAGACCAATATTTTTAAAATGTTCTAAAATGGTCTGTTTGTTGCATTTTAAATCAGACCCCATTTCCGCCAAACTACACCCCCTTTTCTAGACACTTTTCAAAACTTTATGCCACTCCGAGCAATTATTGTGCATTCTGAAACAGGTGCACCCCATAGAAGTCAATAGAAAACTTGTGTTCGCCATAAGCGACAAAGACGGTTGGACACCATTTCTATTGGCTTCTATTTGGAGAAAAGGCTAAATAGTAAAAAGGTTTCAACATACAAGTCCTCCAGCCTAAGCCGTCCCTTAGCTTCCATTGTTTACTGCATTTAAAATGTTACAAAAACAGCCTCAAATATTATCTATACTTTTCTAGACGGTAATTCAAATCTCACCTGCCAAGTCATTAGTCCGATTGTTTAGACAGTAGCAATACCTCATGGGAAATTTGTGGTAGTCGACATATTTTAAGTTGGAAACTGGGAAGAAATTAAGATTAGTCATTAACCATTTATAATTAAAGTCTTCTAATGGTTTAAGATTGGAATCAAATTATTCAATGAAACATACTATTGTAAATAAGGATTGAAACCTTATGGAAGGCAAACGAGCTATACGAAGTCACGCTCAAGAATGAGAAGAACTTTGTGGTACCTGCAAAACAAAAATATGATTACCAATAATAATGTAATAGAAGCAAGCGTCACCAAAAGCCATTGGACAATATCTCAGAGTGGCCATTACTGATACCCTAAAGGGGCAATCAACTCATAAATGATCTTCTGACATGTCATGAAGAGAGACCAGAAGATCCCATCAGTGGAGTCCATAAACTTGGACCTTCACTAATTTCCAAAACCCTATTGGTGCTCCTCAGAAATTTCTATCCTTGGAAATCTCTAACACCATCTCTAAGGAGCATTGAAGGACGTGGTGATGTGACTCGAATGTTGTGTTAAATACTTCCAGTAACTATAATCTCTCAGTGGTGCAAAGTAAGTTTGGACATGTTCTAGATTAAGGTTTACGAAATAGTCGAAATTTACATCAAGAGGCATTGCATATCTGACTTTCTCCTCAAATGACTGCAATGGCAAGCACGTAAATAGAATAGGGTGGTCCATATAGAAAGAATATAATGGGACAACCTCCTGGTGTTGGTTTATTCCACAACAGCCCTGAACCCAAGTAAAGGAGAACTTGCTGCTTGTTTGCCCTCTACATTTCCATGGTTCTATAGGGGTGAGGCAGTATCCCCTTTTACTTATATGAAATGCTGTGTCGAGGTGGAGCCCCGGGAAGTAAAATGTTCCTCGTCTGAGCTGTGGCTCTCCACCATGGGCCCCATGGCACTGGAGATGTCACCATAAAAATGGCCTCTATGATCTCAACTTCAATCTTTGCTCAAGAAGATACCTAAAGGTGTCCCTTACTGACAAGTTATGGGGTCTATATAAACAATTGCCCAATCCAAGTATGGATAATGTAATCATTTATGACCTGGAGGAGAAAAAAAATCACTGGACACCAAGTATGAAAAAATTAACCCCTTCCCTGCTTTAAACCACAAACATCTCCACTACACTAGGCCACCAGGGATATTTGATATCAACCCATAATAATACCCTAGACCAGTAGGAATATTATACTGAACCCCCTAAGCTAACCTTGACCACTAATAAAGACAATGTCCAGTATAAGAAAGTCTGCTTTTTTTTTACAGGAACAGCGCCTCCTCTTGTCCAAGGACTGTGTCTGGTACTGCAGCTCATCACCATAGGCACCGTTATAAGTGAAGACTATTGATACAAGCTAGAGTCCATGAATAGGAGCGAAATAATAATATGACAATATAATTTTCTCTTCCTGTAAATTCCCCTCCATGTTTTCTATATCATGGGATGTGTTTTACAATGCACAGTTATTTATTGCCCCCTTCATGTATCCCCCTTTGCTCGCTCAGCGTGGTCTTTTGTAGGGGAGGTAAGCTGACAGAATACCCCTTTAAAGATGTTTCACTGCACTGCCATACTGTGCAAAAAAATATTACCATACAAGGCCTACACAAAAGCGCCATACAGTAAACATATAATAGAGCCATAAAGTGCACAAAACATAGTGCTATAAAGTGTCCAAATAACTGCCAGAGCCATGACATAAGGTCAATATGACTTGCCAGTGAAGAAGATACCTGTGGGGGTTATGGAGGACCCAGGCAGTTGCCCCTTTGACCATGCTATAATCTAGCCAGGGTTGACAACCTCCTTTTTTTATTTTTTCATGGACGATTTAGCCAAAAATCAGCTGGAGAGGCAAAACTTTTACAGACAAGTTGCAAATGTTCCAAAAAACGAATGCACATTGGAACATCTTAAATCTAATATCTCAGAGGATCGAATAGCATATACCGCGTTCCAAATTATTATGCAAATGTTATTTTTCACTGATTTTCCTAAATAGTCGATGCAAATGACAGTCAGTATAATCTTCAAGCCATCAACCGTTGGAGTATAATGCGAATTTTATTGAACAAATCTCCTAATGATAACAGATTTTTTTTTAGAAGTAAAAAACTCAAAATGCTTCACATTATTATGCACAACAGAGATCAAAACATTTTAAAGGTTGTAAAGAGAAGTAAAATGGTAATTTGTTGAATTTGCCATCACTTTGGTCATATTTACAGAAATCAAAAGCTCTTTCAATCAAAAAAAACTTAACAGGCCAAGTTACATGTTAACACAGGACCCCTTCTTTGATATCACCTTCACAATTCTTGCATCCATTGAATTTGTGAGTATTTGGACACTTTCTGCTTGAATATCTTTGCAGGATGTCAGAATAGCCTCCCAGAGCTTCTGTTTTGATGTGAACTGCCTCCCACCCTCATAGATAGTTTGCTTGAGGATGCTCCAAAGGTTCTCAATAGGGTTGAGGTCAGGGGAACATGGGGGCTACACCATGAGTTTCTCTCCTTTTATGCCCATAGCAGCCAATGACACAGAGGTATTCTTTGCAGCATGAGATGGTGCATTGTCATGCATGAAGATAATTTTGCTACGGAAGGCATGGTTCTTTTTGTACCACGGAAGAATGTGGTCAGTCATAAACTCTACGTACTTTGCAGAGATTTTCACACCGTCAGGGGCCCTAAAGGGGCCTACCAGCTCTCTCCCCATGATTCCAGCCCAAAACATGACTCCTCCACCTCCTTGCTGACGTCGCAGCCTTGTTGGGACATGGTGGCCATTCACCAACCATCCACTACTCCATCCATCTGGACCATCCAGGGTTGCACGGCACTCATCAGTAAACAACACGGTTTGAAAATTAGTCTTCATGTATTTCTGAGGCCACTGCAACCGTTTCTGCTTGTGAGCATTCTTTAGGGGTGGCCGAATAATAGCTTTATGGACACTTGCAAACCTCTGGAGGATCCTACACCTTGAGGTTCGTGGGACTCCAGAGGCACCAGCGGCTTCAAATAACTGTTTGCTGCTTTGCAATGGCATTTTAGCAGCTGCTCTCCTAATCCTATTAATTTGTCTGGCAGAAACCTTCCTCATTATGCCTTTATCTGAACGAACCCGTTTGTGCTCTGAATCAGCCACAAATCTTTTCACAGTACGATGATCACGCTTAAGTTTTCTTGAAATATCCAATGTTTTCATACCTTGTCCAAGGTATTGCACTATTTCACGCTTTTTGGCAGCAGAGAGATCCTTTTTCTTTCCCATATTGCTTGAAACCTGTGGCCTGCTTAATAATGTGGAACATCCTTCTTAAGTAGTTTTCCTTTGATTGGGCACACCTGGCAAACTAATTATCACAGGTGTCTGAGATTGAGTACATTGATCCAAAGAGCCCTAGTTGAAAAACTAATAATTAAATGTTTATGACACTTAAATCCAATATGCATAATAATTTGGAACACGGTGTAGAATTGAATTTAATGGAAATACACCCACCTCTAAGAGCCATGTTGAGCATTCCATTTACCAAATCCGTAAAATTAAACTGAGAAAGATCAACAGAGGCTGCTGGGATTTCTGGAACAAAAATGTTAAAAAGTAAATAATTTAAAGGGGTTGTTCATTTTACAGTTTAGATAGATTGACTTTATATATAAAAAGCCACAATCTATTATAATTCGGAGCTGCATTCACAATTCTGCTGGTTGTCTATGGAAACAGTCAGCTATCTTGTTCTCAGACAAACCCCAAGCCGCTTAGCTGAGCTCGTATTATGCGGGGAGTGAGGTATTTAGCTTTTTCTACACCAGAGGACTGTACAGTGTCTGGTGTAAAAATTACACTTCCCAGAATGCAAATCACTGGAGCAAGCTCATGTTCTTCTTATATTTTGGTGGGATCTATGTGTGTATATACATTTTTGTGTTGGGACGTTCTAGTTTATGAACATTGAAAAGTTTATGTATTGATGTCTCAAAGAGGTGTCTGGTTCAGAAAACCTATTTTCAAACGCCCTATTAGGAAATTCTGAGTTGATAGATGTTGGCTTTCCCTTTGGGCCCTTCAACTATTAGCGAGGGTAGAGAGCGGCTGCGAAGAGCGTCTTTCACTCTGGAGGACCTGACACATTTGTGCAAGACACCTAACACAGCCTAGGGACTTTAATGCGAACTGTGTAATACTTTATTTCCCCTGCGGAGGCGGTGAATGAGAATTAAACAATTGCTCCCACACAGTTTACAGTTGATTGTTGGGGGTCTTAGTAGCTAGAAACCTGTGATTAGCTTATTGTTGGGGGGCTCCCCCCCTGACCTTAAATATCCGAAAGATAATTCTAGGCCTATCTTAAGTGATGCTGTCTCAGAAAAGAACACAAAACTTAATACCATGGAATATAAACCCATAATATGGGTGTGACGAGGTATATGGGGAAGTGGAAATTGACTAATTTAAAAGAGGGATAGTTAAACATCTCAAAAAAACATTATAAAGGAAGTTAGGAAAGATGCCACCTGTTGTGCCAAGTATAGCTATTCTCTTCTCTCTCTGCTTGTCCTCCATTAGACTTGGGCCTATAAAACATAAGAGGGATTCGATCATAATATAAGACGAACAAGACCAAAGAAGACCCAGAAGTCCCACTTAGAAGAGTGTATTCTGAGAAACAGAAGAAGACCACCAGGCTTAGGCCTATAAAACATTGGAGGGGTCATAATATAAACAAACAAGACACAGAAGTCACGCTCAGAAGAGTGTATTCTGAGAAACAGAAGATCGCAACCACGCTTGGGCCTATAACATATTAGGGGGATCATAATATAAGCCCAACAAGACCCATGAAAACTCTGTAGTCCTACTTAGTAGAGATTATGTTAAGAAACAGAAGAAGACAACCAGGCTTAGGCCTACAAAACACTAGAGTGATCATACTACACAGTGGTGGATTATCATTAGGGCGTTTCGGGCGGTCGCCCAGGGCCCAAGGCTCCCAGGGGGCCCATGACCGCCCGAACCCCCTCATGCCCAGTGGCGTCGCTAGCAGCGGAGGGAGCCCCGGTGCCAGGACCGCACCTGTCAGGCGAGGGGAGCTTCGCTTCTACTTAGCAGCCGTGGTCTGTGCTGCTTTAGAAGCTCCCCCTCCAGCCCCCCTTCCCTGCTCTAAACATCTCTCCTCTGCTGCTAGCTGTCGGGACATGGGGGAGGGGAGACTGTCGGCGGGCTCTGTGTCGTGCTGTGAGCAGGAGAAGAGCTGCAGTGAAGACATAAAAGGTAAGTGCATGTGTGTTTAATGTCCATATTCATGTGTGTTTAATGTCCATATTCATGTGTGTTTAATGTCCATATTCATGTGTGTTTAATGTCCATATTCATGTATGTTTAATGTCCATATTCATGTATGTTTAATGTCCATATTCATGTATGTTTAATGTCCATATTCAGGTGTGTTTAATGTCCATATTCATGTGTGTTTAATGTCCATATTCATGTGTGTTTAATGTCCATATTCATGTATGTTTAATGTCCATATTCATGTGTGTTTAATGTCCATATTCATGTATGTTTAATGTCCATATTCATGTATGTTTAATGTCCATATTCATGTGTGTTTAATGTCCATATTCATGTGTGTTTAATGTCCATATTCATGTATGTTTAATGTCCATATTCATGTGTGTTTAATGTCCATATTCATGTATGTTTAATGTCCATATTCATGTGTGCTTAATGTGTATATTCATGTATATTTAATGTCCATATTCATGTGTGTTTAATGTCCATATTCATGTGTGTTTAATGTCCATATTCATGTATGTTTAATGTCCATATTCATGTGTGTTTAATGTCCATATTTATGTATGTTTAATGTCCATATTCATGTGTGTTTAATGTCCATATTCATGTGTGTTTAATGTCCATATTCATGTGTGTTTAATGTCCATATTCATGTGTGTTTAATGTCCATATTCATGTGTGTTTAATGTCCATATTCATGTGTGTTTAATGTCCATATTCATGTATGTTTAATGTCCATATTCATGTATGTTTAATGTCCATATTCATGTATGTTTAATGTCCATATTCATGTATGTTTAATGTCCATATTCATGTGTGTTTAATGTCCATATTCATGTATGTTTAATGTCCATATTCATGTATGTTTAATGTTCATATTCATGTGTGTTTAATGTCCATATTCATGTGTGTTTAATGTCCATATTCATGTGTGTTTAATGTCCATATTCATGTATGTTTAATGTCCATATTCATGTGTGTTTAATGTCCATATTCATGTATGTTTAATGTCCATATTCATGTATGTTTAATGTCCATATTCATGTGTGTTTAATGTCCATATTCATGTGTGTTTAATGTCCATATTCATGTATGTTTAATGTCCATATTCATGTGTGTTTAATGTCTATATTCATGTATGTTTAATGTCCATATTCTTGTGTGTTTAATGTGTATATTCATGTATGTTTAATGTCCATATTCATGTGTGTTTAATGTCCATATTCATGTATGTTTAATGTCCATATTCATGTGTGTTTAATGTCCATATTTATGTATGTTTAATGTCCATATTCATGTATGTTTAATGTCCATATTCATGTGTGTTTAATGTCCATATTCATGTGTGTTTAATGTCCATATTCATGTGTGTTTAATGTCCATATTCATGTATGTTTAATGTCCATATTCATGTGTGTTTAATGTCCATATTCATGTATGTTTAATGTCCATATTCATGTGTGTTTAATGTGTATATTCATGTATGTTTAATGTCCATATTCATGTGTGTTTAATGTCCATATTCATGTGTGTTTAATGTCCATATTCATGTATGTTTAATGTCCATATTCATGTGTGTTTAATGTCCATATTTATGTATGTTTAATGTCCATATTCATGTATGTTTAATGTCCATATTCATGTGTGTTTAATGTCCATATTCATGTGTGTTTAATGTCCATATTCATGTGTGTTTAATGTCCATATTCATGTATGTTTAATGTCCATATTCATGTGTGTTTAATGTCCATATTCATGTATGTTTAATGTCCATATTCATGTGTGTTTAATGTGTATATTCATGTATGTTTAATGTCCATATTCATGTGTGTTTAATGTCCATATTCATGTGTGTTTAATGTCCATATTCATGTATGTTTAATGTCCATATTCATGTGTGTTTAATGTCCATATTTATGTATGTTTAATGTCCATATTCATGTATGTTTAATGTCCATATTCATGTGTGTTTAATGTCCATATTTATGTATGTTTAATGTCCATATTCATGTATGTTTAATGTCCATATTCATGTGTGTTTAATGTCCATATTCATGTGTGTTTAATGTCCATATTCATGTGTGTTTAATGTCCATATTCATGTATGTTTAATGTCCATATTCATGTGTGTTTAATGTCCATATTCATGTATGTTTAATGTCCATATTCATGTGTGTTTAATGTCCATATTCATGTATGTTTAATGTCCATATTCATGTATGTTTAATGTCCATATTCATGTATGTTTAATGTCCATATTCATGTATGTTTAATGTCCATATTCATGTATGTTTAATGTCCATATTCATGTGTGTTTAATGTCCATATTCATGTATGTTTAATGTCCATATTCATGTGTGTTTAATGTCCATATTCATGTGTTTACAAGGTGTACTTTGTGTATAATGTGCATACTCGTGTGTACTTTGTGTACTATGCATACTTTGTGTATAATGTGTGTACTTTGTGTATAATGTGCCTACTTTGTGTACTTTGTGCATAATATGTGTACTTTGTGTACTGTGCGTACTTTGTGCATAATGTGTGTACTGTGCGTACTTTGTGCGTACTTTGTGCATAATGTGCGTACTTTGTGCATAATGTGGTACTTTGTGTACTGTGCGTACTTTGTGCATAATGTGCCTGCTTTGTGCATAATGTGCGTACTTTGTGCATAATGTGCCTACTTTGTGTACTTTGTGCATAATGTGCGTACTTTGTGCATAATGTGCGTACTTTGTGCATAATATGGTACTTTGTGTACTGTGCGTACTTTGTGCATAATGTGCCTACTTTGTGTACTTTGTGCATAATGTGCGTACTTTGTGCATAATGTGCCTACTTTGTGTACTTTGTGCATAATGTGCGTACTTTGTGCATAATGTGCGTACTTTGTGCATAATGTGCGTACTTTGTGCATAATGTGGTACTTTGTGTACTGTGCGTACTTTGTGCATAATGTGCCTACTTTGTGTACTTTGTGCATAATGTGCGTACTTTGTGCATAATGTGCCTACTTTGTGTACTTTGTGCATAATGTGCGTACTTTGTGCATAATGTGCCTACTTTGTGTACTTTGTGCATAATGTGCGTACTTTGTGCATAATGTGCCTACTTTGTGCATAATGTGCCTACTTTGTGCATAATGTGCGTACTTTGTGCATAATGTGCCTACTTTGTGCATAATGTGCCTACTTTGTGTACTTTGTGCATAATGTGCGTACTTTGTGCATAATGTGCCTACTTTGTGCATAATGTGCCTACTTTGTGTACTTTGTGCATAATGTGCCTACTTTGTGCATAATGTGCCTACTTTGTGCATAATGTGGTACTTTGTGTACTGTGCATACTTTGTGCATAATGTGCCTACTTTGTGTACTTTGTGCATAATGTGCGTACTTTGTGCATAATGTGCCTACTTTGTGTACTTTGTGCATAATGTGCGTACTTTGTGCATAATGTGCCTACTTTGTGTACTTTGTGCATAATGTGCGTACTTTGTGCATAATGTGCCTACTTTGTGCATAATGTGCGTACTTTGTGCATAATGTGCGTACTTTGTGCATAATGTGCCTACTTTGTGTACTTTGTGTAGTTTGTGCATAATGTGCGTACTTTGTGCATAATGTGCCTACTTTGTGTACTTTGTGCATAATGTGCCTACTTTGTGCATAATGTGCGTACTTTGTGCATAATGTGGTACATTGTGTACTGTGCGTACTTTGTGCATAATGTGCCTACTTTGTGTACTTTGTGCATAATGTGCGTACTTTGTGCATAATGTGCCTACTTTGTGTACTTTGTGCATAATGTGCGTACTTTGTGCATAATGTACCTACTTTGTGCATAATGTGCGTACTTTGTGCATAATGTGCGTACTTTGTGCATAAGGTGCCTACTTTGTGTACTTTGTGCATAATGTGCGTACTTTGTGCATAATGTGCCTACTTTGTGTACTTTGTGCATAATGTGCGTACTTTGTGCATAATGTGCGTACTTTGTGCATAATGTGGTACTTTGTGTACTGTGCATACTTTGTGCATAATGTGCCTACTTTGTGTACTTTGTGCATAATGTGCGTACTTTGTGCATAATGTGCCTACTTTGTGTACTTTGTGCATAATGTGCCTACTTTGTGTACTGTGTGTACTTTGTGCTTAATGTGCGTACTTTGTGCATAATGTGCGTACTTTGTGCATAATGTGGTACTTTGTGTACTGTGCGTACTTTGTGCTTAATGTGCCTACTTTGTGTACTTTGTGCATAATGTGCGTACTTTGTGCATAATGTGCCTACTTTGTGTACTTTGTGCATAATGTGCGTACTTTGTGCATAATGTGCCTACTTTGTGCATAATGTGCGTACTTTGTGCATAATGTGCGTACTTTGTGCATAATGTGGTACTTTGTGTACTGTGCATACTTTGTGCATAATGTGCCTACTTTGTGTACTTTGTGCATAATGTGCGTACTTTGTGGATAATGTGCCTACTTTGTGCATAATGTGGTACTTTGTGTACTGTGCGTACTTTGTGCTTAATGTGCCTACTTTGTGTACTTTGTGCATAATGTGCGTACTTTGTGCATAATGTGCCTACTTTGTGTACTTTGTGCATAATGTGCGTACTTTGTGTACTGTGTGCATAATGTGCGTACTTTGTGTACTTTGTGCATAATGTGCGTACTTTGTGTACTTTGTGCATAATGTGCGTACTTTGTGTACTGTGTGTACTTTGTGCATAATGTGCCTACTTTGTGTACTAGTGTTTAGGTAGTGTTAGCAATAGTTACGGCGCGGCAGGGTGGTGGTGGAGAAGGGGGGCCCAAGTTTGGGTAACAGCCCAGGGCCCATGGTCTTCTTAATCCGCCACTGATAATACAAGCCCATCAAGACCCAAGAAGAAACAGAAGTGCCGCTTAGAAGAGTTTATGCTGAGAAACAGAAGAAGACAACCAGGCTTTGCCTATAAAATATTAGAGGGATTATAATATAAACCCAAGAAGATCCAGAAGTCCCACTTAGAAGAGTGTATGCTGAAAAACAGAAGAAGACAACCAGGCTTAGGCCTATAAAATATTAGAGAGATCATAATGTAAGCCCAACAAGACCAAATTAGGAAAGTTGATGGGAAAAAGGAAGGGGGTAACCAGCAGCAAGACAAATTGATGATCATGAACATGACAATAAGAACTTTGAAGAGACCTGAAGACGAGGAGAAAGTCAATGGAGTTTGATATGTACAGTTGGTCCTAAGAACTGAGGACCGTGATTGATTCAGCTCTTACAGTAGCTCCAGCTCAGAAGTTCAGTTTGTTCTGTTTCACCACATTCTGAGAGCCATTTTTTGGTACATACTATTTTGTTATCACTTTTTATTTCATTCCTTTTTTTTTATTTTTTATATAGTGTTTGGGGAAAAATGTTTTTTTTTTAACTTGTAATATTTTTACACTCCTGAAAATGCATCTTTTTTTTTTACACATTTTATTAGTTCCCCTAGGGGACTTGAACCAGCGATGATTAGATCGCTGGTACAATACACTGCAATACATAGATGAGTCCCTTGACTGCCGACTATAAGACGCAGGTACTTTTTAGCAAGATTTATTCTTGCTAAAATCTGTGTCTTAGGCCTCATTTACACGAGCGTAATATACGCGCGTGCGACGCGCGTACTTTTCACGCGTGTCGTACGCACCTATATTACTCTATGGGGCAGTGCAGACGATGCGTAAATTTTGCGCAGCTCGAGTGCGTTGCGTAAAACTCACGACATGTTCTAAAATTCTGAGTTTTTCGCGCATCACGCACCCATTGAAGTCAATGGGTGCGTGAAAACCACGAAGGTCGCACGGAAGCACTTCCGTGCGAACTGCGTGATTCGCGCAAAAGCTGTCAAACTGAATGTAAACAGAAAAGCACCACGTGCTTTTCTGTTTACAAACATCCGAACGGAGTGTCTTACACATGAGCGAACCGACCTTTACCGGGTTCGGCCGAACTCGTTTTGACCGAACCCGGCAGGAGACAGTCACTGTGCAGCGTGCTGAATGAGTTAAACAGTTTCAGCAGCAGCTGAGACCCGCATCTATCTGACATTTATGATATATCATGTGGATATGTCATAAATGTCCTTCATGGAAAGACCTCTATAAATGCTGCGGTCGCTATTGACCGCAGCATTTAGCTAGTTAAACGGCCAGGCACAGCGCCATTGCTGTTCGTGGCTGTTACAGCAGTGTGTCAGCTTTAAAACACAGCTGACACCTGCAGTGTATGGAGCTCGAGCCCGCTCCGCTCCAAACATCATCCCCTCCCCGCTCCATGATGTGCCGGTGCATAATGGGTCGGGAAGGGGTTAAGTAAGAAGCGGTCATAGGGCCCGGCCCTTGCTGGGTCCCTTGACTGCCGACTATAAGACGCAGGTACTTTTTAGCAAGATTTATTCTTGCTAAAAACTGTGTCTTAGGCCTCATTTACACGAGCGTAATATACGCGCGTGCGACGCGCGTACTTTTCACGCGTGTCGTACGCACCTATATTACTCTATGGGGCAGTGCAGACGATGCGTGAATTTTGCGCAGCGCGAGTGCGTTGCGTAAAACTCACGACATGTTCTAAAATTCGGAGTTTTTCGCGCATCACGCACCCATTGAAGTCAATGGGTGCGTGAAAACCACGAATGTCGCACGGAAGCAATTCCGTGCGAACTGCGTGATTCGCGCAAAAGCTGTCAAACTGAATGTAAACAGAAAAGCACCACGTGCTTTTCTGTTTACAAACATCCGAACGGAGTGTCTTACACATGAGCGAACCGACCTTTACCGGGTTCGGCCGAACTCATTTTGACCGAACCCGGCAGGAGACAGTCACTGTGCAGGGTGGTGAATGAGTTAAACTGTTTCAGCACCCTGGACAGTGACTTCCGATCCCAATATACGTGAACGTGTAAAAAAAAAAAAAAGTTCTGACTTACCGATAACTCCCGGCTTCTTCCTCCAGTCTGACCTCCCGGGATGACAATTCAGTCCAAGTGACAGCTGCAGCCAATCACAAGCCAAGCACAGGCTGCAGTGGTCACATGGACTGCCACGTCATCCAGGGAGGTGGGGCCAGATGTCAAGAGAGGCACGTCACCAAGGACGCGTCACCAAGGATGCGTCACCAAGGCAACGGCCGGGAAGTTCTCGGTAAGTACGAACCTCTTTTTTTTTCAACAGGTTACTCTATATGGTGATCGGAATGCACTGTCGAGGGTGCTGAAAGAGTAAGGGTATGTTCACACGTAGTCAACCAAAACGTCTGAAAATCCAGAGCTGTTTTCAAGGGAAAACAGACCCTGCTTTTCAGACGTTTTTTACCAACTCGCATTTTTACCAACTCATTTTTTTACCAACTCGTTTTTGGAGCTGTTTTCATTGGAGTCTATGAGAAAACAGCTCCAAAAACGTCTGAAAGAAGTGTCCTGCACTTCTTTTGACGAGGCTGTATTTTTACGAGTCGTCGTTTGACAGCTGTCAAACGACGACGCGTAAATAACAGGTCGTCTGCACAGTACGTCGGCAAACCCATTCAAATGAATGGGCAGATGTTTGCCGACGTATTGTAGCCATATTTTCAGACGTAAAACGAGGCATAATACGCCTCGTATACGTCTGAAATTTGGCCGTGTGAACATACCCTTACTGCCGATCAGTTAACTCTTTCAGCACCATGGACAGTGACTGACGTCGACTAGCCTCATCTGTATGATGGCGGCTGCGCGAAAATCACGCAGCCGCGCATCATACACGGATGACACACGGATCTGTCAAGTGCCTTTTGCGCATGCAAAACGCTGCGTTTTTTGCGCGCGCAAAACGCACACGCTCGTGTAAATGAGGCCTTATAGTCCGAGAAATACGGTGATTAATGTAAAATATTAGGTGATGGAATACAAAGGTATACGATAAAACATCATCTCAGTGTTCAGCTGTTACCCAATTGTTATCTATGAGAGGAAGAGAATAAATGAGGCCTCTGGCAAGATCTACAATTGGCAGCAGGAGGATGAGTCTACCAGAAATCCACAAAGGAGAACAACAATAAGAAATCAACTAAAAAGGGCACGTTCACACGTGGCAGAATTTTTCCGCTGCAAATGCTGGTGCAGATTTGGGGCAATTACGCAACGAATCTGCACCAACATTTGCATATTTGACAGGTAATTCAGACGTTGCAGATATCACAGCGGACTTGCCACAGATTTCAGTTTTTGCATTGCAAAGGCTGAAATCCGCAGTGAAATTCTGCTTCTCCTCCGCAACAGACAGTGAAAATTCTGCACCGCAGCCTATGGTCCGCAGCGGAGTTTTCCGCAACTTCTGAACTAACTTGCCTAAAAATGTATTGAAACAAATGTAAAAAACGTCTGCTGGAGAATTCCACTGCAATTCCGCCACGTCTGGCTATGCCCTAAATACACCACATGGTCTGAATCCACCACTGTTTTTTTGGAGGTGAATCCTCAGGAAGTCAGAGATCCAGGAGAAAGACAAGGAGACGCAGGTTTGACCGACCACGTAAAAACCAGAAGTGGGCAGAATTGGAGATCACAGAGGGGACCTCCCCAGTGGAGGAACCCACAACTCATCAATTAGTGGTAAATATCTCTACACATTCACTTACCACTACGGAATTATCTGTCTTAAAGAGGCTCTGTCACCAGATTTTGCAACCCCTATCTGCTATTGCAGCAGATCGGCGCTGCAATGTAGATTACAGTAACGTTTTTATTTTTAAAAAAACGAGCATTTTTGGCCAAGTTATGACCATTTTTGTATTTATGCAAATGAGGCTTGCAAAAGTCCAACTGGGCGTGTTTAAAAGTAAAAGTCCAAGTGGGCGTGTATTATGTGTGTACATCGGGGCGTTTTTACTACTTTTACTAGCTGGGCGTTCTGACGAGAAGTATCATCCACTTCTCTTCAGAACGCCCAGCTTCTGGCAGTGCAGATCTGTCACGTCACTCACTTCCTGCCCCAGGTCCTGCATCGTGTCGGCCACATCGGCGCCAGAGGCTACAGTTGATTCTGCAGCAGCATCAGCTTTTGCAGGTAAGTAGCTACATCGACTTACCTGCAAACGCTGATGCTGCTGCAGAATCAACTGTAGCCTCTGGCGCCGATGTGTCCTCGCTCGTCCGACACGATGCAGGACCTGTGAGTGACGACACAGCGTGATCTCTCGAGAACACGGCTGTGTCTGCACTGCCAGAAGCTGGGCGTTCTGAAGAGAAGTGGATGATACTTCTATACACAACGCCCAGCTAGTAAAAGTAGTAAAAACGCCCCGATGTACGCACCTAATACACGCCCAGTTGGACTTTTACTTTAAACACGCCCACTTGGACTTTTGCAAGCCTCATTTGCATAAATACAAAAATGGTCATAACTTGGCCAAAAATGCTCGTTTTTAAAAAATAAAAACGTTACTGTAATCTACATTGCAGCGCCGATCTGCTGCAATAGGAGATAGGGGCTGCAAAATCTGGTGACAGAGCCTCTTTAAATAGAGGACTGGCATTTTGCCTCAGGTGGACTGGTTCCGTCTTGACATTGACCTGTTTCCTTCCTACAGATCTCTGATATTAAAAGCATGGTTTTCGGGTAAAGATCTTCCCTCTGTTGTATCGAATGTTTGTTCACACACTGAACTGTCTCTAAAAGACTGGGATTTGTTCCATAGAGTATCAATAGTAAGGCTTGTAGCGTATAGCATTTGTTTGCGCTGGTTTTTATGCGCATAGGTGATAATGGCGGTTTTACAAGATTCCCTTTACAAAAATTTTTTTTTTTTTACTTCGGAGCTGCGCGGTACGCATGCGCGAGTTGATGCGCTAAGTCTTATGATGGTTTTTACATCACATGACCGCTGGTTTGGTCCCTCATTTGGTTGGGCATTGACGCATGCGCAGTCCGGTCCACACAACGCCCGTCTATTGCTTGACTATGTTTGACACATGTTTCTGTTTACATCCCCTCGGAGGTGAGTGTCAGCTCTTCTCCATACTACATACCATTACATTTAGTGGAGATTGAGTCCTGTATGTATTTTATTGCATATTATTGGAGATTTATATGAACGTATATTATAACACTTCACTTTATTATGGATCGATTGACATTCCTCTTGTCATGTACGATTTTTACAGTTTTGTATGTATATTGTATTTAATTATGTCATTTGCTTGATGTATTACTAGCACACTATTTAAGATCTGTCTCACATAGGCTCATTGCTTGAAAATGCCTTCATTAAGAAGCTGATGGGATCCATGATCCAGATCTCTTTAGGTTCAGCACCCATTACCTCTTGCTGTGCAGCTCCTTTTGCTCTCTGTTTTGGACTTTACTGTGTGGTGTGTAGTTACCTGATTAAAATCCTGAATTAACTGTCTGTTGTGATGAGCTTGCACTTATACACAACGGAAAATCTGAGTTGCAGTATAAAGCATGGGGGACAGATCAGCAGAGCCTGAACCTCTGATAAGATAGGGGTGGATTTCAGACTGCCCAATAGACAATGCAGCTAATCCACATTCATCATAGCTGTGCCCCAATGCAGTAGAACTAGAAAGCAGCCAACACTGAAGAAATTGGATTTAGTACGGATCAAAAAGATACAAAAACATCAAGTCCAAAGCCCCAGTGAAAGAGATGCCAATTAGAAATCTATCCAACTTCATAAAGCAACTAAAATAATTTTCTAGATTAAATATTCATACAGACAGGGCTGCCAAATGAAATATCTGAGCCCTAAAGAGAAAAATGGTCAAACTCCATGGGTTATTCTCTATTCTCCATCTAGTAACCCATTATATACATTTGGTGGGCAACTGAGGGTGAATGTTTTGGGGAGGGGGATCGAATGATCATTGTGAAGTGTAAATTTTTTTGTAATGGACCCCTGAGGAAGCAAAGGAAGAGGGAATAATATATTCTTTAACCATTTTTTTCAAACCCGTACAAATTGGGGACCATGAAATTAGTGGGCCCATGTTTGGATGTTTTTGTCTATTTAATGGGGCTTGTTCATTTAGCCCCATGCAGGCTAGCAGACAAGTGAGAATGAGCCCTTTTTTTCTTTTTTAACTCAGGAGTCTGGGCCCCTGAGGACAGTAAAACCTGTAATGCCCTGATGATGGCCCTGCATACAGAAACAATAAGTGCAAACCACGCAAATAATATGTATAAAAAAAATAAGTCTTTGACCAATTGGACAGTCTGTGTTATAGAAATATAATATATACTTACCGATGTAGAGACAAAGCAAAAAGCACATCACAGATAAGACCATACTCATAGAGACATGCTCCGGCCATGGCATATTGGATCATCGGTTACACAAGGTCTACTGTGTACAAAATAGTCATCAAAATATTATTTGCATTTCAAACCTTTCAAGGGGTTAGGGATTAGTAAAACATGGCTACTTTCTTCCAGTAACAGTTCCACACCTATGGGTTGTGTCTGGTATTGCAACTTAGCTCCAGACAACAGAATGGAGTTGAGCTGCAATACCCCATATAACTTGTGGACAGGAGTGGTGCTGTTTGTGGAGGAATGCTTTAAAAAGGATAACAGTTACAAAAAGGTGAGTTGTCCATTAAAAGATATTCAGAAAGGTAGAAAAAAAGTTGTGTTTTTTTTTTTACAAATCTACATAACAGTTAAGTTGCTTTGTAAATACATTACTTTGCACTGGTTCTGAGTTAAAGCCTGTATTATACTCCAGAGCTGCACTCACTATTCTGCTGGTGGAGTCACTGTATATATATATTACATTTCTTATAATGTACTGATCCTGTGCTGATCCTAAGTAACTCCTAGTATACGCCAGAGCTGCACTCAGTATTCTGCTGGTGGAGTCAATGTGTACACACATTACATTACTTATCTTATACTGATCCTGAGTAACATCGTGTATAATACTCTAGAGCTGAACTCACTATTCTGCTGGTGTAGTCACTGTGTACATACATTACATTACTTATCTTATAATGATCCTGAGTTACATCCTGTATAATACTGCAGAGCTGCACTCACTATTTTGCTGGTTAAGACACTGTGTACATACATTACATTACTTATCTTGTACTGATCCTGAGTTACAGCCTGTATTATACTCCAGAGCTGCACTCACTATTCTGCAGATCTAGCCACTGTGTACATACATTACATTACTTATCCTGTACTGATCCTGAGTTACAGCTTCTAGTATACTCCAGAGCTGCACTCACTATTCTGCTGGTGGAGTCACTGTGTACATACAATACTTTACTTATCTGGCACTGATCCTGAGTTACATCCTGTATTATAATCCAGAGCTGCACTCACTATTCTGCTGGTGGAGTCACTGTGTACATACATTACATTACTTATCTTGTACTTATCCTAAATTGCATCCTATATTATACTCCAGAGCTGCACTCACTATTCTGCTGGTGAAGTCAATGTGTACATACATTACATTATTTATCCTGTACTGATCCTTAGTTACAGCCTGTATTATACTCCAGAGCTGCACTCATTGTTCTTCTGGTGGAATCACTGTGTGCATACATTACATTACTTATCCTTTACTGAACCTGAGTTACAGCCTCTAGTATACACTAGAGCTGCACTCACTATACTGATGGTGGAGTCAAGGTGTACATACAATACATTACTTATCCTGTACTGATCCTGAGTTACATCCTGTATTATACTCCAGAGCTGCACTCACTATTCTGCTGGTGGAGTCACTGTACATAAATTACATTACTTATCCTGTACAGATCCTGAGCTACATCCTGTATTATACTCCAGAGCTGCACTCAGTATTCTGCTGGTGGAGTCACTGGGTACATACAATACATTACTTATCTGGCACTGATCCTGTGTTACATCCTGTTTTATAATCCAGAGCTGTACTCACTATTCTGCTGGTGGAGTCACTGTGTACATATATTACATTACTTATCCTGTACTGATCCTGAGTTACATCCTGTATTATACTCTAGAGCTGCACTCACTATTCTGCTGGTGCAGTCACTGTGTACATATATTACATTACTTATCCTGTACTGATTCTGAGTTACATCCTGTATTATACTCCAGAGCTGCACTCACTATTCTGCTGGTTGAGTCACTGTGTACATACAATACCTTACTTATCTGGCACTAAACCTGAGTTACATCCTGATTTATAATCCAGAGCTGCACTCACTATTCTACTGGTGGAGTCACTGTGTACATACATTACATTACTTATCCTGTACTGATCCTGAGTTATCCCCTGTATTATACTCCAGAGCTTCACTTACAATTCAGCGAAGCTGATCTTTTATGATACAATTCTCTCTACTGTACTATATTCTGAGAGATTTTTTTCTTCTACACATTTTTATAATGCATTTGCTGTAAGAACTACACTTCACGGAATCAAGACGTTCAGCTTGTGGATGCAGCTTTGGACTCTAATATTTTTAGGTGTATAAATCATGTTGAATCTCTGTGTACATTCCTAACACTGCTCTGTATGATCATTACATCATTAACCCTACAGCTCCCTCTGCCAAGCATTCAGGACACAGCAGACATTTCTGGAGCCCCAGCAGATCAGTAAATCACTGGACCCTAATATTAAACCCCCACTACCCTATACCACCAGGGAAGTGGGTATTAACCCCTCCATTAGATTAGATTAGACTCCCAGGAAAGCAAACATTAACAGCTCCACTACCCTAAACCACTAGAGAAGCAAACATTAACTCCTCCACTACCCCAGACCACCATAGAAGCAAGCACTAATTCTTGCATTAAAGTAGACCACAAGTGAAGCAAGCATATAACTCCCTCTACCTTAGACCACCAGGGAATCAGTCAATAATCTCTCCCCTACCCTAGACCACAAGATCACACATTTACCGCAACACTGCCCTAGATTAGCACGAAAGCAGGGATTAACCCCTCCATTATACAAGACCACCAGGGAAGCAGGCACTAACCTCTTCAATGCTCTAGTCCATCAAATAAGCAAACGTTAACTTCGACACTACCCTAGACCACCAGGGTAGCAGGCATTACCCCTTATCTTTTCCAGACCATCAAAGAAGACAGCATTAACCTCTCCACTACCTATCCTATCACCTATCCTAGACCACCAGGGTACTAATTTGAAATTAGTAAAAAAAAAAGTTAAAATACTGTAGCACAATATTTGCTCCATGTATATGTTTTTAAGGGGACTAGGAGATAGATAGATAGATAGATAGACAGACAGACAGACAGACAGACAGACAGACAGACAGACAGACAGACAGACAGATAGATAGATAGATAGATAGATAGATAGATAGATAGATAGATAGATAGATAGATAGATAGATAGATAGATAGATAGATAGATTAGATTAATACAAAAATAAATATGTTATATTAATAGAAATGTCATGTGATCTGCCCAACCAATACATCACACAGCAGTATACACTGCTCTCTCCTCACAATTTAACTCTTTAGTTAATTTTAGATAAATATTAGATTCCCATTTTCTAAATAAAATAAAAAAAATGCAAAGCAAAGTTTCTAAACAATATTTGCTTTAAAAAAAAAAAAAATGTTTAGCAGTAAAATGAACACAACTATCATGATCTCTAGTGCAGCAATAGACATAAGCAGCCGATGGGGGTGATTGTTCCTCATAGTTGAGGCGTCTCTTACCTGTACTCCTAGTACTCTTATAAGAAGCCTCTGCGCACTATAGACAGTATTGTTACTATGACTCTGATAGTGAAGATAATTGGACAAGGCTGAGAGGGGCTGATAACCTGCATTTAAATCCTGTGAAAATCCTATTATGGTCCCCAAGAGAACAAGGGAAAGTGTAACCAGATAACAGTCACACAAAGTGTCCAAGATGTGTTGTGAACTTAATCCCTAAGTGGGATGACTGCAGCAGCGCAGGGTGAAAGCTTCACATCTGATACATCTGATACATCTGATACCTGCTGCTTATTAAAGGGAACTACATAGTAACTAATAAAGTGTTTCATAGATGCAGATATCATTATAAACCTCCTAGGGAGCTAACAGGTTACATGAGTCTATCTATCTATCTATCTATCTATCTATCTATCTATCTATCTATCTATCTATCTATCTATCTATCTATCTATCTATCTATCTCATATCTATCTATCTATCTATCTATCTATCTATCTATCTATCTATCTATCTATCTATCTATCTATCTATCTATCTCTATCTATCTATCTATCTATCTATCTATCTATCTATCTATCTATCTATCTATCTATCTATCTATCTATCTATCTATCTATCTATCTATCTATCTATCTATCTATCTTCTCACCTCCCGCACCTACCGAAGAGGTGTCCACCTCCAGAGAAACATCAGGGTGATGGAGAACAGATGCTGAGGTAAAAGCGCTCTTGAGATTAGTAAATGCTGAGTCTGCCTCCGGAGATCAAACCTTGGCATTCACCCCCTTCTTGGTGAGGGCCGAGATTGGAGCAGTCAGAGATCAGAAGTTCAGGATGAATTGCCGATAGAAGTTTGCAAATCCCAGAAATCGTTGTATGGACTGCAGGCCCTGTGGTCGTGGCCATTTTAAGACGGATCTCACCTTCTCTGGATCCATCTTGAGACCACGGTCAGATACAATATAGCCCAGGAAGGGCAGAGAGTTCCTCTCAAACACACATTTCTCGAGTTTAGCATATAGACGATTCCCCCTTAAACGCGAGAAAACTTGGTGAACATGCTTCCGATTCGTCATCAAATCAGGTGAGTATATCAGGATGTCGTCCAGATAGACCACCACACAGACATACAGCAGGTCCCGGAAAATATCATTTACAAACTCCTGGAACACAGCTGGGGCATTATATAGTCCAAGAGGTATCACGAGGTATTCATAACGGCCATCTCGGATATTAAATGCCCACTCTACACCCTTGCGGATACGGATCAAGTTATATACTCCGCGTAGACCCAGCTTTGTGAACAACTTGGCCCCACGAATTCTATCGAAAAGTTCTCAGATAAGCGGCAGGGGATACTTATTCTTAACCGTAATTTGGTTCAGACCCCAGTAGTCGATACATGGACAAAGAGAACCGTTCTTCACGAATAAAAATCCGTCTCTAGCCGTAGAGGAAGACTTCCGGATTAACCCTCTCTTGAGGTTCTCCTTAACGAAGGCGGACATGGCTAGGGTCTCAGGCAGGGAGAGAGGATAAACTCGACCACAAGGTGGCGAGGCATCAGGAAGTAATTCAACAGGGCAGTCATAGATGCGATGAGGAGAAAGAGTATCTGCTTCCGTCTTACTGAAGATGTCCGCAAAACTAGCATAATGTGACGGTAGATCGAAGAGTGACTGAGGCAGTAGAGGCAAAACAGGAGAAACCTGTGGCAAGGCACTTGGTCCCCCATTGGAGGACTTCTCCAGAACTCCAGTCGAGAACCGGAGCATGTAGATGAAGCCAAGGCAGGCCCAGCAGGACAGGGTTGATCACTTTAGGTAGAACGAGGATGGTAATCTGCTCCAAGTGAAGAACTCAGATTTGTAGTGTCAGTGATTTAGTGACGGATACAATAGTATCAGGCAAGGGTAGTCCATTCACAGAGGCAACCGCCAGGGGCCTTTCCAGAAGAACTGTGGGTAGATCGCCTATCCACTAGATCCTGCTGGATAAAATTTGCAGCTGCTCCAGAATCCAGATAGGCAGAGGGGGAGTGTGATGCCTCTCCAGAATTGATGGTCACAGGAATAGATAATTTGGGAGAGGTTTTGACATTTGGCGTTGTCCCACCACGGATTGTCTCTCC
Source organism: Rhinoderma darwinii (assembly GCF_050947455.1). Classification (NCBI taxonomy): domain Eukaryota; kingdom Metazoa; phylum Chordata; class Amphibia; order Anura; family Rhinodermatidae; genus Rhinoderma; species Rhinoderma darwinii. Next base: position 14,827,405 of record NC_134691.1, on the reverse strand, counting down.
AACCAACCATAGGTGCTTTAGTTTCCCAGTTTTTGTGGACATTGACGCACGAAATGGCCTCTAAGGCCGCAATACAGACACAGACCTGAAGAGCATCTGCGCGGTTTCTCCTGCTCGGACAGTTTGATTCTGTCTACCTGCATAGATTCTTCAGGTAGAGCAACAGGGATAGGCAATAGTGGTCTCTGGAACGAGGGTGCCAGTCTGTGGAAATGTCACTCTCGCCGAACCTCCTGTGCACGTTCCTGGATTCTCATATCGACCCGAGTAGCCAACAGGATAAGATTATCCAGAGTAGAAGGAAGATTGCGGGCTGCTAGCTTGTCTTTGATGTGCAAGGACAGACCCTGCCAAAAGGTCGCCACCAACGCCTCATTGTTTCATGCCAACTCTGCTGCCAGGGTACGGAAGGAGATAGCATACTCTCTTACTATGAACCCTCCTTGCTTAAGGGCTAGCAGAGTGGCCACTGCAGAGAATGTTCAACCCGGCTCCTCGACCAAAGTACGAAAAGTCTGTAAGAATAAAGATAGGTCCGAGAATTCAGGTCCCTCTCGTTCCAAGAATGGCAGGGACTTGCCAGTGAGAAGGGAAATGATGAACGCTACCTTGGCCTCGTAGTCTAAAATGAATGATACATTGGTTGGTGAACCCTCTACAGGCTCTAAGGTCACCATCATAGCGTGGAGGAAGGGGCAGCGAAAATGTGGATCCAGAACAGATAGGAGGAGTAACGGACAGTGGAACGGCAGCAGTAACTGGAGGAGGAGTTGGAGGTTGATCTAGTCGGGCGAGGATGAAGTTTACAGCCACAAGGAGTTGATCCTGGCGTGCACATAGATCACGAATATTCGTTTGTATCACCTGAACTGCAGTCTTAGATTGGCCAGCGGATTCCATGGCCTGAGAGTACTGTCACAATCTACGGGTATGTGGACCCAGTAGGCCGCTCCGCCGTAGCAGAGAAGCAGCTGGCCATATTACAGTCTATGCAAAAGTTAGTAGCACAAGAGTACCTGAGATAGTCTGGACAGTGGCGGAGGCTTTGGCACAGATGGGACTAGACTTGGCAGGTAGCGCCAGACGTGGCGGATGATACCAGGAGTAGCAGATGACACCAGATGTGGTGTATAACAGCAGGTGTGGCAGGTGACACCAGACGTGGTCTATAACAGTAGACATGACAGACGACACAACACAACTCCAACACTAGAAAGGCTCAGGAACAAAACACAGCACGTGATACAGTTAGAAGGTCACGGGAACACTAGGAGCAGGAAACAACTAAGGGACCATTTGCAATACGAACATGGGTAGACAACAACAACGCTCAGGCAAGGAGGGGAAAGGCGGAGCCCTTTTTTAGTGTTGGATGTTCAGGGATAAATTAGGACATTTTTAACAGTTGCGCACCCTGAAATCAAGAGCAGCGCCGGATTGCCGCGAGTGCCGGCGTCTCCTAGGAAGGAGACGCTGGCAGGATGCCAGCGGTCTGTGGTCGTGGCCGCCGCAAGGTAAGGAACGGCGGTGGTCCGTGATCACGGCCGTGACACCGCATATAATGTTAGGTGGTTGAAGTCCATCAAGTTCTTCCTCAACAAGCTCAGCAAGTTTTATTTTTCTGGAGCTCAATTTCTGGAGCATAGTTATGCTGAAACAGGAAAAAACCTTCCCTGAACTGCTGCCACGATGTTGGAAGCTCAAAATCCTCTAAAATATCATTGTATGCTGTACTAGTAGGAGTTTTTTCTCTGGACAGTCCAGGCCAAATCATAGATCGCACTATTATTATCCTTGACCAAATTTTACAGTTGGCTCTATGCACTTTGTTTCTGCTGGTCTAATGGTGGTGTGCTTTACACAACTCTAGCAGCTGGTTGGCATTGTGCATGCTGATCTCAAGCTTGACTGCTTGGTTATGAAACACCAATGTATGAAGCTCCTCTTGCTATGTGTTCTTTTTAGGGGAAGTTTAGAACTCAGTATTATGGTAAGTACAACAAAGGATAGACAATGTTTATGCATTGCTCCACCTACCTGTGATGCCATTTTGTGATTTATGTGGCCTACAGCTTAGTGAGTTATTGTGGCTCTTAGACTTCTTACATTTTGATTTTCTGCCTTGTTGGAAAGGTGGAATCCTACGATAGAGTCAGACTAAAAGTCACTAAGCTCTTGACTATGACCCACAGTATATACTGTCTATAGAGAATATATGGATCCAATTTAGCAATGGGTATGACTAAAATGACATGGGTGGATCTAGTGGTAAAGAACTGGTAAATCAAGAGCTGGGTGCCAAGTTGGACTCTCAGCCAGGTGCGTTAGCCAGGGTATTTACACAGGGCTGGACTGGCGCACCTTGGTCCTAGGGGATCCCCCGGGAGGCTTTGGCTCTGACACAATATTGAACCCCCTATGAATTAGCAGTGGACAACCCAATTTGAAATAAACTTTGGAGTCAATCACTTGCCACTAAGATCTATTACTTATGGGTTGATTCACAAATAACCTATTAGATCTTATTGATTATCTGTCCTGTGTGTTCAATGATAACAACAAAGATTACAATGCAACTAGAAAAGGACATACACATGTTCTGTATAGATGGAGGATGGTCCTCAGAATCATCTCCTCTAATGGGCTCAAGGAAACCCAATCCAACCCTGTATTTAGATACAGGATGAGAACAGCAAAATGTACCTTTTCCCAGTGTAAAGCCAAGCCTGGCTACTCCTCGAGGAGGGGGTGCCCATATACTCTTGGCGATGTTTCCTTTTTATATGTTGGTTTAGTTGTTTTATGTATCCTATAGATCATATCTTCATATAAGTAACATGCATTTAACACAAACCAGCACTGCTATAGTCTATCTGTCTATTATTTGAGGGTGCTTTTTGTTCTATGTACGGTGAGGGTCTGGTAACGCTAATTATCGCGCCTGTCAGCAGAACATTTAGCGTACACAACCTGATCTCTGGGAATTCACATCTGAAATTTACGATGAGAATTTGTGCTTCTTCCTCTTTGAAAGTGACACTAATTTTCAGGAACATTAGGACCCCCAGGAGAGCGGAATCTACTTTCATCTCATTTACAGGGAACAATATGCTAAAAGTTCAGTCAATTTTCAGCAAACTTGACTATGGAAAACAAACTTTTTATGGTCTATTAGGCTTATATTATGCCACCTGGTCTTAGTAACCATTGGTTTATTTCCATAAAAATAACACAAGGGTTCATAAAGTATTGGGACATGAGATCCATTTAAAGGCACATGTAAGGAGGTGCTCCACATAAGTTGACTGTGATTTGCACTCCTTACCAAGTAATGTTCCTGAAATGTCCCCAGTTAAGTAACTGGACTGTTGTGTTATACCATGTTCTCACATGTTTTCAGTTGCAGGTCTTGTGCCTGTAACATGTTTTGGTGTTTGTGCTGTTTCAGGAAGGCACGGTGGGCTGGCTAAGTCTCTGGTCAGGTGTGCGAACTCTGTGGTGTGGCACTGCACGGGCTCCATACAATTGTGGGGTGATTTTACAATGTAGGTATTTTGGCACATCTCAAGAAGAGAAGTGTCAGATAATCGCCAGAGAGAGTCACAGTTTGTGTAGAGAGCCTGTGAGGATTGACGGCAAAGAAAGAACAAGAGGAGGTCTATGATAGGGTTCAGTCATGCCAGAGTCGGTTGCTGCTAAGGCAGTCCTGTATGTCCTACTCAGCAGTTTTGGACCGCTTCCAGCGTACTGACCCTAACAGATTGCTAGTTATCTTTGGTCTGCCCAAGAGAGTGCTCCATGACCGGACAGGTAAAGGCGAGGTCACCGCTGCCTGGAAAAGTAACCAAAAGACCAGAGACTGCCATGCTGCCAAGACAAGTGCTAATCAGTATTGTATCTGCCAAGTCAAGTGCCTCTTAGAGACTGTTGTAACCACCTTGGCAAGTGCATATTAGAGACTGTCGTAACCACCTTGCCAAGTGCCTTTTCAGAGAATGTTGGAGCCACCATGCCATGTGCCTCTTAGAGACTGTTGTAACCGTCAATCTCTGTGCCATTAAAGAGACTGTTGTAGCCACCATCATGCCAAGTGCATCTCGGAGACTGTTGTAGCCGTCATGGCAAGTGCCTTTTCAGAGACTGTTGGAGCCACCATGCCAAGTGCATCTTAGAGACTGTTGTAGCCACCATGCCAAGAGCATCTAGAGACTGTTGTAGCCACCATGCCAAGTGCCTTTTCAGAGACTGTTGGAGCCACCATGCCAAGTGCCTCTCAGAGACTGTTGTAACCACGTTGCCAAGTGCATCTGAGAGACTGTTGTAACCGGTAATCTCTGTGCCCTTTAAGAGACTGTTGTAGCCACCATGCCAAGTGCCCTTTCAGAGGCTGTTCGAGCCACCATGTCAAGTGCCTCTCAGAGACTGTTGTAACCAACTTGCCAAGTGCCTTTTTCAGAGACTGTTGTAACCACCATGCCATGTGGCTCTCAGAGACTGTTGTAACCGCCAATCCCTGTTATAACCACCAAGTTGTATACCAACCCTGTAACATCTACGCTATACAACTGTCTGTAACCATTACGCTTTGTGCCCCAACCAGTCAAGCCTTGTTCCTTTGAACTGTACTGGGTCTGCCTCCATTACTGCATTATCCTCGGGTGGGATCCCATGTGAGGGTCAAGGACCACACACAATAAAAACTGACCCTCTGACACACACACAGATCTATATATTTTGTTTGCCTTTGGGGATAAAGGTTTCAAGTGGGGGGGAAAAGTGTGAGACATGGTAAATTAAATGATCCAAATGTTCACAGAAGCACAGAAAGAACTTTTCCTTGGAAGACTTGCCTAAAATTTTCACCAGACATCTTAAACACTGTAAAGTGTATGAGCAGCTTGTAGTCTGTTGTGTCTTTTAATTGGCTTAGTGTACAGTAAAGTCGAAAAGAAGCACAAACCATGGAGATAAGACAGTCAGATGATTTGGCCCTCAACCATTGGCGATCCTTTGTCACACAGTTCCTCAAGTTCTACTGTTCTGAAAAGTCTGAGTCTACCAGGTTGGACCTTACCTGCCCAATCTATTGTGTCAGAGGCGTCTGACAATCAGTAGTCCCCTTACAATCTCCTGAAATGGAAATAAGTGCCACAGTCAGTAGCGAAGAACGTTCGGGGGCACGAAAACTGAATATTGAAAGGGTTGTACTGTGAATTCTCACATAATGGAATAGTGGAATAGACCAAACTCTGCTTAGAGTATCAATGAGAGCCGGGCCATATCTATAGGGGGTACAGATGTAGCAGAAATTTGTGGGCATTGTTGTCTGAACTGGGCGAAAGGCCGATCTGCCACGTAAGAAGACACGTAAGAAGTATTATAAATAGCACACGGTAATATTTTCTATTTAGTCCATAAAGCTTTCATCTACGCCTCTGCCCGGGTGGCTAGATATATGGCACCAGTAAGTTTACAGTCAAGAGGTGCAAAGTCCTGGACCGGTCAAGAATGCCGCTGTGCTGATCTACTAAAATTACATTGCCAAAGCAAATATGCATGGTAATAACTGCTGTCAGCTGAACGATGACTTAGCCATCAATTCTCCCACGTCTAGGGCTACCTTTAGTCTTTTCTTTTTGAAGAGGCCCAGTAAAAGACATTTTAAACCCTATTGTGACCTGCAGTTTTTCTGCACAATGTCTCTCTTGTGAAAATGACATAGCTATGGGGAGCAAAGTGAACATCAAGGAGCCAAAACGGAGTATGATCACCGAAGCCTGGAGACTGCTGACCCAATGAACGTCATGGCCCTTCATGGGGCACTTCACGGCACCTGCATAGTCATTACTTATTACAATGAGGGACAGGCAGGTGCACAAAATCCAAAACAGACGGACAAAAATGTTACTCGAATGACTCCAAAGGAGATTAAGGTAAATTCCAAGAAATGTAGCAGGGATCCTATAATGAACACAGGGGATATATTTACTCACAGGCTCCTGTAAGCATGACGCCATATACTATCTTAATGTTTTCTTAAATGTAAGGTCCACCATCAAGACATTGTTGTGGTCAGGGGCACAGTATACAATTGTGGTAGACATTTCTTTTGGAAAACAGTTTCTTACCAGATCAGCTGCCGAGAGAAATTTGAAGAAGGAGAGACCACGCTAAACTCCGACATCTGGGGTGTCCATGTAAGTGAGACGTTAAGGAGCTTGGAGATGCCTGTAGCCAACATTATGGTCATTTGTTACTTGTAACTTTTTGGAATTCATCTTAAACTACGTTTGGAGCATCTGACGCAGATCCCATCAGATTTGACAGGAAGAATAGTGCTGTGACAGACACCATGACAAAACCTGATGGACCCCATTATAAGTCAATGGGCTCTGTCGGTGGTATCCGTTGTACAATGGAATTGCCACTGCGTCCAGGTTTTCCTTACAGATGGAAACTAGGAGGCAGATGTGAACGGAGCCTTGGAATAGTCTCTGAAAGCACAAAAGTATTGTTACAAGCAGTATTTTATATTTCAGTTTTACTCAACTGTATGGATCCAATGGGCAAATATTATTGGATTTGATTTTGGGCTAGACTGGAGTGTGGAGTCTTCACCTTCTAGCTCTGCAGGGAGGCATGATCTGTGCTGGAGGAAATGCTTAGGTTGCAATTCCTAGAATGATCTCCAGTTGACTGAGAAACTAGAAAAATCTTAGTTAGACAATTTAGAAATATCAAGGCAGATGAACATTCATAAATGTTAGACAGGTATGGGCCATACCAGGCCGGAAACCAATTACAGTTGGTTATCATAAATAGAGATCAATCACAAGGTAAGGAAACATGTCACAAATGAACCCAGAAAATGAAGAACTTAATTTCTTAGGTCTTATTTACTAGAATATGTAGAGGAAGGTCCACAGAATAATTAGACAGCAAATGAGGAAATCCTGTGGATTAGCCCTTTAAATCTAAAGAAGATGCCCATGCGTATTTAGGATCAGGACATCAGTGGCAGCCTGTGTGAGAAAGCCAGGACTATGGGGCCACTGGGGGCAGAGGAAGTGGCTTGGAACCAGAAAGAAAGGGCCAGCACCTTCTTGGGACATGACACCTGTCCCATGGAACATTCATTACCAATAATCAAGGAATGCCCTGGGTAACAACTAAAAATCTGCTTAGCCCTGTGTATTCTGCTGTTGTCACTGAATCTCTCCACTTAACTTCCTGTACATGATGTAAAGCTTTTGTCTACCAGTCACCCCTGCCACTTCCTGCAGTGAGCTGGAGTTATATTGCCTATATTGCCTGTGACATGCAAGCTGCTGCATAAGGCACAGTCTCTCGCCTCTCCTGTGCCTTAGACCTGCATCAGTGGCTTCCAGCATACTGCTCACAATTTAGAATGAATATAACTATGACTTCTACTAGATGTGATCTGGCTTCATCTCTCTATGTGATCTCTGGGCAAGGCATTATGGGGCATGTAGTAACCTGACTGCAGAAAGTGATTTCTACAATTAAGATGCTGGACAGAAACTGGACTATTCTCTTTTGAGAAACAAGTTATAGGTGGCATGGGAGAGGGAATAGAAGAATGCTGTTGTAATCTAGGCGAGGTAGGTGGGTTGTAGGGATGATTTTGTGTCTCTGGTGGAGTTTCCCTTTAAATGTCATAAAAAATGAATAAATGAAGCAACAATGTAATAATCAGTGGTGCGGTTTTATTGACTGAACATTAAAAAAATCAGATAAGAATTACCCATTGCATAATATATATTGAAATAAACATATTCATCATTTTATTTCTTTTGTCAAATATCAGACAGTGTCAGAATATAAATTACAGATACGGTTTAAAAAGTACAATAATTCATAATTGTAAATAGCACTAAAGGTCACTTGTATAAAATTGTGTGTTCCCTCATCAACCAAAATTCAGAAAGCAGATCAGTAACATGAAGCTATGTAGAGCAAGGCACAAATACGAGTATTAACCTTATGCCCCAGGTGTAAAGAAATCAATTCAACAGCATTCAAATCCGCCTTGTTTTTAGGTATTCAAAAAATTCAAAAAGTTGACAATATTAACAGTCTGATTCTGGACCTGACTGGCCGAATAGGATACACATTTGGTAACACTGGCAGTAAGTAAAAGTTAATTGTCCACTATATTCTATGGATTGTAGCTCTATATAACAAAAAGGGAAGGGTATCAGGGATGTCCCTGCCATAGAGAGTAATGCCCCAATGGGCCCATTGGGGCAGGGGGTCAAGATCCAAAAGTGCCCATCCTTCAAGCACTGATTAGCAATTTAATTTAAGAACCGCCTTTCCTCCCCAAGTACTGATGTACAATTAAATTTACTGTAAAAAGGAACCGTTGTGATCGGTGAACCATGTGGTAAATGCCCACTGTTGGACACAATTTTGCACTTACACATAGAAAAAAAATCTGCATAAAAACATAAGTCACTTTGTAAATACATTATATTATTTATCTTATACTGATCCTGTCTGTTTTATGGTTCACAGCTGCATTCACAATTTCACAGGCTTCAGAGCTGAAATCTTCCAGTACTTCCTGCTTGTTCAGTATCTGCGTAGAGTTTACTCTGGGGATTTCCATTCAGGGAATAGTCCTCTTTATACCTGGCACTGTACAGTAATCCAATGTAGGAAAATGTAACAGCCTCGCACCAGCATTATAGGAGCTAAGCTGTTAGGAGTGTGTCTGTCAAAAAGATTGTTGACGGTCTCCAGTGACAATCAGCAGAATTGTGAATGTCGCTCTGGACTGTAATACGGACTGTTATTCAGTCATTGAAGGTACATTTTTTTACATGTTTTCTTTACATCAAACCCTGTACAGTAATTTTATGTAGAAAAAATGAATAGCCCCATTCATTATATGAAATCATCTAAGTTATTAGGGGGTGTCTATGGACAAGTACGCTGACTGTTTCCAATAACAACCAGCAGAATTGTGAATGCAGCTCTGGAGTATAATACAGTCCAACAAAATAAAATAATACAATGTATTTTCTGCCATTTCTTTCAGTCAAGAAAACAAAACAAAATGTGATATATCCCTAACCCTAATGTAGATTCCCAAGAAGTCAGGGACTAATCACTAAAGCTTTGTCCACACAAAAAGTTTATTATTGTTTATTATCTCTTTATGAAATTTCCTAGCCATTGTGAAATATTCAGTTACACTGTGAAAGATATGCACTAACACTGTGGCAGTTTTCTAGTATCAGCATAGAGAGTCTACGAGCTTCTATGACCTTTACCCATGTCAAGTAAATGCCCTGAGGTTATCTGGAATGTATCTAGAGTCTCATTTCAAAACCAAAGACATTGCAGAGAAGAAAACCAGCCTTATGGTGATGATGAAGCCGCAGTTTGCAGACCTTTGGTTTATGACCTTAAAAAACATGTTTGACCTTCAACATAGAAAAACATATATAAAAACAATAGACACCCTTGACGCTGAAATGCCTGGTATAATCCAAGTAGCAATATGCAGAATACGGATAAATTAATGGTCCTTTAAAATACTAACATTTTATTTAAAAAATTTTGACAAAATTCTGGGTACTGCTCCTTTAAGAAAAAGGAATATCAGAAGTAAAACCGTTTTTGCATTTTTAAATTAATAAAAGGGGCGTCAGGTATTTGAATATATGAAAATTATTTATTTTTTAAGGAAAACGAGAGAATAGGAGGTTGAAAAGATCAGATGCAAACCATGGTGGCACATCATCGGGCCCATAGTACGCCCCATGGCAAATGACAGATGAATAAGGAGAAAATTTACTGACATGTAAGACATTTCCCTATGGACTTTGCTTTCATGTGCATAGATGGATGTAGATACCGTGTATAATCAGGATTAACTTGAATGGAGCAGGGCCCGTTTTGTTTTTTATAAAGAAGCAGCCATTTTTTTTCTAAAGGGGTTGTACATGGTCATAAAAACATGCTACCTTCCAAAAACAGTGCCACACTTGTTCAAGGCTTGTGCCTGGTATTGAAGTTCGGATCCATTGACATGAATGAGGCTGAGCTGTAATACCACACACAACCTGTGGACAAGTGTGGTGCTGTTTTTAGAAGAAATAATTTTATAATCCCCTACAACCCCTTATTTTCTTATACAATTCCTTGAACCCCTTTGGTGATAATGAGGTGATAATAACAATTACTTTACTACAGGCTGGAAAACAAGTTTTTTGTTGTTGTTTTTTTTGGTATTGTTTTTGTACCTGTGTGCAGTCTGTCCGCTAGATGTCAACACATGCGTACTTGATGGACATATGTATAACTGACTATTTATGTGAAGACTGCAGCGTTTGTAAACACCATAAAAATTAAAAAAAATGACTGCAAATTTCAAAAACAAAAATCACAAAAAGTTTGATTTAAAAAATGTGTTACTTTTTGATGACCATCATGTCCCTTTAAGAAGTTCAGTTAACTGAAGTCTGAAGGGGATAATTCACATTAGACAGAAATTGGCCAAACCTGCCGATAGCAGATGTCTGTATGTGTACAGTATGTATGCTGTATGTCTTGTATATGCATCCTATATGTGTACTCTGTGTATACTGTATGTGCCCTCTATATAAACGGTATTTATACTGTAGCAGGATGCTTCTTTTTCCTGCTAGCTTAAAAAAGTAATCTAGCGGAAAAAAGAAGCCTCCGACTGCCATTGAAATGAATGGGAGGCGGAATTTTACTCCAGAATTTGCGGCGGGTTCCGTCACTAAAATTCCGCCATGTGAACAGGACCTGAGGGAGGTGAGTGGGTGTTGGGAGGCATCAAAGTTCCCAGGGTGCCATGCACTGCTGCCACTATTTATATTATGCACATTGAAATGAGCCGTGGAGCTGTTTTTGAATATCTTTTTGAATTTCCTATAATATGTAATTGGAGGAATAAACAAAACTATTTATAACATTTTGATTAGTTTCTTTTAGATTGTATCTCGACTATAACATGCAACAAAACAATACAATTCAATGAAACATAGATCATGATATGGGAAGAATGTGATAGGAATGTTCCTCGCAGGTAAATTTGGTTTTCGCATGCCCAAAAATCATGAACTTAAAAGGGTTCAATGCTAATACAAAACAGATTTGGATAGTATAAGTTCAAAGATCGCTCGCACTTTGCAATATATATCCTGTAGGAGCGGGTATGAGGAGGGAGTGGGCATAGAGTCTATGGTCACAACCATGATGGCAAATGACCAGAACCAGCCTTCACAGAAATCGATATGAGCAGCCCGATTCCTCCTCACACCCGCTGATGCATGATTGCTCTCAACAGTTCAGAAAACCCATCATCATACACCCTATTAGGGAATTCTGAGTTAATAGAGGGGGGTCCTCTGTTCAGGATCCTCATCTCTTGTCCAGAGTGGAGAGCAGTCACAAAGAGCACCTCTTGCTCTGGAGGACCTGTCCTGTCCTGCATTACACAATTGACACATTGATTTTAATAGACACTGTGTAATACATAGTTTATCCTGTGGTGGCGCTGCAGGGAAATTGAACACTTACTGTCAGGTTTCCCCACAGTTCACAGCTGATTGCTAGGAATATTTTGTGATCTGCCTATAGTAAAGAGACCCTTATAACAAGTAAGTATTGTCCAAATCCAAAAAATCCCTTAAATAGGATATAAATGCCAAAATATGAGCATCCAGTCGATGAAAGCCCTCTTAAAGAGGAATTCGGCCTACAGCTATTTATGGAATATCTATAGCGTATAACATAAACTTCTGAGAAGTGAGGGTCCAACCTATCAGGAGAGAGGAGTACCATGACCCTGTTTTGTATGAGGAGCCAGGTGACAGCCACAACAGTGAAGAGAAGAGGGAGGCGGCAGTGCACGGGTGCGGCTCTCTCCAGCAGAGGTATTGAAACAGCCGTTCAAAAATGTATATGTCCTATGGATATGCCATTAGTTTCTATTGGTAGGACCACCCTTTTATATAGTCCTTCATTTTTCTTTACTTGCTCCCTTGCAGCACTGGGGTCCTGGATTAAAAAATGACCAGAGGCAATACGGCATGGATTTTTTTCTACTCTCCATGCTTGTGTGGGTTTTCTTCCAAGAAGAAAATCTCATCATCCATATAGACAACTGATTCAAAAAAATTAGGTATAACCCAGTGGCTAATATATAGTATATATAGTATAGTGTCTAATTTATAGGTCAGGGTTGGTAACTGGTTGTGGTGTTTCTGATAGAGCAGAGTAAACCCCAACTTTGTCAATACAATGCCACAGACAGGAAGCTGGATCGGGGATCCTTCCAGCATTCTGATATTTTTGACTATCAAGATAGTTATTGGGACAATATTTGAAATGGTTTTCTATATGTTGTCGCCAATATAGATGGAACAAATTTGCACAATTTGGAACCAAATCATTTTGTATCACGGACAAACAATTATTGTTAAATCTGTAATGATCATCGATGCGTCTACATATAGGTCCTTGATGTACCCAGACCTAGACAGATATAGGGGAATTAAAGCAATTTGAGCAATTAAACAATTGCATTTTTACCAGTCAGATCTATTACTATAAGGAACTTCTGCTGCTTTTTAGAGTTCAGTTTTTCTCTGGAGTTGCATGAATGTAAAAGAATACAATACAAATATTACTGTTGATCACTTTCAATGGACGCCCTCATCTCATAACACTAACGAAACAATTACTTTGCACAATATCACAAGTTGATAGCCTCTCCGACTCAAGGACTGCAAGTCCTCAGCTGTTGTGGCAAAGCTGGCAAGTCCCTCTAGGACCTGTGGTTCTTTAATTGCTGACAGTTTGCAGGTTGGGGCTTTTTGTTACTGGTGTGGTATGATGGAAGATTGCCTAAACCAGGTGTTACTATAGATACGGATTCTCCTTGCAGAGATCCAGCACAAGGTAGAGAGACTTTAAGACAATTCTCCCAGGGACATATATGCTAAATAGCTTCTCCTCTAGAGGGAAGTATACTGTCTCTCCAGTGCCATCTATAGGTGGTTTTCCTGTAAGACAATGTCCGACTTAAAGGAAATGAATAAATCGGAAAATGACATATTATTTAAATTCGTTTTTATTAAAACCATCTTTTTTTTCATTCATGTTTTTTTATTTTTATGTAACTATCCACTTTAAAATCTTGAAATATTTATAATGATAGTTTTCCCACTAGCCACTAGGGAAGTCATAATGGACTGACACTTCCTGTTTTCTGCAGCTTATTTTTCAGCTTTGCTGTAGAGACTGGGACAAAATGAGCAGAGTCATCTCATTATTATTAGAAGGTTGGTGAGTTAATGACAGCACTATTGTACTGCAGGAGGCCTAGATAAAGCAGGGTAGTAACACTATACACACATATAAGGCTCTGTATGCCATTCCCTTGTCACTCGTTGGTCTCTGGGGAAGGAGCTGTATGCCATAATTTCCATCTATAATAATCTATGACATTTCTCTGTCAATTGACTCCCATTTATTGTAGTTGCCATAAGGCACACACTCTACTTCACTGTCTATAAAGACGATACGGAAAGGAAGTGCGTTTATTCAATATGGCCGCCGCCAAGGAAAGTTTTTTAAAATAAAGAATAAATAACTTCACATTTTAAAAAATAAAAAACACATTATTTCTCTTTAATAGACTGGAATCTAATTAATGAAAAAAAAAATAAAAAATTAGACATTCCCTTCAATGATACCCATCTATAGACTGTAGTGCAAATCGGAACCCTTGTATGTACTGACAAGATGCAACAGCTCCGAAACAGTATTGTCGACTGTTTTGACTCTTTAAGGGATTGCACATTGAATTATAAGCTAGGTGGCGCTAGAGAGACAGTATTCTTTCTTCTGGTAGCAGAGCTGTTTTTCATGCTTAACCTGGTGTACAATTTGTTTATTCATTTTATAGTTTGGAATAATAAAATTCGCTTCTTTTGCAATACCAGTTATGACCTGCAGGGGGTGCTTTATTTGATATCTATGTTTTTTAGTTTTTTTTTACATCAATGAAGTATTCAATGTGGTAGTGAGACCATCTAAGATGGTATAGACTCTCATACCAAATTACCATAACAAAATGATGTATATAGATGTAGCACCTGACGTCTGTCAATTACACCTTGCAATACTATCATGATTTTTTCTTGTTGCTTTTTATGTTTTTTTGCCAACAGATGGCGCTGTTAATACGTTATTCTGTATACAAAATTGCCAGGCATCAATGACCTGGGATCGGCTACATCTGTACGGTAAACAATTACATCAGATTGGCCGTTCGGGTAACATACAAAATTATAGTTCCCCTTTAACATGACTTATGTAAACTTCAGACCTCAATGAAAATACAATTTTTTTCTTCAGAATATAAATTAGACATTTTTTTACTTGGCAGATTTCTATATCATTTTAATATAAATTAAAATTGGTTAATGACCCTGACGATTATTCCATTACTAGTTAAGTAAAATAAATATATATCTATGTGTGGCTAGTGCTTTTTTTTTTTTTGGGTTCATTGAAATGGTGATGAAAAATCTAAAACGTAGTAAAGGAACCTCCTTTCTAATAACAATAATACATTGACTTAAAAATACTGCCCCCTAGTTGGGCCTTTAGGATAGCTTGAAGCAAAGCTCCGCCCCTAAATCTGAACAAACCATCAAAGCACACGCCCCTATTTTTCATGGTACATAAGTTCTAGAATCAAGACAATTACATAGAAGGTGGGGGTGTTAGATATGGCTTGTACAACATTTCAAATGATAGACATAGATGCTGATTCTAAATAACTTTCTAATATTTTTTATTATTATATGTTGGAATTATTTTAAGGAAAATAATTTATAGCAAGGGGGGGGTGGGGGTCGTTGGCACACCCAGAATGATCAATTTGGCGCAACTCACAAAACGTGAGAAAGTTTCCTCTTTCTTATACCAAGAATATTTTTCACAAATTGAATAAATAAGATGTAAAGCGTCTAAAATACATCATAAATTTGGCACATGCCATGTATTAAATTTTTTGTCTCGCAATTTCGGCCACAATTCTGGCACATTTTGCTCAGTAATTCTCCCCCAATGTGTAAACAATGAGAATTTCTCCATCCACATCGGATATTATTGTTACATTTTTGATGACATAATCAGCGCACGCTTCTTGTATAAAATAACCAAAATCCGCAGGTGAAGCACATTTATCAGCATATTTGATCAATTTTCATTTGACGCACCAGATTTTGATCTATTGTTTTTTCGATTATCGGTTTCTTTGGCTAATTTATCTATGCTTCTATGTCTACCGTAGCAGAGTACACACTGCTGTGAATTTCAGTCTATATTCTGTACTTTAGTTTCATTACAAATTGAGGGTACTTCCCATATGCATCTAAAAATAAAACAAAAAACTTTGTAACTTGTTTTGATTAAAAAACAACAATAGAAAAAACTTCCACTTGGTGTATACAGCTCCTATGCAGACCTATGTGTCTTAATTGTTAAAGACTACAAACAAAAGTTTAGTAACATATGACAGGATCAGACTACGGTGTTTGCAGTCTGTAACCATGGAGACGCACAAGTCTGTACAGAAGCTGTATACACAAAACTGTAGACTTTTTTTAAAAAAATCTTTATTTTAGATGCATTGGAGCAATACGAAATTTGGTTTCAAAAGTGTACATATGCCTTCAAAATATTATATGTTACTTGCAGAGATCTTTTTAATAAATTGGAAAAACCCCTGCATTATATTGAGCACTTCCAATAACCGGAATAATTATTATCGCCAGTATTACACAGCCTGATTCTCTGATCTGGTCTTAACTCCAGATTGGAGGGAAAAGGGGTCAGGCAATGTGAAAAAAAGGTACAGAATTAAAAAAAAAATCCTGAAGCAATGTGTTAGATCAAAGTTGCAGGAGGCCGCATAAAGCCAATGTTTGAGAATTACAATCGCCTTGAATTTATAAAAAAAATAAAAAAAAAAAATTGCTTAATTAAAATAACACTGCAGCTCAATGAAAATAAAAATCTCATGTTAATGATGGGAAAGGAATGATGACATATGAGTTTCCTTCTGCATAGATCCACCCATGGGTTAGGTATGTGCCATATCATTACAAAATATCAAATAGTATCTTTTTTTCGTTTTTTACATTTATATCATGTAAATGCATGCAAGTCATGCTGGATTCTAAATGCGGTTTCATTTTTGTGAAGAGCAACTAAATAAAAGTGACAAAAATGATGTGAGATGATGCCATGACTACAAAGTTAAACATGCATCATATTTAGCCGTTGGTGATGTTTTCTCTTTTCAACTATTCAACTTTGGAAAGTGTATAGTGACTTATACAAAGAATTAGTACATTGTAAGTAAAGGTCATTTCCCCCTGGGCCTCCTGGTTTTAAACTGGTTTTGAAGGTGTCCATGCTGAATCTGAAATACCATCTCCCGTTGACGACAAGGTCATGGGGCCGCTAGGTGTCAATGGGTCCGTATCTGTATCCGTTTCACCTTCCGCTAAGTAACGTTTATCTCTCATCCACGTTGAGCCATTTGGGCCAAAATTAAAGTCTTCTTTTTCTTGGGAAATACTGAAACCACTTAGAGACCTCTGAAGTTCATCATGGTTGACTGAGAGAAGAGAAAGTGGCGTGTCACTATCTCTTGTAAAACTTCTTCTATGTATCGGGGAGACTCTTTCGACATATGGATTTGAGATCTCTCTTTCATGTCGAAAGTTGACCCGAGTGTCTATTAAAGTCTGAATAGGCAAATCTGTTGGCCTTTCTGTATAATTGGGTGAAGAGGTCATGCTCTTCCTGGAACAGTTTTCACCATTAAAAGGCATGGGTGCAGTAAATTCCACAGGGTAATCATCAAAGAACCCATACTGATCCAAATTGTTAAAAGAAACTTGGTGCATGTCGTAAGGATTTCTATGGGTGCAGGACTCTGTATAGTTGTAAACGACCCTACCAACTTCAGAATATCTGCTCTCTTCTCCCTCCTCTTCCACTTGTGACTCCCTAAGTGGGTAGTACTCCGTTACCTGGACCTGCAGTTGGTCCATGTGCTGCAAATGCATATCAACCAAAAAGTCTAATTTCTTTTCCATATCTTGGACCTGGGAAAATATTAAAAATAAACAAGATGTAAAACAAGACATGTAAGCTACCAGCTTAGACAATGCAAATATTTAAAAAACAGACATTGCTTCGTTGGTCTAATGCTGATCTTACAAAGGGAGATCCTGCCGGGCACGCCAAAACAAATTGACATTCCTCATTAGGTTAAGAGCCATTTATTAAACTTTTAAAAAAGTTTTGACATATCATAGTGACTTGTCAAAAGCTTTGATCGGTGAGGGTCCGAGCACTGAGACCCCCACCGATCGCTAAAATGAAGCAGCAGAAGCGCTCGGGTGAACGCTGTGCTGCTTCTTTTCTGGTTGCATTACGGGCACGTTAGAAAGTCTATGAGTTCATACACTGCTGGCCCAGCTTTCCGAAGAAAGTCGATCAGAAACTAAGCGGCACAGCGCTCACCCGATCACTTTTGCCACTTCATTTTAGCGATCGTGGGGCTCTAAGTGCTTGGAACCCCACCAATCATGTCACTATGACATCTCAAATGTTTTTTAAAGTTTTAGTTACCCTTTAAAGGTCAAAGCTGAATTTCAATTGGTATTAAAGGCACTACTCAATGAGTGATGCTTATGATACAGGTGATGATATTTATTTTTTGCTTTTCAGCTGTGCTCTATTAGGGCACAGCTGTAAGCACAAATTGCATTTGAGATGCATGGTAGTTTAAGTTGTAAAGGAAGTTTGAGGTAGTCTGAGCACACCTTCTGTTTCATCAATGACACAGGCTATATTCCTCCACCATGCTTTACACTGCAGCTCTGGGTGCTTTGAATAAGCACAAGCTCTTCAGGAAGTCAGTGCATGTTCACGTAGATTATACACCTCTAATAAGACAAAAGACCCTGAGTAAAAGGGGAGGCTGGATTCCACTTTAAAGAAGGTTGTAACCTATCTAGTCAATCCACTACATAAATCAGCAGCACAAATCTCCTTCTTGTCCTGATAGTTTGCTACAATGTATAAATGCAGTATAAATGCAACAGTCTGGATTCCAGGCTGTTTCACTTACAAAGAAGTGTCTAGATTGAATAGCAAACCCTCAACTGTAAAAAGTATTAGGTGTATACAGGTTTTCAGCAGCTGGATGTAAAATAGAATTTTCCAATCACTGACAACAAGCAGAGATCCTGAAAATAGTGAGAAATTGTACTATCGGTGTTGCACCAGAATTCTGGCCTAAGATTCACCTTCTTTTTGACCCAAATCATTTTAGACACATTTATCAATAAAGTTTGCGACTTGTCCAACAATGGGGAATGGCTTTGAGCATATTGCACCAAAATTCTGGCGTAAAAAAAGTGGTTTAAAGTAAGCCAAACAATAGCCCAGAGGGGCATCTGGGTCTCCTCAAGCAGCAGGGCACAGCTGCCTCTGCACCTCTTATAGCTTCATGCCTGCACACAGACTAGACACAGAATGTTTCCACATTATAAAAAGATAACAATCCAGGAGCTTTTGAGCAAAATGTTTTGCAAAACAGGAAAAATCAAAGTGAGTTCTGAAAGTTAGAAAATCAATACAATACAATACCTGTCTCTCTACTTTCACAAATTTTCCCATCATGCTTTGGTCTTCAAAATCTGAAGCTTTGGACCCATAGGGATCATGCCTAGAAAGATAAAAATAAGGTAGAAGCAGTGGCTAAGAAGAGAGGGGGCTCCATAGCAAAGATGAACTGGCCCCCCATTATGATGAACAGTTTTGCCACCAAGGTCAGAAGGTCCAGGTGTTTTTTTTCCCCTCCACGCCCTTATCATGACCCATTGGTTATTTCCCCAACTCTGTGTTTGCAAACAATGCGGTTCCTCTGGAGAAGGGAGTCTTGCACATGTTCTCACTACTTAATAGCAGAGGGGATAGGAACAACCAGTACTGGGCCCCCTCTCTCCAAGGGCCCCATAGAAGCCACATGGTCTGACTTTATGATACGCATGCCCTTGGGTAGAAGCATGAATCTTTCCCTAATATATCACTATTTCTATTCTAGATCCCCTTTCAGTATACATGGAGGATAAGATGAAAACATTCTGCAATGAATTCTACCAAAAAATTGCAGTATGACATGGTAGTTCCTTCGGAAATATTTGTGCTGCCCTGTCTTTTCTTACAAATTTCCTTAAACTGGTTTAGAAAATTCACTTTCAATATTATAGCATTCAGAGTTGATTAGAGGAGTCCCTTATTCTTGACCTCAATCAATTCGCCAGAGCGGAGTAAAGCTACAAAGAGCGTCTCCAACTCTGGAGGACTCAAATGTCCATGCATTACATGGACAGCCCATTGACATCAATGAGACTGGCGTAATGCTTCACTCCACCTGTGGTGGTGCTGCAGGTTAGCCTACAGATTACAGCTGATCACTGGAGGTCCCAGCAGCGGAAAATCCTGTAATCATCTATTTTTAACAAAAACCCTTCCAACAAAATAAATTATCCACAGTGGACCAGTATATAGTACCACCACTGACATCAGTAGGGCACCCGTTATAGTGTTTATCGGCTGTCTCTAACACTCCTTTCTCCCCTAACCTACAGTGTATCCCAGGCTTGGATTTGATCCTGGTCACTTTTGCCTTGCCGATCACCTCTAGAGGGTTAGAACGGTCTCACAGCCATAGCATAATCAAGGGAAACAAACTCACGGGAAACTAATTTGAGAAAAAAAAAATGGGGCCAACAGAGTACAGATGACCTCTACAGAAGTCTATGGTAAAAAGAAGACCTAAAGGTGAAAAGCATGACCTGCTGGGCTTTTCCCCTGGTTACCAGATTCGAACAAGAGTAATTTAGAGCAACTAGAATATTTTATTAACCCTTCATGTACAGTACATTTAAAAAAAAAAAAATTTGCCAAAATAAAAAGTTTATAAAAAAAATGTTGATATTGTAATCCAAATTTACCTGGATAATCACTGAAAAAGAGCTGCTGACAAAAATGTGCTCTGTTGTACATATACTAATAACTTCTATTAACTGGGAGTGGTATTATTATGTATTAAAATTCAACTTTTTATGCCATTTTAAAAATAGAGAATACCCAAACTTTACCGAAATTTTAAATGAGGCTCTAATAACCAAGAGAAAAGAACTATAAAATCCACGAAAGAAAGAGGGAGAAGAAAAACTTGTACACATCATATTGTTTGGTATATTTCTCAATGGTCATTTTTATATATATATATATATATATATATATATATATATATATATATATATATATATATATAAAATATCTCAGATGTTTCAGAGAATAGTTCAGTTCAGATTTCAGTAAAAATAAAACAACATAAAATGTAAATGTTAATTATTTTTTTTTTTTTTACGTCATTGGACTTCCATGAACAAAATGACAGTTTTATTACCTTGGAGACTGTTGGGATGGATACCCATATCCACCAAGACCACCCATTCCTTTTTGGGACTTCTTATGTTTGGGTGTAGAAAGGGGACCTGGAGAAAAGACCATATCTATTCTGAAGAAGGAGAAGAAAAAAACTCAATCTAAATCTGTAACCATTTTTGCCCCTTTTTTGTACACAAAATTTTGACCAATTTTGCAAAAATACAAATTTATACATTTTGGTAATTTTCAAGTAACCAAGCAAAAAAATTAAAAACTCAAATTTTGGCATAGTATTGGGTTACCTTGACTGGAGGTATTTAATCCTAGCGAGCATGTCCAAATGGCCTGCAGAATATTGCTCTATAACGTCTTTCACATCATAAGGCCTCAGTGTCTCCTTAAATTTTTTCTTACGTAAAAGGAATTGTAGTATTCTGCATTTAGGACAAAGTTACATATTATCATTTATTCTTACTTTTACCGACATCACGTAACCACTTACTCCAAACCAACAACAATGTTCACCCTTTTAACCGCGGGGCCCGACCTAATTTGCGAGTAGCAATTTTGGGATGTGGTCACCATGAATGATGTGACTTTAGTGTAAAAGGAATATATGCATATGGAGAGCGCCTCCAACATCCCCCAATCTCCAAGGAACTGTTCACTTTTGTAAACACCAAAATAATGGTCCTGGAAAAATTTTTATGGATGTGGAATAGCTTGGAGCAAACCATAGTTGGCAGAACTTAAGATAAAGAGAGGATGTAATGGCGTGGGATTATGGTGGGTCTCTTTAACTGTTCAGGACCGGGCTAGAAACTGGTTAATAAAAGAGAGAATGTATCATCAGAAAATGGCATATTCCGGTTGCTGACTGCTCATAGACTATAAACGTCCTGTCTGTCCACACCTATCCCTGCAATGGCGTTTTAAAATGTTCTATAGAGTTCCTCACTCCACGTTCCTCCGGCTCCATCAAAGCTCTTTGACGCTATACAGCGGAGATCACTGAGTTTTACCAAGAGACCAATCAGAATGGACGTTGGGCATGTGATTGCTGTGGTTTCCTGTCACAGCGATCACAAAAAGGTTTGTTAGTAAATAACAAACTTTTATAGAGTTTGAGAAAGGCCCAAGATGCATCCACTTCTCTACTAAAGTATAGCGCTGCTCTCTTCTAAAAAAATTTATATATATATATATATATATATATATATATAAAACAGATATTTGTATTTGTATACAACTGTTTCTTTATAGCAGGGGTGGGGAACGTCCGGCCCGTGGGCCTTATAAGGTCCGCGACATCATTTGGTCTGGCCCGACCTCACTCATACCGCACTGCCGCCGCGTCATTCATTACTTGGCTCCGTCCGCCCTACTCACTCACATTTAGGAGCAGTAGGAGGGCGGTGGTCTCAGCCAAGTATGGCGGCGGTCTGAGTGAGGCCGGTGCGTGCCGGCACGGGAGTGGACCAGTCCAGTCACCTGACCTGAGTCACCTGACGTAAGGTCAGGTGACTCAGGTCAGGTGACTGGACTGGTCCACTCCCGGGCCGGCACGCACTGACCTCCTCACTCAGACCGACTAGTAGTGATGAAAGTACTTGGCTCCATCTGCCTTCCTCCTGCTCCTAAAATCTAGTAACTTAGCTGAGGCCTAAATGTAGAAATGTAGCTGTAGTGTAGACATAGGACCTGTCCTAAACGCATGAAGAGAGGTCAGGTGACTTAAAGGGGTTTTCCCATCATGGACTTTTATGATATATTCACAGGATATGTCATAAACGTCAGATAGGTGCGGGTCCCAGATCTATCTCTAGAACGGGGCCCCCTAAACCCTGTTTTACCTCTGTGTGTTGCGGCTGATTTCCGACCATGAATAAGAAAACAGCGTAGCTCGCTGAGCTACGCTGTTTCCGTAAGTCCCATAGAACTGAATGGTAGTTACGGAATCAGCGTAACTCGCATGCTAAGCTGCTTTTGTAACTGCCATTTACTACTATGGGAGTTACGGAAACAGCATAGCTCAGCGAACTATGCTGTTTTCTTCTTCATGGTGGGAAATCACACTCTTCAGATGCAACACAGAGAGGTATAACAGGGTTTAGGGGGCCCATGCTAGAGATAGGTGTGGGTCTCAGATGGGACCCGCATCTATCTGACATTTATGATATATCAAGTGGATATGCCATAAATGTCCCTGATGGGAAAACCCCTTTAAAGTAAGTAAGTTGGAACAACTTACTGCTTCAAGCATTTCTTTTCAAAACTTACCGAGTCGACCGCGCTCCAGACTGACCGACGCAACATCATCAATAGCGGCTAACATCACACGCCAAAGAGAAGCAGCTCCCGCCATCACATTAGAGGTGAGTTAATTAGATGTTTGACCAAATATAACAGGCAAATTGATCATTTTGTATGGCCCGCAAATGATGTTATAAATATCCAAATGGTCCTTGGCAGAAAAAAGGTTCCCCACCCCTGCTTTATAGGCTATTTTAATGAAAAAAAATAATCTTCCATGTCCTGTGCACTTAATCCTTGATGCCAGATCACACATTCATAGAACGATGTAGAACATTTTAGTGTTTAGGAATAAGAGTAAGTGACTGCCATAAAACAGATTTACAGTGTTTCCACCCTCACAGACATAATATGGTCTACAAGTTCAGGGATGGGACCTCATGCTGGTCTACAAACTTCATATTCATACAAGATAATAGGACGGATATATCTGGAATACCTCGAGGCATGGATAGCCACTTTTATCGTAGGGATTAAATCTTCTAGCAAGAACTCATTACTGTATCCAGATTCAGCCATGGGATCTCCAGCTGTTCCAGCATCTACAGAACAGATAAGAGAATTATTAAGTCGAATGAATGTATAGAAGAAAAAGTTCAACTTTACCATACAGGGATTTATATTTCAGGGACTGAGTATGTCCTCACATTATTATTATGTATTTACTTCTTTTTTCCCCATACTTTGCAATATATCACATATGTGTTGAATTTGTCAATTAAAGGGTAGTCTGGTTTTGTAAAACCTTTTTCAAATACTCTAAAAAGGGAATTCTGAGTAAACAGTGGTCCTTGTTCAGGACTCTCATTTATCAGTCAGAGTGGCTACAGAGAGTGTCTCTTTCTCTGGAGGACCCGGTATGTCCATGAATTACATAGACAACACATTGATTTCAATAGGAACTGTGCAATCATTCATTTCCCCTGTGGTGGCGCTGCAGGGAAATGTAACACTTGCTGTCGAGTTCCCTCACAGATTACAGCTGATCATTGGGCCCCAGCAGAGAGACTACCTTTAATCAGCTGATCATTAGGCGATCATTCAAATCTAAAAAGCAATAAATGCCTGTAAGGCTTGGTAGAACCAGAAATATTGTCATGAAAGAGGTAAGAGTCAGACAGTAAAGGCCCTTTTGCACTGGCCAATTAATGGTTCCCGATAATTGCCCAGTGTAAACAGGGCAACGATCAGCCGAAGAACGATCATTTATCGGTTGATTGCATCGTTTTAAATGCAGAAACTTTTATCGTTGTCGGCAGCATATCTCCCTGTGTAAACAATGACATGCTGCCGACATGATAGAATTGTATGGGGACGAGCGATCGTAGTAACGAGCGCTCGTCTCCATATTAGCTCCTTAGGAAAGGAGCAAACGAGCGCCGATCAACGAGCTGTCTCGTTGATCGACGCTTATTTACACGGTCCTCGTCGGGCCGTGTAACAGATCCTTCATCTACATCTTCCTGCCTGTACAAACAAAACATGACACCAATAAATGCAGTGAATGGCTGATGGTTTGTTTGTCCAACTAGAGCTCAGTATAGGATACGTTTATCTACTTAGCATATAAAACCCAGTTCCTTAAAGGGGTTCTCTGATTTGAATAATCCCTTTGTGTTAGAAGGGTCCTCTGATGATAAACTAATCACATGTTGTCCCCCTGCTGGGACCCCCAGCAATCAGCTGTAATCTGGCAGCAAGTACTCATTTTGTCTATAGTAGCACTGCAATACTCGCTGCCATTTCCCGCCGACGTGTACTTACCTGTCCACGGCATCTACTGGCTCCCAGGCGGTTAGCAGCCTTCCCCACCGCCTTTTTCTTCCTGGCTCTCCTGCTGTGCGCCAACCCATCTGCTCCTAAAGGGCCAGCGTGAGCCAAATTCCACCCAGCTTTTTTGGATATATTTAAGGTACCTTCCACATTGTACCGCCCAGATTGTACCGCCCAGATTGTACCGCCCAGATTGTACCGCCCACATTGTACCTCCCACATTGTACCGCCCACATTGTACCGCCCACATTGCTCCATGGATAGCAAATTAGGATCATACTCTAGCTTGCTAACAGTCATTCCTGTATTATCTATTTGGACATTCTGTTATTGACCCTTCTTGAATTTGACCATTCCTGTCTGCCACCGGCCATGACCATTTGCCTGTTTACTGTGAGAACCGTCTGCCACCTGCAGTGACCTCTGACGCTGCTAACCATGAGTTAACGATTGCCGCCTGCCCTGACGTAAGCTAATACCGGATCCTGCATGTTGCTTGCTGTTTTTGTACCTCGCCAATCCATGCCGGCCGTTGCCAACAGAGACTACTCTGGGGGTAGCAACCTGGGGATACTAGAAGCTAAGTTCACATCTCCGTACGAAGGTTAAAGAGTGAACACCTAGCTATCCCTTAGACTCCACTCCCCAGTTTAGCCCCATGCCAAACGCGTTGGCAACACTGTGGGTACACACCACCCTCTGTAGGCCCCATGACAGTCATTATTTCTACAGGCCGTCTGACAACCACCACAGGGGAGATTATTGAAATCAATAGGCTGTCTAAGTATGCAAGAGGAACATCTTCCTTATTTTCCGAACCAGTGTTATCATAAAGGACCCTAAAACAGTCAGAAATTTGTTCTTAGAATTTTACCTTCTGAACTTTGCCAAAAAGCGTAAGCTTTCATCCTTAGTGCGGTGCGGAATCGTTCCTTATTACTCAATGCAATGTTTTTTGGCTCTTTCGAGGGGCTCTCTTCTACGCCATCTGCGTTCAGTGGGGAAAATGTTTTTGCTTTGGGGCTGTTTCCGCGTGGGTTGGATAACCGTACCCGATCCAACAAGCTCCACCTTTGACTAAAAAGAATTAAAGTATGCACCTTAGACAATAAGTCACAATATAGGTAAACTGTGAAATCAAATTAATTTGCACACACTGCAATGAATCATGACCCAAAATTTGCTGCTTTTATTTCCTTTGCATTTTTTCCAGTAAATTTTTATTGTATTTGTAATAAAAATATTTTAGATGCACTTGTTCTTTAAATAAAATACCTATCCTGTGTATTTTCTTTGCCAATTAGTGATTTTACACTTGTAATTGGAGCATACACAATTCAGATGACATTTTCTGTTTGCTGAACCTCACTTTCTGCTTTGCTGTATAGACTGGGACAGAGTCAGCAGGGTCATCTCTTTATCATTAGAGGGCAAGGGAAGAAGAGTCATCTCATTATCATTAGAGGGTGGAAGATTTAATAACAGATTGCAGCTTTATTGTACTAGTAGCGGCCTAGATAGTAACATTATAAACTATATACACAGATAAGGCTCCGTATACAGCTCCCCTGCCACTTCCTGGTCTCTAGGTAGAGGGTGTACTCCATCACTTCCTGGAGACTGAATTAGACTATAAACATTTTTCTTTCCATAAAATCCCATTGATTGCATTTGCCATAAAGCACACTCCTCCTGCTGTACTGTCTGTAGAGGCAATACAGGAAGGAAGTGTTTGCCTCCAATATGGCCACAACTAGGAAAAAAATAATAATAATAATAAATTTTATATATATATATATATATATATATATATATATATATAGTGCTACAAAATAATGATACCAGCTGGACAATCTTAAAAGGATTAGAAAAAAAGGGTCTGCCTTTTTTTGCAGAAACAGCACCACCCTTGTCCTTGAGCTGTACCTGGTAGTGCAGCTTAGCCTCAATTTCTTAAAGGGGTATTCCAGTCAACGTATATCCCAACGTCCGATCGCTGGGTACCCTGCTTATCACGTCCAGAGGCTGTGAGAGAATCTCAGTCCCATTTAAGTGAATGGAAAGTGCAGTGCAGGGAAAAATTGAGAAGGAGCAATTCATTGTGGCGACTTCCATGGTCTATTTAGAGTATTGCAGCTCAGTCACATTTAGAGGGATAACACAAACAAATTCAAACTATTTACTGTTTAGTCAGCAAGTGACGGTATATCCTAGCAATATACCGTCACTTTCCTTGGCTGAAATACCCCTTTAAATCTGAATAATCCGCAATACCTGACATAACCCGTGGAGAAGAGCAGCACTGTTTCTGGAGACAAAAAGCAGAATCTTCTTTTTAATCTCATACATCCTATTAAAGGACAGAATACAAATAAAACAAAACGCGTCAGTCAGGCTACTTAGGACGTGCCAGAGTTAAACTTTTTGTCATTTGGTGGGTTTTTTTTTCTGGCCTCCCTGCATTATTATCAGGGAAAATGTCCTTAGAGCTAAAATTATAACCTTTAATGGGGGGCTGGGACTTTAATGAAAAAATATACCACTCCTGTCTACATGATGGATAAAAGTCACAGTGACCCCGTATTTTATAGAAACATTTCGAAGTTTGCTTGATGTAAATATTCTGCCTTGCCATCATCTTGTGCAGTTGTTTTGTGTGATAATTATTTGCAGACGGAGTGTGATAATAACACGCTGTGCGCAGCTATTCATATAAAGGAAACAGTTCTATTATTTACAGCACTCAGTGTAATCACAGCTTCTTATCCACTTACTAGTCCATTCTGCCAAAATAAGTCAAATTTCATTCACTTCCATTTAATTACATTCTACTTTTTCTAAATCAATTCAATTTAAGGATATTCACATAAAACTAAAAACATTGTAGAGCATATTGAGTTTTATCTGAAGTACATGCCCCTCCCCCCCCCCCCCCCCCACCCAACCATATTTGACATCCATTTCTGAATTTGCTTGTTTCATGTGCCTCCCTTCTTTCCCTTCATTATCTATACAACATGGATGGCCATAAACTTCCAATTCTATAGATATGTACTGCCCTAGAAAGACATGACACTGTATTGCCATAGACATAAAGTCCTACAACCATGCACTGCCATAGACATGTACAGCTATATACATGCACTTCCATAAATGTACACCCTTAGGCCCCATGCACACAAACTTATTTTATCCCGTCTGTAAATACTGGCGTAAATACGGCTCCTTTGTCACCAGTATTCCATCCGTATTTACTGACCCGTTTTCTCTGCAAAATTGCACTGCACTAATCGGCAGCCCCTTCTCTCTATCAGTGCTGGATAGAGAGAAGGGGCAGCCCTTTCGGGCACAGTTTCCGCAGCGGAACGCAGCGACTGTAAGTAAAAGAAGTTCATACGTACCCCGGCTGTCTTGGTGACGCATCCCTCTTTTGATATCCAGTCCGACCTTCTGGATGACGCGGCAGTCCATGTGACCGCTGCAGCCTGTGATTGGCTGTGGAAGTCCATGTGACCACTGCACCCTGTGATTGGCTGCAGCGGTCACATGGGCTGAAATGTCATCCCGGGAGGCCGGACTGGAGGAAGCAGGGAGTTCTGGGTAAGTATAAACTTCTTTTTTTTTTGTGGGTTTTTGTGAGCGCCGCGCATGGTACTCACTGTCCAGGGTGCTGAAAGAGTTACTGCCGATCAGTGCAGCCCCTTCTCTCTATCCTGCACTGATCGTTTAACTCTTTCAGCACCCTGGACAGTGACTATCCTCTGACGTCGCCTAGCAACGCTCCCGTAATTACGGGTGCACACACGTAGCCCTCCTGTAATTACGAGAGCCCCATAGACTTCTATGGGCCTGCCCGTGCCATAATTACGGCCTGAAATAGGACATGTTCTATATTTTTCAACGGCCCGGGCACCTTCCCGTAAGCAAACGGGAAGGTACCCGTGGGCCAATAGAAGTCTATGGGCCCGTAATTACGGGCGTTTTTACATTCCTGTGCATGGGGCCTTAGACATGTACTCCTATAGTCATGTACCACCACAGACATACACTGCCATGGACACATGTACTGCCGTAGACAAAGTCCTAGAAATATTCATTAGATATTTAAAGAAATTTTTAGATGTTTTTGCATTCGAGTACAAAAATGATTAATTCCGCCTGAAAAAGAACACTTAAAAGAAAATTTTAATACTAAAGGGGTTTTCCCACGAGAGACATTTATGGGATATCCACAGGATATGTAATAAATGTCAGATAGATGCGGATCCCACCACTGGGACCCGCACCTATCTCCAGAATGGGGCCCCCGTTCAGCTGCTCTGTGTTGCGGCTGAGTGAGGTGTTTTCCGACCATGAAAAACGTTATATGGTCGTGAGATACGTAAACAGCGTAACTCGCTGAGCTCCGCTGTTTCCGTAACTCCAATAGTAGTGAATGGCAGTTACAGAAGCAGCGCAGCATGCGAGATACGATGTTCCTAAAGATACCAGGCTAACCAATTGTTAGTTGATGTCTCTTGCTATTTGGCTGGTTCTATGTAATTGTCCATGTTTCAGCTTTTATTCCTATATGACCTCTGACCCATCTCAGTATACAGCGTCTCCCTTCTATATATTACCCCTCTATTTGGGTTTGCAGCCACTTGGAGGTTCCCATGGTAACGTGACGCTAGGCGTCGTTCAATATGCTCAGGGGTGATGGATCTGGACGAACTCCTGAGGGGGCGGAGCAGTTGATGATGTGGCGTCCTCTGATTGGAGGATTGATACAATCGTACAGCCTCTGCATGGGCAGGGCTAAATGCTTAAATAGCCGGCGTTTCGTCGCATGCGCTGCGGTCAGATACCAGAACCGTGCTGCTAGAGTAAAGTTCTATCAGACACAGGACGGCTTGGGAATATTGCACAGGAAATTGATGTGGTAATCTGCCCCGGTCTCGCTATACACCTCTGAAGAAACGTCCTATACAACTAAAGGACGCAGAAACGCGTTAGGTGTTCACGTTTTTCAGTGTGAAGGCACACTTTAGTCTCTAGGTATACATTCTCTGTCACGTGTGAATGCACACTATCAGTATAGGTGCCGCGCTGTGCTACATGAGTGTGAATGCACACGATCAGTATAGGTGCCGCGCTGTGCTACATGAGTGTGAATGCACACGATCAGTATAGGTGCCGCGCTGTGCTATATGGGTGTGAATGAACACGATCAGTATAGGTGCCGCGCTGTGCTATATGAGTGTGAATGCACACGATCAGTATAGGTGCCGCGCTGTGCTATATGGGTGTGAATGCACACGATCAGTATAGGTGCCGTGCTGTGCTATATGAGTGTGAATGCACACAATCAGTATAGGTGCCGCGCTGTGCTACATGAGTGTGAATGCACACGATCAGTATAGGTGCCGCGCTGTGCTACATGAGTGTAAATGCACACGATCAGTATAGGTGCCGTGCTGTGCTACATGGGTGTGAATGCACACGATCAGTATAGGTGCCGTGCTGTGCTACGAGTGTGAATGCACACGATCAGTATAGGTGCCGCGCTGTGCTATATGAGTGTGAATGCACTCGATCAGTATAGGTGCCGCGCTGTGCTATATGAGTGTGAATGCACACGATCAGTATAGGTGCCGCGCTGTGCTATATGAGTGTGAATGCACACGATCAGTATCGGTGCCGCGCTGTGCTATATGAGTGTGAATGCACACGATCAGTATAGGTGCCGCGCTGTGCTACATGAGTCTGAATGCACACGATCAGTATAGGTGCTGTGCTACATGAGTGTGAATGCACACGATCAGTATAGGTGCCGCGCTGTGCTACATGAGTGTGAATGCACACGATCAGTATAGGTGCCGCGCTGTGCTACATGAGTGTGAATGCACACGATCAGTATAGGTGCCGTGCTGTGCTACATGAGTGTGAATGCACACGATCAGTATAGGTGCCATGCTGTGCTACATGAGTGTGAATGCACACGATCAGTATAGATGCCGCGCTGTGCTATATGAGTGTGAATGCACACGATCAGTATAGGTGCCGCGCTGTGCTACATGAGTGTGAATGCACACGATCAGTATAGGTGCCGCGCTGTGCTATATGAGTGTGAATGCACACGATCAGTATAGGTGCCGCGCTGTGCTATATGAGTGGGAATGCACACGATCAGTATAGGTGCCGTGCTGTGCTACATGAGTGTGAATGCACACGATCAGTATAGGTGCCGCGCTGTGCTACATGAGTGTGAATGCACACAATCAGTATAGGTGCCGCGCAGGGGCGTAACTAGGAAAGACTGGGCCCCATAGCAAACTTTTGACTGGGGCCCCCCCTACCCTGGGTGTCACACAACCCCCCCTTGTAGATAACGCCATACAGCCCCCTCTATAGATAGCGCCATACATCCCCCTGTAGGTATCTGTATGGGGTCTGTATGGAGTTATCTACAAAGGGGGCTGTATGGCGTTATCTACAGGGGGGAATCTGTATGGCGTTATCTACAGGGGGGGCTGTATGGCATTATCTACAGGGGGGCTGTATGGCATTATCTACAGGGGGGCTGTATGGCGTTCTCTACAGGGGGACTGTATGGTGTTCTCTACAGGGGGACTGTATGTCACTATCTACAGAGGGGGCTGTATGGCGTTATCTACAGAGGTGGCTGTATGGCGTTATCTACAGAGGTGGCTGTATGGCGTTAGCTACAGAGGGGGCTGTATGGCGCTATCTACAGAGGGGGCTGTATGGCGCTATCTACAGAGGGGGCTGTATGGCGCTATCTACAGAGGGGGCTGTATGGCGCTATCTACA
This sequence comes from Rhinoderma darwinii, assembly GCF_050947455.1. Classification (NCBI taxonomy): domain Eukaryota; kingdom Metazoa; phylum Chordata; class Amphibia; order Anura; family Rhinodermatidae; genus Rhinoderma; species Rhinoderma darwinii. The sequence continues at coordinate 14,795,950 of NC_134691.1, read as the reverse complement.
GAGGGGGCTGTATGGCGCTATCTACAGAGGGGGCTGTATGGCGTTATCTACAGAGGGGGCTGTATGGCGCTATCTACAGAGGGGGCTGTATGGCGCTATCTACAGAGGGGGCTGTATGGCGCTATCTACAGAGGGGGCTGTATGGCGTTATCTACAGAGGGGGCTGTATGGCGTTATCTACAGAGGTGGCTGTATGGCGTTATCTACAGAGGGGGCTGTATGGCGCTATCTACAGAGGGGGTTGTATGGCGCTATCTACAGAGGGGGCTGTATGGCGCTATCTACAGAGGGGGCAGTATGGCGTTATCTACAGAGGGGGCTGTATGGCGCTATCTACAGTGGGGGCTGTACGGCGCTATCTACAGAGGGGGTTGTATGGCGCTATCTACAGAAGGGCTGTATGGCGTTATATACAGAGGGGGCTGTATGGCGCTATCTACATAGGGGGCTGTATGGCGCTATCTACAGAGGGGGCTGTATGGCGTTATCTACAGAGGGGGCTGTATGGCGTTCTCTACAGGGGGATGTATGGCACTATCTACAGAGGGGGCTGTATGGCGCTATCTACAGAGGTGGCTGTATGGCGTTATCTACAGAGGGGGTTGTATGGCGCTATCTACAGAGGGGGCTGTATGGCGCTATCTACAGAGGGGGCTGTATGGCGCTATCTACAGAGGGGGTTGTATGGCGCTATCTACAGAGGGGGCTGTATGGCGCTATCTACAGAGGGGGTTGTATGGCGCTATCTACAGAGGGGGCTGTATGGCGTTATCTACAGAGGGGGCTGTATGGCGCTATCTACAGAGGGGGCTGTATGGCGCTATCTACAGAGGGGGCTGTATGGCGCTATCTACAGAGGGGGCTGTATGGCGCTATCTACAGAGGGGGCTGTATGGCGCTATCTACAGAGGGGGCTGTATGGCGTTATCTACAGAGGGGGCTGTATGGCGCTATCTACAGAGGGGGCTGTATGGCGTTATCTACAGAGGGGGCTGTATGGCGTTATCTACAGAGGGGGTTGTATGGCGCTATCTACAGAGGGGGCTGTATGGCGCTATCTACAGAGGGGGCTGTATGGCGCTATCTACAGAGGGGGCTGTATGGCGTTATCTACAGAGGGGGTTGTATGGCGCTATCTACAGAAGGGCTGTATGGCGTTATATACAGAGGGGGCTGTATGGCGCTATCTACATAGGGGGCTGTATGGCGCTATCTACAGAGGGGGCTGTATGGCGTTATCTACAGAGGGGGCTGTATGGCGTTCTCTACAGGGGGATGTATGGCACTATCTACAGAGGGGGCTGTATGGCGCTATCTACAGAGGAGGCTGTATGGCGTTATCTACAGAGGGGGTTGTATGGCGCTATCTACAGAGGGGGCTGTATGGCGCTATCTACAGAGGGGGCTGTATGGCGCTATCTACAGAGGGGGTTGTATGGCGCTATCTACAGAGGGGGCTGTATGGCGTTATCTACAGAGGGGGCTGTATGGCGCTATCTACAGAGGGGACTGTATGGCGCTATCTACAGAGGGGGCTGTATGGCGCTATCTACAGAGGGGGCTGTATGGCGCTATCTACAGAGGGGGCTGTATGGCGCTATCTACAGAGGGGGCTGTATGGCGTTATCTACAGAGGGGGCTGTATGGCGCTATCTACAGAGGGGGCTGTATGGCGTTATCTACAGAGGGGGCTGTATGGCGTTATCTACAGAGGGGGTTGTATGGCGCTATCTACAGAGGGGGCTGTATGGCGCTATCTACAGAGGGGGCTGTATGGCGCTATCTACAGAGGGGGCTGTATGGCGTTATCTACAGAGGGGGCTGTATGGCGCTATCTACAGAGGGGGCTGTATGGCATTATCTACAGAGGGGGCTGTATGGCGCTATCTACAGTGGGGGCTGTATGTCGCTATCTACAGAGGGGGCTGTATGGCGCTATCTACAGAGGGGGCTGTATGGCGCTATCTACAGAGGGGGCTGTATGGCGCTATCTACAGAGGGGGCTGTATGGCGCTATCTACAGAGGGGGTTGTATGGCGCTATCTACAGAGGGGGCTGTATGGCGTTATCTACAGAGGGGGCTGTATGGCGCTATCTACAGAGGGGGCTGTATGGCGCTATCTACAGTGGGGGCTGTATGGCGCTATCTACAGAGGGGGCTGTATGGCGCTATCTACAGAGGGGGCTGTATGGCGTTATCTACAGAGGGGGCTGTATGGCGCTATCTACAGAGGGGGCTGTATGGCATTATCTACAGAGGGGGCTGTATGGAGCTATCTACAGTGGGGGCTGTATGGCGCTATCTACAGAGGGGGCTGTATGGCGCTATTTACAGAGGGGGCTGTATGGCGCTATCTACAGAGGGGGCTGTATGGCGCTATCTACAGAGGGGGCTGTATGGCGCTATCTACAGAGGGGGTTGTATGGCGCTATCTACAGAGGGGGCTGTATGGCATTATCTACAGAGGGGGCTGTATGGCGCTATCTACAGAGGGGGCTGTATGGCGCTATCTACAGAGGGGGCTGTATGGCGCTATCTACAGAGGGGGCTGTATGGCGCTATCTACAGAGGGGGCTGTATGGCGCTATCTACAGAGGGGGCTGTATGGCGCTATCTACAGAGGGGGCTGTATGGCGTTATCTACAGAGGGGGTTGTATGGCGCTATCTACAGAGGGGGCTGTATGGCGCTATCTACAGAGGGGGCTGTATGGCGCTATCTACAGAGGGGGCTGTATGGCGTTATCTACAGAGGGGGCTGTATGGCGCTATCTACAGAGGGGGCTGTATGGCGCTATCTACAGAGGGGGCTGTATGGCGCTATCTACAGAGGGGGCTGTATGGCGTTATCTACAGAGGGGGCTGTATGGCGTTATCTACAGAGGTGGCTGTATGGCATTATCTACAGAGGGGGCTGTATGGCGTTATCTACAGGGGGGGCTGTATGGCGCTATCTACAGAGGGGGTTGTATGGCGCTATCTACAGAGGGGGCTGTATGGCGCTATCTACAGAGGGGGCTGTATGACGCTATCTACAGAGGGGGCTGTATGGCGTTATCTACAGAGGGGGCTGTATGGCGCTATCTACAGTGGGGGCTGTATGGCGCTATCTACAGAGGGGGCTGTATGGCGCTATCTACAGAGGGGGCTGTATGGCGTTATCTACAGAGGGGGCTGTATGGCGTTATCTACAGAGGTGGCTGTATGGCGTTATCTACAGAGGGGGCTGTATGGCGCTATCTACAGAGGGGGTTGTATGGCGCTATCTACAGAGGGGGCTGTATGGCGCTATCTACAGAGGGGGCTGTATGACGCTATCTACAGAGGGGGCTGTATGGCGTTATCTACAGAGGGGGCTGTATGGCGCTATCTACAGAGGGGGCTGTATGACGCTATCTACAGAGGGGGCTGTATGGCGCTATCTACAGAGGGGGCTGTATGACGCTATCTACAGAGGGGGCTGTATGGCGCTATCTACAGAGGGGGCTGTATGGCGTTATCTACAGGGGGGGCTGTATGGCGCTATCTACAGAGGGGGCTGTATGGCGCTATCTACAGAGGGGGCTGTATGGCGTTATCTACAGAGGGGGCTGTATGGCGCTATCTACAGAGGGGGCTGTATGGCATTATCTACAGAGGGGGCTGTATGGCGCTATCTACAGTGGGGGCTGTATGGCGCTATCTACAGAGGGGGCTGTATGGCGCTATCTACAGAGGGGGCTGTATGGCGCTACGGCTGCTATAGTGGTAGTTACGCCACTGGTGCCGCGCTGTGCTATATGAGTGTGAATGCACACGATCAGTATAGGTGCCGCGCTGTGCTGTATGAGTGTGAATGCACACGATCAGTATAGATGCCGCGCTGTGCTATATGAGTGTGAATGTACACGACCCGGACGTGCTGGTGCACATTTCAGTGTGAGTGCACACTGTGTTCTGGGTGTTGCTTTATCGCCACAGAGTGTGAATTCACACTTAGATTTTCAAAATCGTGTCGTGTGAATGCACACTCTTGCTCTGGATGTACAATCTTTGTTAAAGAGGCTCTGTCACCAGATTTTGCAACCCCTATCTGCTATTGCAGCAGATCGGCGCTGCAATGTAGATTACAGTAACGTTTTTTTTTTTTAAAAACGAGCATTTTTGGCCAAGTTATGACCATTTTTGTATTTATGCAAATGAGGCTTGCAAAAGTCCAAGTGGGTGTGTTTAAAAGTAAAAGTCCAACTGGGCGTGTATTATGTGCGTACATCGGGGCGTTTTTAATACTTTTACTAGCTGGGCGTTCTGATGAGAAGTATCATCCACTTCTCTTCAGAACGCCCAGCTTCTGGCAGATCACGCTGTGACGTCACTCACAGGTCCTGCATCGTGTCAGACGAGCGAGGACACATCGGCACCTGAGGCTACAGTTGATTCTGCAGCAGCATCAGCGTTTGCAGGTAAGTAGCTACATAGACTTACCTGCTAACACCGATGCTGCTGCAGAATCAACTGAAGCCTCTGGTGCCGGTGTCCGACACGATGCAGGACCTGTGAGTGACGTCACAGATCTGCACTGCCAGAAGCTGGGCGTTCTGAAGAGAAGTGGATGATACTTCTCGTCAGAACGCCCAGCTAGTAAAAGTAGTAAAAACGCCCCGATGTACGCACATAATACACGCCCACTTGGACTTTTACTTTTAAACACGCCCAGTTGTACTTTTGCAATCCTCATTTGCATAACTACAAAAATGGTCATAACTTGGCCAAAAATGCTCGTTTTTTAAAAATAAAAACGTTACTGTAATCTACATTGCAGCGCCGATCTGCTGCAATAGCAGATAGGGGCTGCAAAATCTGGTGACAGAGCCTCTTTAAGTGTGATTAGATACTATTGGAGTGTGAATGCACACTCAGTCAGGTATCAGATCTTTATTCAGTGTGAGTGCACACTTTGCGATTTAGTCCAGGTAGGGATAGGTGTTATTAGTTTAGCTAGATATTGGGGTGAGTTTTTCAATAGATGAATTCTTAATATTACTCATTATTGATCCCCTTATCTGGTCTTTACCTACCTGGTTAGCCTGAAATCTTCAGGAAATTTTTGGCTATTCTAGCCCATTTTAATGACTTAATATTAAAATTGTCTTTTAAGCGTTCTCTTTCAGGCAGAATTAATCTTATAAATATTCACTCCTATAATTATTTACTCCTATTAACATGTACTGCCATAAAAATATATATGCCTTAGACATGTAGAGTACCCCTATAGACATGTACTGTTATAGAAATATATTGCCACAGACAAGTACTCTTATAGATATTTGCTGTTATTGACAAGTAATTCCATAGACATATACTCCTAGATACAAGTACTCTCATAGACATGTACTCCTAGAGACAAGTACTCTCATAGACATGTACTCCTAGAGACAAGTACTCTCATAGACATGTACTCTTAGATACAAGTACTCTCATAGACATGTACTCCTAGATACAAGTACTCTCATAGACATGTACTCCTAGAGACAAGTACTCCTATAGACATGTACCTCTAGAAACAAGTACTCTCATAGACATGTACTCCTAGAAACAAGTACTCCTATAGATATGTACCTCTAGAAACAAGTACTCTCATAGACATGCACTCCTAGAAACAAGTACTCCTATAGACATGTACCTCTAGAAACAAGTACTCCTATAGACATGTACCTCTAGAAACAAGTACTCTCATAGACATGTACTCCTAGAAACAATTACTCCTATACACATGTACTCCTAGAGACAAGTACTCTCATAGACATGTACTCCTAGAGACAAGTACTCTCATAGACATGTACTCCTAGAGACAAGTACTCCTATAGACATGTACCTCTAGAAACAAGTACTCTCATAGACATGTACTCCTAGAAACAATTACTCCTATACACATGTACTCCTAGAGACAAGTACTCTCATAGACATGTACTCCTAGAGACAAGTACTCTCATAGACATGTACTCCTAGAGACAAGTACTCTCATAGACATGTACTCCTAGAAACAAGTACTCTCATAGACATGTACTCCTAGAAACAATTACTCCTATACACATGTACTCCTATACACCGCGTTTTTTGCGTGCGCAAAACGCACACGCTCGTGTAAGTCAGGCCTAAGGGTAAGGCCACTTTCTCAACCACATTCTTTTTAATTAAACCAATGCATCTAAAATGAAAAAATGAAGCAGATTTGACAAAAGTTTTGATTAAAAAAAATGTCCTACTATTTAGTGTCTACATCTTCTATGCAGACCTATGTGTCTCCATGGTAACTGTGTAGTCTGATCCTGTAGCCATAATCCCTTCCACCCGTCTCATATTCTTTGCTAAACCACTGAATGTAAATGTATATTAGCATAAAGTAGCATAAAGAAGGGCACCGATGGAAGGAAGTACTGTATGCCTGTGAAACTAGACTACACAGGGTTTGTTTGTTGTCTGTTACCATGGATATGCATAGATGCTGTTGACACAAAATGATAGCATATTTGTAATTTTCATTTTAAATGAGTTGCGTATCTTACACCAGTCTTAGTGAAGGAAATGGCTTGATTTGCGTAAAAATGTTTAGGAAATTTGGCATACTTTGCACTGTTTGAGACGCAGAAAAAAAATCAACACCTGCTCTAAGCAGATTTCAATTTGCACCAAAATTGGTGCCATTTTCTAGCTTTGTACGTAATGACTTTGACTAAAACTAAGTTCCCTTTCAGACCATCCCTGCTTTTCTCGTCACTTTCCAATTTGTCGAGTGATAAAAACAGTTGCAAATTTTACCTAAATTTTGTTGCACATTGCGATTCAAAACTTTTATTGGCGCAGTTGATCCCAAAACCTGGCGTTAACTGCATGATAAATTTGAGCCATATTTTTTAAGGACCCATGCGCACAGCTACGTTGCGTGTACGGACCCTGTGTGGCAGCAGAGTCCCTGCAGTTCCATATAATAGACCAATAGGTCAGTCCACGTTCTACTCTATGGTGCCTCCTTAAGGCACTGCATTTTACTCTCGATGCTTCCAGTGGAAAATACCTTGATAATAAGGCATGTGATGGAACATACCTCGGTATGAAACCAGGAGTACAGTACGGACCCATAGCACAGTCTATGGGCGCCGTATTACGGATTTGTATAACATGGATACGTAATATGGCTATGTGACCAAACATATAGCAGGAACTCTTGGTTTTCTGGAAGTCCTTTATTCATCATGCCGGATTACACCTGCATCTGTTATACTTCAGGTATTCAGACATTACTAAAACTCATGCACCGGTAGTCGGATATTTACCAGGCCCATGCAATAAAACTATATACAAGCTTTATATGATCACTATTCTATAGTCCCATGACTTTTTACTAGAAGATATTATATATCCGATTCACCACAGAAAGAACCTAATGTCTACAGTCTACATGTCCCATTCAAGGGCCCAGCCAACGAGCGCGGGTAATGAATGGGAAACACAATATTCCAATCAATAGAGTTACACCATAATCACCTAGGGCTTTATACATGATCATTGCACCAAGATCCTCATTTGTCTAGGTCATCCCTCTCTTTTTATAGAAGACTGCAAGTCATAGTCACATCTTTAAACCAGCAGAATGTCAATGACAAGTTTGCAGAGTGGTTTTAGGATATGTACCGTTATACAGTGACTGTTAAAGCAGACCTACCAGTAGAAAAAATAAAGACTGCCTGGTTCTGGGCATTAAAAAAGTGAAAACCGTTTTGTAATATCGTGCTTCTGTGCGGAGATAGGATCATTTGAAATTACAGGCCCAAAGCCTGAGGCTGAACTACTAAGAGATGCTGATGACATCATGCCCCCTTCTCTCACATAGCGTGGTCATCGATTCCTTGTGTTGATCTACGCAACCAAATACAGCTATATCTACTTCTTTCCTGGCTGTAATAGTGGCAGTTATGTGTGTATACATTGGGACATCCATGTATTTGGTGATTTTGAGCCACACAAGGTCTCCATGACAGCACTGCACCTGATAGAAATCAGATCAGGACACGCTGACATCAGAATTTCTCAGTTGTTCAGTCTTAGGCTTTGGGCCTGTAACTTCAAGTGATAGAAGGAAGATATTATAAAACACTTTTCACATTTTTAACCCCTTCCCGCCGCAGCCCTTTTTCAGATTTTAATTTTCGTTTTTTCCTCCCCACCTTTCAAAATCCATAAGGGTATGTTCACACGGCCTATTTACGGACGTAAATCGGGCGTTTTTGCCCCGAATTACGCCCGAAAATAGCGCCTCAATAGCGCTGACAAACATCTGCCCATTGAAAGCAATGGGCAGACGTTTGTCTGTTCACACGAGGCGTATATTACGCGCCGCTGTCAAATGACGGCGCGTAAATAGACGCCCGCGTAGAAGAAGTGACCTGTCACTTCTTTGGCCGTAATTGGAGCCGCTATTCATTGACTCCAATGAATAGCAGCGCTAATTACGGCCGTAATTGACGCGCCGTTCAAGCGCCTTCACATGCCGGTACGGCTGAAATTACGGGGATGTTTTCAGGCTGAAACATCCCCGTAATTTCAGCCGTTACGGACCCCCGCCGTGTGAACATACCCTAACTTCTTTATTTTTCCGTCTATATAGTCCTATGAGGGCTTTATTTTTGCGGGACGATTTGTAGTTTTTCGTATCACCATTTATTGTGCCATATAATGTACTAGGAAACGGGGAAAAAAATTATTTGTGGGGTAGAAAATGAAAAAAATAGCGATTCCTCCATTGTTTTTTTGCGCGCCGTTTTTACGGAATTCACTGTGCAATTAAAACAACATGTTAACTTTATTCTGCGGGTCAATACGATTACGGCGATACCAAATATATATAGTTTTTTCTATATTTTACTACTTTTACAAGTAAAAACCTAAGTGTAAAAAATAAAATTGATTTTGTGTCGCCAAATTCCGAGCCATAACTTTTTTATTTTTCTGTCGATTAAGTGGTATGAGGGCTTATGTTTTGCGGGATAAGCTGTAGTTTTTAATGATACCATTTTGGTGTAAATGCGACGGTTTGATCACTTTTTATTTCATTTTTTGTGGGAGATGAGGTGACCAAAAAATAGAGATTCTGGCGTTTACAATTTTTTTTTTATGGCGTTCACCGTGCGGGTTAAATAATGATATATTGTAATAGTTCAGACTTTTACGGACGCGGCGACACTAATTATGTTTATTTATTTATTTTTTTACCATGCTCTAGGGGGAAAAGGGGAAAAGGGGGGTTTTTTGAACTTTTAATATTTTTAATTCTTTTTACACAAAAAAAAACACTTTATTTAACTCATTTTTAGATCGCTTGCACGATATACTGCAATACTAATGTATTGCAGTATATCGTGATTCTGACAGGCCGGAGGCAGGACTTAATAGGTGTACAAAGATGGTGGACCTGGGGGACTTCATTAGGTCCCCAGGCAGCCATAGCGTTGCGGGGGGCGCGATGAGCTGTTAGAGGGGGTCGCCCCCCTCTTTCTAACGATTTAAATGCTGCAGTCGCTATTGAACGCACGAGCGCGATGCCGCTAGTTACTCTGAAGTGTCGGCTGTAACAAACAGCCGACACCGGCATCGTATGGAGCGGGTTCACTCACAAGAATTGAAGTGTATGGTACTATTGATCACTAGTCGCTAGGGGGACTAGAAAAAAAAGTTAAATTAACATAAATGGTATTGCCGCGTGCGTAAAAGTCTGAGCTATTCTAATATAACGTTATTTAACCTGCACGGTACATTTGGTATCGCTGTAATCGCATTGACCTGCAGAACACGGTTAACATGATGTTTTTACCACACCGCGAACGCTGTAAAAACCAAACCCAAAAAAACAATGGAGGAATCCCTTTTATTCTCCCCCCCACAAAGAATGTTTTTGCCGTTTCCAAGTATTAAATTATGCTATTAAAAGCTGCAACTTGTTTCGCAGAAAACAAGCCATACGACTATAGCGACAGAAAAAATAAAAAAAGTTATGGCTTTTGGAATGCGGAGAGGAAAAGATAAAAATTAAAAAACGAGATGTGACTGCGGCACCAAGGGGTTAAAGTAAATGTGAACCTGTGAACATCATGTTGTTTTTAGGTCCAACATTCTATGCTGATTAATTTCGTAATATATATCTCTCTAGCGGTCGGATCTCCAGTTTTCTGATACAGAGCTCCAAATTCATTGCATTGACATTTTGCCTGCCTGCAGCTACCACTAGGGGGAGCTGGGGAGCTTACTGCATACTGTGTTAGAATTTAGTTTAATGTATAAACAGTAAGCTCCTGAGCTCCCCCTAGTGGTGGCTGCAGGCAGCGAGATATAATTGTTTACTCTCTTATCTATGCCGGAGATTTGGAGCTCTGTATTAGAACAATGAAGATCCAATCGCTATAAATATATATTATGAAATGAATCAGCACCGAATGTTGGACCTATATAAATGGAAACACTTGGGTGTTGAAGAAAATGAAGACATATGACTGAGGCTGGTTCTCCAGATGCTGGTGTGATGTAAAACAGAAACTATACACTGGACTATAACTATATCTACATAGTGGAATTTTTTTTAAAACGTGAACTTTTTGCCACATTTCTGAAAACATGATATTTAGATTCTAGGCTACTATTATATATGTACATGCTCTGTTAAGGGGGTCGGCTGATTTTAGAAAATGTGTTTGTTAATAGAGTTAATAAAAAGATAAGAGACTTCCTAATATACCTAATAGCACCCAGTATACAAGGCAATCGTCTCAATTTCCACGTCATTAAATAGGACCGGTCCCCTTTCCTGACATGTCTGTTTTAGTAAATAATTGTACTCCCCATGAAATAACAATTCTGGAGCATCTTGTCTTAGAATTCTATGTTGTGCCGTTCCTCTGTTATTCCTCTTAGAAATGTATGAATATATTGACAGCTGGGTGTTACCAGTTGGGGGTGTGTCCTAGCACAGACTGACCCTGTCCAATCAGTGCTGACACAGTGAGACTGTGTGGGGACACGCCCATTTTACAAGGTAAATGGTAACACCCCAGTTGTCTATTTTTTCATCAATTTCTAAGAGGAATAAAAGAGGAACGGCACAATGCAGAGTTCTAAAAAAATATTTTCCAGAATTGTTTTTTTGTGGGGAATACAATTATTTACTAAAATAGACTATAAAGGGATATTATGATTTTAGCATATAAAGTATATTCTTTGATGAAAAGTTATACAATTTTCCAATATACTTTTTTGTATCAGTTCCTCGCAATTTTCAAGATCTCTGCTTGCAGTTGTTGAATTGGAACCTTCATTGCAAACATCAAGAGGATGAAATTCTGCCCTATTCATATTATGACCACACAGGTTCTTTGGCTCAGTACAAGACACAGCTCTGATAATTGGAATGTAACTGTAACAAGCCATTCACCACATGACCAGAACAGATTTTTATCCTCTGAACGATCCGAATAAAGGTTTCTTTCTATTCAATAACTGCAAGCAGAGATCTTGAAAAAAAACAAGAGGAATTGATCCAGGGAAATTATAAAACGTATTATTATACAAGGGATAACTTTTAAAGGAGTTTTCCGATTTTATGCAATTAAAGATAAATGATTGTATAATGTGACCTCTGCTTGCTGTCAATGAATGGAAACATTTTTTTTTATGCATTTAGAGGCTGAAAAGTTACATTGATCATGTCTACTGACAAAGGTGCAGAGCTCAGGGGAGAGTTTTCAGCCTCTGGATGTAAACACTAATGTTTCCATTCCCTGACAGCTAGCAGAGATATTTAATAAGGTGAAGAATTGATATACAAAGATTAGAAAGTAGCAGAACTTATAACCATAACTGAGCTTTATTTACATAAAACTGGAAAACCCCTTTAATGTCATTGTCCATGGACTCGGGCTGAGCACACAATGTTTCCATGTAGCAGAGCTGTACTGAATCTCTGTATGGGCCACTCTTAAAAATATATTAGTATGGGACTTACATTTTTAATATCTCTTTTTGAAAACACATTTAATAAAACCTGCATACTACTTTAAAGAGTTTTCCCTCCTAAAATTAAAAATAGATTTAGAAGTTACAGAAGTAGCAGAGCTGAATGTGTTACTAAACTGCTCGTTTTGTGCACTGCGCTAGCACACACTAATTATACCAGTCTGCAGCCCTATGGAAAACCACATATAGCACATTGGATATCACCATGAATTGTGCCGAATGAAAAACATGCTGCATTGACAAACTCAGCTCTGCTACCTCTGTGTGATTTATTCTTTTGTCAATGTGTTACCACCTATATTCAGCATTTTCTTAAAGGGGTTTTTCAGGATATTACATTGATGGCCTATCCTAAGGATTATGGGGGTCCCACCTCTGGGTCTTCCACCAATCAGCAGTGGCGCTTGTTGAAGCAATGCAACTCCCTCTACTGCAGTACATTACACAGTGAAATCCATACCCTTGTGGCTGTGTCTGGTACTGCAGCTCAGCCTATGGACTGAGCTGCAGTACCAGATATAACCACATTAGTATGGATGTTGCTGTGTCAAGTAGTGCAGTGAAGGGGCCGCATAGGCCATCAATGTAGAAATCTGTCTAATTCTATTTCTGGCCACTAGAGGGGGCGTTTCCATACTTCTCAATGACAAATCTACCTATGCAGTGGTGCAACCTGGGTCCCAACCTCTATAGGAGCCACCCATCTTTCCCAGAAACAGATATATCTGTACAAATGGATGTATACAATTTTGTAGAGGACGACGCTTATATTTACAGGTGATTTTATTTTAGGGGGAAGGGCTCTTTAAATACCCAAAGTTGTAAAATAACAATAATAATGATACAACCCCATACCACAAACAAGCCAATGCAAGCATGCAATAGATGTAGATGTGCAATGCGTGTTCTGATACCTAAATTTTCTTTTGATGCTTGATCCAAAGTCCCTAATAACAATGACATTACTGTGAATCGAAGGGAAAATGATTAGGACGGTGATTTGTGAACAGACATGCACTGCTAGTAGGACATGGAGACACATGGAAATGACAGGCGATTCATGTGAGTTTTAGGATTGTCACTTTGTTTTAAGGAAAACTCTTAAAGGGGTTGAATAAGCTTAGAAAAACACGGCAGCTTTCTTAAAGAAATAGAATAGCGCCACTCTTGTCCATGGCTGTGTCTGGTATTGCAGCTCAGTCCCTTTTAAGTGAGTGCTGCAATACCACACACAAGAATAAGAGGGTTGCTGTTTCTTTAAGAAAGCAGCCATGTTTTTTTCTAATCTGACAGAACTCCTTTAAATTAAAATAGGTGGAGCTTGTTGCGAGTTATTGCAAAGCACATAAGATTGTAATAATCCACAAACTTAATGAAATCTATTCCTCCCGTTTGGTCCTTAAAAATTCCAGTGGTTGTCAACGCCCCTCCCCCTGGTCCTATACAGGTGAGTTCAGAAAGTAAAAGGCAACTTTTTTTTAATCTCATCACCCTCTTCTGTAATTAGGATTTTTGACATTATCCTATTAATTAACAGCATGAATCATCTCACTGAAACCCTCAGTAAGACGTCCTGTGAGGAACCACATTGTAAGTATATTTATATTAAAGCTTCATATAGGAGTTTTCCCCTTCATGTTTAATTGCAAGTCAACAGGACCCCCCACAACAATAGGCTGTATACTTTGTCATGCTCCACCCCCCCAGCGATGTACAGAACTTTCTTTACTCCTCCCACCCTGCGGAGACCCCTCCCTGCCGGCTTGTCACTCATGTTCAGGGATGTCAGGTTGGTAGGTTTCCCATCAAACTGGGCTTCTATTTTGTGTCGTGTGGCGGGTGATGCTTCCTACTGCTCAGACAGACTTCACCAGGGGTCAAGGGGGTACATCTTGCTGACGGGGGGGCTGTCACTATATACTACTGGGGGGACCTGTGGCTGTTATAATATTTGGGGACCCAGCGGTTGTCATTATACTGTATTTTGGGACACTGATAATATATTTGGGACAATTTAACTGTCACTGTAATTGTGGACACTGGCTGTCCTGGTAATTAATAGCACTGGCTGTCACTTTAATTGGGAGCACTAGCTGTCGCTATATGTGGGGGCACTGTGGCTGTCACTATATATTGGGGCACTGTGGCTGTCACTATATCTGGGGGCACTGTGGCTGTCACTATATCTGGGGGCACTGTGGCTGTTACTACATAGATAGGGGCACTGTGGCTGTAACTATATCTTGGGGCACTGTGGCTGTCACTTTATCTGGGGCTCTGTGGCTGTCACTATATCTGGGGCACTGTGGCTGTAACTATATCTGGGGCACTGTGGCTGTAACTATATATGTGGCACTGTGGCTGTCACTATATCTGGGGGCACTGTGGCTGTTACTATATCTGGGGGCACTGTGGCTGTAACTATATCTGGGGCACTCTGGCTGTCACTATATCTGGGGGCACTGTGGCTGTAACTATATCTGTGGCACTGTGGCTATAACTATATCTTTGGCACTGTGGCTGTTACTATATCTTGGGCACTGTGGCTATCACTATATCTGGGGCACTGTGGCTGTCACTATATCTGGGGGCACTGTGGCTGTCACTATATCTAGGGGCACTGTGGCTGTCACTATATCTAGGGGCACTGTGGCTGTCACTATATCTAGGGGCACTGTGGCTGTCACTATATCTGGCGGCACTGTGGCTGTCACTATATCTAGGGGCACTGTGGCTGTCACTATATCTGGGGGCACTGTGGCTGTCACTATATCTAGGGGCACTGTGGCTGTCACTATATCTAGGGGCACTGTGGCTGTCACTATATCTAGGGGCACTGTGGCTGTCACTATATCTAGGGGCACTGTGGCTGTTTCTATATCTGGGGGCACTGTGGCTGTTTCTATATCTGGGGCACTGTGGCTGTTTCTATATCTGGGGGCACTGTGGCTGTTTCTATATCTGGGGGCACTGTGGCTGTTTCTATATCTGGGGGCACTGTGGCTGTTTCTATATCTGGGGGCACTGTGGCTGTTTCTATATCTGGGGGCACTGTGGCTGTTTCTATATCTGGGGGCACTGTGGCTGTCACTATATCTGGGGGCACTGTGGCTGTCTCTATATCTGGGGGCACTGTGGCTGTCACTATATCTGGGGGCACTGTGGCTGTCACTATATCTGGGGGCACTGTGGCTGTCACTATATCTAGGGGCACTGTGGCTGTCACTATATCTAGGGGCACTGTGGCTGTCACTATATCTGGTGGCATTGTGGCTGTCACTATATCTGGGGGCACTGTGGCTGTCACTATATCTGGGGGCACTGTGGCTGTCACTATATCTGGGGCACTGTGGCTGTCACTATATCTGGGGGCACTGTGGCTGTCACTATATCTGGGGGCACTGTGGCTGTTACTATATCTGGGGGCACTGTGGCTGTTTCTATATCTGGGGGCACTGTGGCTGTTTCTATATCTGGGGGCACTGTGGCTGTTTCTATATCTGGGGGCACTGTGGCTGTTTCTATATCTGGGGGCACTGTGGCTGTTTCTCTATCTGGGGGCACTGTGGCTGTCTCTATATCTGGGGGCACTGTGGCTATTTCTATATCTGGGGGCACTGTGGCTGTCACTATATCTGGGGGCACTGTGGCTGTCACTATATCTAGGGGCACTGTGGCTGTCACTATATCTAGGGGCACTGTGGCTGTCACTATATCTGGTGGCATTGTGGCTGTCACTATATCTGGGGGCACTGTGGCTGTCACTATATCTGGGGGCACTGTGGCTGTCACTATATCTGGGGCACTGTGGCTGTCACTATATCTGGGGGCACTGTGGCTGTCACTATATCTGGGGGCACTGTGGCTGTTACTATATCTGGGGGCACTGTGGCTGTTTCTATATCTGGGGGCACTGTGGCTGTTTCTATATCTGGGGGCACTGTGGCTGTTTCTATATCTGGGGGCACTGTGGCTGTTTCTATATCTGGGGGCACTGTGGCTGTTTCTCTATCTGGGGGCACTGTGGCTGTCTCTATATCTGGGGGCACTGTGGCTATTTCTATATCTGGGGGCACTGTGGCTGTCACTATATCTGGGGGCACTGTGGCTGTCTCTATATCTGGGGGCACTGTGGCTGTTTCTATATCTGGGGGCACTGTGGCTGTTTCTATATCTGGGGGCACTGTGGCTGTTTCTATATCTGGGGGCACTGTGGCTGTTTCTATATCTGGGGGCACTGTGGCTGTTTCTATATCTGGGGGCACTGTGGCTGTCACTATATCTAGGGGCACTGTGGCTGTCACTATATCTAGGGGCACTGTGGCTGTCACTATATCTGGTGGCATTGTGGCTGTCACTATATCTGGGGGCACTGTGGCTGTCACTATATCTGGGGGCACTGTGGCTGTCACTATATCTGGGGCACTGTGGCTGTCACTATATCTGGGGGCACTGTGGCTGTCACTATATCTGGGGGCACTGTGGCTGTTACTATATCTGGGGGCACTGTGGCTGTTTCTATATCTGGGGGCACTGTGGCTGTTTCTATATCTGGGGGCACTGTGGCTGTTTCTATATCTGGGGGCACTGTGGCTGTTTCTATATCTGGGGGCACTGTGGCTGTTTCTCTATCTGGGGGCACTGTGGCTGTCTCTATATCTGGGGGCACTGTGGCTATTTCTATATCTGGGGGCACTGTGGCTGTCACTATATCTGGGGGCACTGTGGCTGTCTCTATATCTGGGGGCACTGTGGCTGTTTCTATATCTGGGGGCACTGTGGCTGTTTCTATATCTGGGGGCACTGTGGCTGTTTCTATATCTGGGGGCACTGTGGCTGTTTCTATATCTGGGGGCACTGTGGCTGTTTCTATATCTGGGGGCACTGTGGCTGTCACTATATCTGGGGGCACTGTGGCTGTCTCTATATCTGGGGCACTGTGGCTGTTTCTATATCTGGGGGCACTGTGGCTGTTTCTATATCTGGGGGCACTGTGGCTGTTTCTATATCTGGGGGCACTGTGGCTGTTTCTATATCTGGGGGCACTGTGGCTGTTTCTATATCTGGGGGCACTGTGGCTGTTTCTATATCTGGGGGCACTGTGGCTGTTTCTATATCTGGGGGCACTGTGGCTGTCTCTATATCTGGGGGCACTGTGGCTGTCTCTATATCTGGGGGCACTGTGGCTGTTTCTCTATCTGGGGGCACTGTGGCTGTCTCTATATCTGGGGGCACTGTGGCTGTCTCTATATCTGGGGGCACTGTGGCTGTCACTATATCTGGGGGCACTGTGGCTGTCTCTATATCTGGGGGCACTGTGGCTGTTTCTATACCTGGGGGCACTGTGGCTGTTTCTATATCTGGGGGCACTGTGGCTGTTTCTATATCTGGGGGCACTGTGGCTGTAACTATATCTGGGGGCACTGTGGCTGTAACTATATCTGGGGGCACTGTGGCTGTTTCTATATCTGGGGGCACTGTGGCTGTTTCTATATCTGGGGGCACTGTGGCTGTTTCTATATCTGGGGGCACTGTGGCTGTCTCTATATCTGGGGGCACTGTGGCTGTTTCTATATCTGGGGGCACTGTGGCTGTTTCTATATCTGGGGGCACTGTGGCTGTTTCTATATCTGGGGCACTGTGGCTGTTTCTATATCTGGGGGCACTGTGGATGTTTCTATATCTGGGGGCACTGTGGCTGTTTCTATATCTGGGGCACTGTGGTTGTTACTATATCTGGGGCACTGTGGCTGTTTCTCTATCTGGGGGCACTGTGGCTGTTTCTCTATCTGGGGGCACTGTGGCTGTTTCTATATCTGGGGGCACTGTGGCTGTTTCTATATCTGGGGGCACTGTGGCTGTTTCTATATCTGGGGGCACTGTGGCTGTTTCTATATCTGGGGGCACTGTGGCTGTTTCTATATCTGGGGGCACTGTGGCTGTTTCTATATCTGGGGGCACTGTGGCTGTTTCTATATCTGGGGGCACTATGGCTGTTTCTATATCTGGGGGCACTGTGGCTGTCTCTATATCTGGGGGCACTGTGGCTGTCTCTATATCTGGGGGCACTGTGGCTGTCTCTATATCTGGGGGCACTGTGGCTGTCTCTATATCTGGGGGCACTGTGGCTGTCTCTATATCTGGGGGCACTGTGGCTGTCTCTATATCTGGGGGCACTGTGGCTGTCTCTATATCTGGGGGCACTGTGGCTGTTTCTATATCTGGGGGCACTGTGGCTGTTTCTATATCTGGGGGCACTGTGGCTGTTTCTATATCTGGGGGCACTGTGGCTGTTTCTATATCTGGGGGCACTGTGGCTGTTTCTATATCTGGGGGCACTGTGGCTGTTTCTATATCTGGGGGCACTGTGGCTGTTTCTATATCTGGGGGCACTGTGGCTGTTTCTATATCTGGGGGCACTGTGGCTGTTTCTATATCTGGGGGCACTGTGGCTGTTTCTATATCTGGGGGCACTGTGGCTGTTTCTATATCTGGGGGCACTGTGGCTGTTTCTATATCTGGGGCACTGTGGCTGTTTCTATATCTGGGGGCACTGTGGCTGTTTCTATATCTGGGGGCACTGTGGCTGTTTCTATATCTGGGGGCACTGTGGCTGTTTCTATATCTGGGGGCACTGTGGCTGTTTCTATATCTGGGGGCACTGTGGCTGTTTCTATATCTGGGGGCACTGTGGCTGTTTCTATATCTGGGGGCACTGTGGCTGTTTCTATATCTGGGGGCACTGTGGCTGTTTCTATATCTGGGGCACTGTGGCTGTTTCTATATCTGGGGGCACTGTGGCTGTTTCTATATCTGGGGCACTGTGGCTGTTTCTATATCTGGGGGCACTGTGGCTGTTTCTATATCTGGGGCACTGTGGTTGTTACTATATCTGGGGCACTGTGGCTGTTTCTCTATCTGGGGGCACTGTGGCTGTTTCTCTATCTGGGGGCACTGTGGCTGTTTCTATATCTGGGGGCACTGTGGCTGTTTCTATATCTGGGGGCACTGTGGCTGTTTCTATATCTGGGGGCACTGTGGCTGTTTCTATATCTGGGGGCACTGTGGCTGTTTCTATATCTGGGGGCACTGTGGCTGTTTCTATATCTGGGGGCACTGTGGCTGTCTCTATATCTGGGGGCACTGTGGCTGTCTCTATATCTGGGGGCACTGTGGCTGTCTCTATATCTGGGGGCACTGTGGCTGTCTCTATATCTGGGGGCACTGTGGCTGTCTCTATATCTGGGGGCACTGTGGCTGTTTCTATATCTGGGGGCACTGTGGCTGTTTCTATATCTGGGGGCACTGTGGCTGTTTCTATATCTGGGGGCACTGTGGCTGTTTCTATATCTGGGGGCACTGTGGCTGTTTCTATATCTGGGGGCACTGTGGCTGTTTCTATATCTGGGGGCACTGTGGCTGTTTCTATATCTGGGGGCACTGTGGCTGTTTCTATATCTGGGGGCACTGTGGCTGTTTCTATATCTGGGGGCACTGTGGCTGTTTCTATATCTGGGGGCACTGTGGCTGTTTCTATATCTGGGGGCACTGTGGCTGTTTCTATATCTGGGGGCACTGTGGCTGTTTCTATATCTGGGGGCACTGTGGCTGTTTCTATATCTGGGGGCACTGTGGCTGTTTCTATATCTGGGGGCACTGTGGCTGTTTCTATATCTGGGGGCACTGTGGCTGTTTCTATATCTGGGGCACTGTGGCTGTTTCTATATCTGGGGGCACTGTGGCTGTTTCTATATCTGGGGCACTGTGGCTGTTTCTATATCTGGGGGCACTGTGGCTGTTTCTATATCTGGGGGCACTGTGGCTGTTTCTATATCTGGGGGCACTGTGGCTGTTTCTATATCTGGGGGCACTGTGGCTGTTTCTATATCTGGGGGCACTGTGGCTGTTTCTATATCTGGGGGCACTGTGGCTGTTTCTATATCTGGGGGCACTGTGGCTGTTTCTATATCTGGGGGCACTGTGGCTGTTTCTATATCTGGGGCACTGTGGCTGTTTCTATATCTGGGGGCACTGTGGCTGTTTCTATATCTGGGGGCACTGTGGCTGTTTCTATATCTGGGGGCACTGTGGCTGTTTCTATATCTGGGGGCACTGTGGCTGTTTCTATATCTGGGGGCACTGTGGCTGTTTCTATATCTGGGGGCACTGTGGCTGTTTCTATATTTGGGGGCACTGTGGCTGTTTCTATATCTGGGGGCACTGTGGCTGTTTCTATATCTGGGGGCACTGTGGCTGTTTCTATATCTGGGGGCACTGTGGCTGTTTCTATATCTGGGGGCACTGTGGCTGTTTCTATATTTGGGGGCACTGTGGCTGTTTCTATATCTGGGGGCACTGTGGCTGTTTCTATATCTGGGGGCACTGTGGCTGTTTCTATATCTGGGGGCACTGTGGCTGTTTCTATATCTGGGGCACTGTGGCTGTTTCTATATCTGGGGGCACTGTGGCTGTTTCTATATCTGGGGCACTGTGGCTGTTTCTATATCTGGGGGCACTGTGGCTGTTTCTATATCTGGGGGCACTGTGGCTGTTTCTATATCTGGGGGCACTGTGGCTGTTTCTATATCTGGGGGCACTGTGGCTGTTTCTATATCTGGGGGCACTGTGGCTGTTTCTATATCTGGGGGCACTGTGGCTGTTTCTATATCTGGGGGCACTGTGGCTGTTTCTATATCTGGGGGCACTGTGGCTGTTTCTATATCTGGGGCACTGTGGCTGTTTCTATATCTGGGGGCACTGTGGCTGTTTCTATATCTGGGGGCACTGTGGCTGTTTCTATATCTGGGGGCACTGTGGCTGTTTCTATATCTGGGGGCACTGTGGCTGTTTCTATATCTGGGGGCACTGTGGCTGTTTCTATATCTGGGGGCACTGTGGCTGTTTCTATATCTGGGGGCACTGTGGCTGTCTCTATATTTGGGGGCACTGTGGCTGTTTCTATATCTGGGGGCACTGTTGCTATCACTACTTTATATGCTATAAACACATCCTATCTATCCTGCATAATGTAATAAAATGTTCTATCTATTTGTTACTATCATTTATAAAGTGCATGTTGGCAATACAGACATTGGGCTACATTTCGGCTATTTTTCAGATTGTCTTTGGCTGGTTCTGAGACCTGGCAGCTCCTCTCATGTTGTATTAGTCCTGATAAAGAATGGCTGCCTGTTACTGGTCCTGCCTCCTGCCTCTTCCAGCTCCATTCACCTATTCTACATTGATCTTCCCATATATTCACATATAACTGCCACTACTGAAGCCAGAATGGATGTAGATATTGATGTGGATGGTGATTTGGATCCACACAAGATGACATCACTGCACACGATCAGCAAGGGACATGTTGTTATTGGAATCTCTCAGTAGTGCAGCCTCAGGCTTGGGGCCTGTAAGTTCAAGTCTTCCTTGTCTTTTTTTTTCCATTTCCATTGTAACTTTACCGACCAATGCAGCCACAACACCGAGGACTTCATTCAAACGCAGAATTACTTTCCTTTTCCGTTTACTTAAACTTCGGAAAAAATGTCAGGACATATCTCGTTAATTACATTTCAATCACTAATCAATTGGATAACGATCAGACCTATCACAGCAGTCGAGACCTGACCTATAAAGAAAAACCTCATCCTCGGAAAAAGTGCCACCGTCACAATAAGAAGGGCTCAATTTCCTAATCAAGATTAAACTGTAGAAGCAATTATCAAAAATAAATAAATAATAATTATAATAATATAATCTTTGCAAAGCCGAATATAAAACAGTATTGAGCTGCGATGCCACAGTGACATCTAGTGGTCACTATATACATGACAGCTTGATCATTTATTAGGCCAAGTTCACTTTTGTTGGTACCGTAGGTGTGCTGCACAAAGCTGTGCTAATACCCGCCACAGAAACAGGGGATAGATGATAGATAGATTAGATAGATAGATAGATAGATAGATAGATAGATAGATAGATAGATAGATAGATAGATAGATAGATAGATAGATAGATAGATAGATAGATAGATAGATAGATAGATAGATAGATAGATAGATAGATAGAGATAGATAGATAGATAGATAGATAGATAGATAGATCGATAGATAGATAGATAGATAGATAGATAGATAGATAGATAGATAGATAGATAGATAGATAGATAGATAGATAGATAGATAGATAGATAGATAGATAGATAGATAGACATACCTAGTGGCGCCATCCAATGGTTCTTTCCTTTAAAGGTAAGTTGCAAGCATGAGAAAGGGAAAACAGAAACACATTAAGCCAATTGTAGCTCAGGTAGTCGTAGTGTAACAGATATGGGATGGTTCAGGATTGTCATTTATCATTGTTTTGGAGCCCCCCATGAATGTCAGGTCTAGCATTGTATCTGCGGGTCATTGTGATAGATCATATGGCTTGTTGTAGATAAGGACACACATATAACCTGGCTGTGTGAATACTTTCAGCATTTTTCCAGTTCATACAGAGTTGCTCTATGTATATAAACCCCTGCCCGGCTTTTGCAGTCGCTCCAATACTGGACATGGCATAAAATGGCCCCACATCTTAGTTCATACATAAAGCGCTAGGTAAACCTGGTGGATTTTTGCTCTGAATGGAAAGGTCATGTTGTATCTCTGCCCTCGGCTTCAATCATTGTTATTTGCCAGGTTACAAAAAGTTTAAAACTTCTCCATCCATTGAAAATAATGTAAACCCAGGAGGGGGCGTTTGCATGTGACCTATCATGTGGATGTTCTCGCTTTTAACATAGGACTACAGTTCTTCCCTTTGTGTACCCACACGAGTACAAGAAAATACACGGGTGTTACTTTGTGAGTAGCCAGACATGCAGAAAAGAGGGATAGAGAAACTGCCTGGGTGACCAGGTGACTACAGACAGCTCTCCATAGCCTCAAAAATGGCTGACAATGATTACAACTCTCTGTCCACAATTACAGTGAGAAGTGCGAGAGCTATACCAATTAATCACCCATGGCTTTACCTACCACCATACCTCCCGATGACAGATGTGACACTATCTATATACATTATAATATATATTTATTGTATAGTAAGATAGCTCTGTCCAGCCAAGACTACATCTTTATATATCACTGCACCATTGTACCACCTTCTTATACGCCTGCATTATTATGGGGATAACTGGGCTATTCTCCCAAAATGTCGCTATCCCTGCAACCCCTAAATCTTTGTACCTGATACTAAATATATAAAATTGAGAAGAAAGGGCACAATTTTAATGTCATACACTTCTCGTGCTGCATCATAGTGTGAACACAGTCAAATGGGCAGATTTACTAGGACTAGCATTTCATACGGCAGTTTTAGCTATCTGCTCCGCCGGAGTAAGGTGTGACAGATTTATTAAGAGGCGCACGCCTGCTTGCCATCCATCCCCCCATGGGACATCAAATAAAAAATGTATACACACCTTATCGATCCTCTTTGCTTCTCCCCAGGTCCCCTCAGCATGCTATGGCTCAAACAAGGTCCTGACACGGAGCAGCACCCGGGCCTTATATGTGACGCTGCTCTCAACGTCATCAGTGCTGTGTCACATACAACATCCTGAAGCTGCCCGGGGTCTGTGCGTTGCCTTAGCCACGATCGGTAGTGAGAGCATGAGCGGACCCGGAGGAGAGACGAGGAGCGGTGAGTATATTTATTTATTTTTATTGTCCGGTAATAAGGAAGTCTTATGGGGGACAAAGTACAGGGCTCGACAACGGTCTCTACCTTGCCATGCCCCACTAAGGGAAATCTACATCAGTGTGGCGAAACCGGGTCAGTGGGGGTCGGTTTACGCCAAGAGAATGTGGGCGATAGATTCAGGCGACACAGATTAACAGGGGACAAGCCACAGAGGCGCGTTTATTAACAGGGACAGACACACACAGAACCAATGCATTGCTGCTTCTCCCCTCTGAGCTGGATGGGACAGGCTACCTCACTATGGGGTCTCTCCACTGTACCTTTCATCCTTTGGGGTGTCTCCAGATCCTCCTTAGTTAGATGGGACTCCAGCACTTGTCCTTTATAAGGCTATGTTCACACGGGGTATTTTGGCGAGTTTTTTGACGCGGAAACCGCGTCGCAAAAGTCGGCAAAAACGGCCCGAGAACGCCTCCCATTGATTTCAATGGGAGGCGTCAGCGTCTTTTTCCGGCGAGCAATAAAACTGCCTCGCGGGAAAAAGAAGCGACATGCCCTATCTTTGGGCGCTTCCGCCTCTGACCTCCCATTGACTTCAATGGGAGGCAGAGAAAGCGTATTTTGCGCTGTTTTACGGCGCGAAAATCGCCGCGAAAATCGCCGTGCAGGGAGAGGAAAATCTGCCTCAAAGTTCGAAACGGAATTTTGAGGCAGATATTCCTCCCCCAAAATACTCCGTGTGAACATAGCCTTACTGTCCCTAGGTCAGGTACCATCTCTGAGGTAGACAGCCCCTGCCTGCAGCTCACACTGCTATCTCATCCTCTCCTGGGCAGCAACTAAACTGACAACTCATCCAGCACCACTATATCCCTCACTCACCCCTCCCTCAGGAAACAGGTCCCCTCCTTTTTCTTATTTACACTAGATAAGTTCCCGCTCTCAGCCTGTGACTCATTTTCCTTCAGAGTAAGATTAACCCTAGAGGGGGAGGACAGTGAAGCAGCACTGAATACAATACAATACAGATCAACTGGTTATCAAACATAACGTAATGCAGTTTGAGGGGACATATCCCCATCTAGCACCGGGCGCCATCTAAGCTATGGCACCCGGATGGCGGGAGTGCGACGGTTTGCGGCAGGCTTAACCTGTATTTGGGTACAATGCCGGTAAACGTCACCCGTTCCGCCACAATCAGCTAGGAAAGGGCATAGATTTCTGCTATTTCCCGATCTCCTTATAGTAAGCCATGCCCCCCTTTTTTCAAAAAGTGGCGAGGGCATGTAGAAAAATAACTAAAAGTCACAATTTTCAATGCTTATTGGGACTTTTCGACCTTCTTGCGACTTTTTTTTCAACAGAAAACTTTGAAATTTGATAAATTCCCTCCACAGAGTTCTTTGGAGATGCAGAGTAAACACTACCAATCTGCCATCATTAGATTTTTTTTCTATGGTGCAACAAATAAAAAGTTAAAGCACTGTTTACATATATTATATTATTTATCCTATACTGATCCTGAGTTACATCCTGTATTATACTCCAGAGCTGCACTCACTATTCTGCTGGTGGAGTCATTGTGTACATACATTACATTACCTATCCTGTACTGATCCTGAGTTACAGCTTGTATTATACTCCAGAGCTGCATTCACTATTCTGCTGGTGGAGTCACTGTGTACATACATTACATTACTTATCCTGTACTGCTCCTGAGTTACATCCTGTATTATACTCCAGAGCTGTACTCACTATTCTGCTGGTGGAGTCACTGTGTACATACATTACATTACTTATCCTGTACTGATCCTGAGTTACATCCTGTATTATACTCCAGAGCTCCAGTCACTATTCTGCTGGTGGAGTCACTGTGTACATACTGTAATGTCAGGGTAGGGAGACAGACAGGTGAGCCCTAATCTACCCGCCACTCAGTCCCTGCCTACTTGCAACGACCCGCCCTAGGCGACGGGGTACAACTGGGCGACGGTCCCTACACTCAATAGGTGCACGACAGACAAACAGACAAGGGTACAAAGAAGCCGGGGAAATGGGGAAGTTGCCCACGGGAACACCGTGAGCAACAAGCGAGGTGAACGAGCCGAGTCAAACCAGGAGATGAGCGAGGTACAAAAACGCAGAGCAGAAGAGTGGTCAGTAAGCCAAGGTCAATAACGAGCAGAGGGTCAGTAATTCAAGAAGCTGCAGCAGGGCCAGGAAACCAGCAGAGAAGAATCACAAGCAAAGGAGGAACAGGAAAGGCAGGTATAAATAGACAGAGGGCGGGAGCTAGCTCCGTCTGGCCAGGCTGTGATAGGCTCTCCCACTCCTAAGCCTGCCATCCTGGGTGGTGGAAGATGGAGTCAGTCTCACAGACATAGAAGCAGGTGCAGACTGATTGCCCACGGGCGTTGACACAGAAGCTATGTCTGGCAGATCCTTTACAGTACCCCCCCCCCTTTTATGAGGGGCCACCGGACCCTTTCTAGGTGGACCTGGTTTATTGGGGAAACAAAGGTGGAACCTCCTGAGCAATACCCCAGCGTGAACATCCCGGGCGGGTACCCAAGTCCTCTCCTCAGGCCCGTATCCTCTCCAATGGACCAGGTACTGGAGGGAGCCTTGGACCATCCTGCTGTCCACAATCTTGGCCACCTCGAATTCTACCCCCTCAGGGGTGAGAACAGGGACCGGAGGTTTCCTCGAGGGAGCCAAGGACGGGGAACAGCGTTTAAGGAGGGAGGCATGAAACACGTCGTGCACTCGAAAAGACGGGGGCAACTCTAGTCGGAAGGAGACAGGGTTGAGGACTTCAATGGCCTTGTACGGCCCTATAAACCGGGGAGCAAACTTCTTGGATGGGACTTTAAGGGGCACATTTTTTGACGATAGCCGCACCAGATCCCCGACCACAAACAAGGGGTTAGCAGAACGTCTTCTATCTGCCTGAGTCTTTTGTATGCTCTGGGACGCCTCTAGGTTCTTCTGAACCTGGGCCCAGACTGTGCACAGATCCCGATGAACGACCTCTACCTCGGGATTGTTGGAACTACCAGGTGAAACGGAGGAGAACCGTGGATTAAACCCAAAATTACAGAAAAAGGGGGAGACCCCTGACGAGTTACTGACCCGGTTATTAAGGGAAAATTCGGCGAGGGGAATGAATGAGACCCAATCATGTTGACAGTCAGAGATAAAACACCTTAAATATTGTTCTAGAGACTGATTAGTCCTCTCCGTTTGGCCATTGGTTTCAGGATGGAAGGCCGAGGAGAAGGACAGATCAATCTCCAAATTTTTACAGAAGGCTCTCCAAAACAATGAAACAAATTGTACCCCTCTGTCAGAAACAATATTGACAGGGACCCCATGGAGACGCAGGATGTGTTTCATGAACAAGGTAGCTAATGTCTTAGCATTGGGTAGTTTCTTGAGGGGCACAAAATGGCACATCTTACTGAAGCGGTCTACTACAACCCACACCACCGACTTGCCTTGAGATGGAGGCAAATCGGTGATAAAATCCATGGAGATATGGGTCCAAGGTCTCTGGGGAATGCGCAAAGAACATAGTAAGCCCGCTGGTCGGGACCTGGGAGTCTTGGACCTAGCACAAACTTCACAAGCGGCGACGTAGGCCTTAACGTCTTTAGGCAACCCAGGCCACCAATAGTTTCTGGCAATGAGGTGCTTGGTACCCAGGATGCCTGGATGGCCAGATAGTGCGGAGTCATGATTTTCTATAGGACCCTTAGCCGGAATTGCAGGGGAACAAACAGCTTGTTCTCAGGAAGGTTCCCGGGATGCTGAACCTTGATCAGCCGCAATTTCAGAGACTAAATCAGAATCAATAGAGGAAATGATTATACCTGGAGGCAAAACACAAGCAGGATCTTCCTCCGAAGGAGGGCTGGCCATGAAGCTACGCGACAGTGCATCAGCCTTAATATTTTTAGACCCAGCCCTATAGGTGACCAAAAAGTTGAATCTAGTAAAAAACAACGCCCATCGAGCTTGTCTCGGGTTTAGCCTCCGGGCAGATTCTAGGAAAACGGGATTCTTGTGGTCGGTAAGGACCGTTACCTGGTGCCTAGCCCCCTCCAGGAAGTGGCGCCACTCTTCAAATGCCCATTTAATGGCTAAGAGTTCGCAGTTGCCAATATCATAGTTACTCTCAGTGGGCGAAAACTTCCTGGAGACGTAGGCACAGGGACGGAGATGGATGAGGGACCTGGTACCCTGGGACAAGACAGCACCCACTCCCACCTCGGACGCGTCAACCTCCACGATAAATGGCTCCATTTGGTTGGGCTGAACCAGCACTGGGGCCGAGATAAAGCACTTCTTAAGGACCTCAAAAGCCTGGACCGCCTCAGGGGGCCAGTGGAGGAGATCAGCACCTTTGCGAGTAAGATCCATAAGAGGCTTAGCGATGACCGAGAAGTTAGCAATAAATCTCCTGTAATAATTAGCGAACCCCAAGAAACACTGTAACGCCTTCAGGGAGGCAGGTTGGACCCATTCCGCCACAGCCTGGACCTTGGCGGGGCCCATGCGGAATTCATGAGGAGTGAGGATTTGACCCAAAAATGGTATCTCCTGCACCCCAAACACACATTTTTTGGTCTTAGCAAACAGTTTGTTTTCCCGAAGGGCCTGGAGCACCTTCCTGACATGCTCAATGTGGGAGGACCAGTCCTTGGAAAACACAAGTATGTCATCAAGGTACACTACAAGAAATACCCCCAGGTAGTCTCTTAAAATCTCATTTATGAAATTCTGGAAGACCGCGGGAGCATTACACAACCCAAAGGGCATGACGAGGTATTCGAAATGACCTTCGGGCGTGTTAAACGCAGTCTTCCACTCATCCCCCTCTTTGATGCGGATAAGGTTATACGCCCCCCGTAGATCAAACTTAGAGAACCATTGGGCCCCCTGAACCTGATTGAAGAGATCAGGAATCAAAGGAAGGGGGTACTGGTTCCTTACAGTGACCTTATTCAAGTTCCGGTAGTCAATGCACGGCCTAAGACCACCATCCTTCTTCCCTACGAAGAAGAAGCCAGGACCTACCGGAGAAGTAGAGGGGCGAATGTAACCCTTGGCCAGGCATTCCTGGATATACTCTCTCATGGCTTCACGTTCGGGACAAGAGAGATTAAATATCCTACCCTTAGGGAGCTTAGCTCCTGGTACCAAATCGATAGCGCAATCGTATTCTCTATGAGGAGGTAACACTTCGGAGGCCTCTTTAGAGAAAACATCAGCGAAGTCCTGAACAAACTCAGGTAGCGTGTTCACCTCCTCAGGGGGAGAAATAGAATTAACAGAAAAACATGACGTCATGCATTCATTACCCCATTTGGTAAGATCCCCAGTATATAAATAGACAGAGGGCGGGAGCTAGCTCCGTCTGGCCAGGCTGTGATAGGCTCTCCCACTCCTAAGCCTGCCATCCTGGGTGGTGGAAGATGGAGTCAGTCTCACAGACATAGAAGCAGGTGCAGACTGATTACCTATGGGCATTGACACAGAAGCTGTGTCTGACAGATCCTTTACACATACATTACATTACTTATCCTGTACTGATCCTGAGCTACATCCTGTATTATACTCCAGAGCTGCACTCAGTATTCTGCTGGTGAAGTCACTGTGTACATACATTACATTACTTATCCTGAACTGATCCTGAGTTACATACTGTATAATACTCCAGAGCTGTACTCACTATTCTGCTGGTGGAGTCACTGTGTACATACATTACATTCTTTATCCTGTACTGATCCGGAGTTATATCCTGTGTTATACTCCAGAGCTGCACTCACTATTCTGCTGTTGCAGTCAGATGACTGCATGGCAGAAATGTGAAGTCGAACACATGTACAATTGCACATGTTGAAAATTTCTGCTGTAACTTCAAGTTGCACATAGAGAATAATAATGATATGCAGCAGCAATTTCCATGTAAACCGCTGCGTCACTAAGTATAATTTGCCGTCTTAATATGTACTGGGTGTAATGACGGGGGGTAGGGAAACGGACAAGTGAGCCCTAGTCTACCCGCCACTCTGTCCCTGCCTACTTGCAACGACCCGCCCTAGGCGACGGGGTACAACTGGGCGGCGGTCCCTGCGCTCAGTAAGTGCACGACAAACACGACAAACATACAAGGGAATACAAGCAAGGGAAAGGGGCCGTTGCCCACGGCAACACCGTGAGCAACCAGAGTGGTGAACGAGCCGAGTCAAGCCAGGAGTGTGCGAGGTACCAAACGAAGAGCAGAAGAGTAGTCAGTAAGCCAGGGTCTGTATGGAGCAGGATCAAAATAGAAGGAGCTGCAGCTGGGCCAGGAAACCACACGAAAAGAATCACAAGCACCGAGGGACAGGAAGGGCAGGCTTAAATAGACCGAGGGCGGAAGCTAGCTGAGTCTGGCCAGGTTGCGATAGGCTCTCCCACTCCTAAGCCTGCCAGCCTGAGTGGTGGAAGCTGGAGTCAGTCTCGGGGATGTAGATTCAGGTGCTGACTGATTAATTATGGGAGTTAACCCCGAAGCTGTGCCTGGCAGATCCTTTACACTGGGTCATACTGATGCCATAATGTCGTAAAGGACAAGAATTTTGCGATGTGTCTCTTCGATAAGTTGAAAACAATATTACGACCTTCGTTGGTTTGTCCACACATGTTTAGCCAGCAGGTGTCACTGTTGCTCTTTACATACAGTAATGTACCACATACTTACCAACATATGAGAAGGGACATCATGGAGATTCAGAAAAGCGTGGTATGAACAGTGCACACATTTTTTTACTTTATTTCTAGAAGAGGCTGGACGCAGCTGCAGGCTTGAGGGAAGCCGACATGACCGTCCTGGTAGGGAAAGGGTTAATGTTAAGAGGTGAGGGAAAGGTGAAGGAGCTGAAGGAGGGACGGGGAGGAGCTAGGGGGGACGGGGGGGCCGTTACTGCGCTTCCCGCTGTTTCTCGGCATTGAGCCGGAAGCAGCGGGAGGAGTAATACACAAGAAGCAAAGCTCCCCGTTGCCCGGCTTTTTAGTATGGCAGAGGCCCTGATTTTAGAGCGGCTGCGTGCCGCTGCTGTGCACCACGGTCCCGGATGGCTGGAGGAGACCGTGGCTGCATTAACGCGGATCCCGGACGCCGTTTCGCCACGTCGGGCACGGCGTTCGGGGTCTGTTGTAAGGGACAGGCTCCCCTCCCCCGGCCCCCCTACGAGCATGGCTATGGCGGCGGGGGGGGAGTCGGCAACAACCGCTCCTGCGCTGGGCAGGCAGAGAGCGGTAGCAGGGGTGACGGCGATGCAGGCTGTGTCGACCCGTCCCTCTCGGCGGTCCCGACCTCCAGAGCGCCTGAGTCCGGAGGTAGTCCCGCGGACACGGCGTCGCAGAGGGAGCCCGATCCCGGACGCTGCAGGCCAGGCAGCTGGGAGGACCGCCCCTTCCCAGGCCCTGCGTCCTGGCAGGAATCCCAGGCCGCGACGGGGTCCGGCGGTAAGCAGGGAGTCGCAGGCCGGGCTCCCTGTCACCCCTCCCCCATCAGATGGAAGATGTCGAGAGCAAGGTACGGCCGCCCCGCATGGTGATGTTCCGGCCAGGGGGCAGGCTTCGTCAGGATCGTCTAGACGGACGACTAGATCTGCAGCGACGTCGAGGCAACAGGTCCGGTCGGAAGTCTGGGTCCCGGCGGTCGGGCGGCAGGTTGCCGGCCCATCGGTCAGCGCGTCCTCATCCCCTTTCCGAAGAGGTCGTTGGGAGGGACAGTCGTCGGCGAGAGAAGAACTGGAGGAAGGTGAACTGGACGTCTATCGTCGAGGTCAGGATGGTCCGGCTGACGGGAACACAGCGCCTGTGCAGCCCGGTGAGTGTATAACTCCATTATTGTCTTATCCAGCGATTTTTATGTCGGGTGTCGGCGGGGGGGCTGCTAGCATAGCATCGGGGGCCGGTAGTGGCGCGGGCGGACGCGACGGAGCGGGTTTGGCAGATTTAGTGGGTTGCTTACGGGAGCTGGTGGGGCGCCTGGATAGGGCCGCGGCGCCGGTAGTGACGGAAGTGTCCCCTGCGGTAGTTTGGGAAGGCCCCAGGGAAGTGGGATCGTTGCAGGCGCGTCCTGTGGTGGCGGTTAGAGAGGCGGTCGCGGTGTCGGTGCAGACTGAGGCACAGAAGGACGGCGATCGAGTGCGCATGGACGATCGTGCTCGGGGGGAGGTGTATGTTTGTTTTGAGGGTCCGTTGGGGGCGCATTTAAAGCAGGAGGTGCGTGATCGGATCTGGAAAGATGAATATGTTGAAATTTTTTCTCTCTTGCCGCTGGCTAAATTCAATTTGGATAAGAGCAAGCGGGATGAGAGTAAAAAGGACGAGGAGGAACGGCGGCGGTATAGGCTTATCCCGCAGACGTTCGTTAATTGGTCGCAGGCGTTCGCCATATTGGCTAGTGTGATAGGGGAAAAGGCGCCGGAAAATTGTTCGGCGTTATTTTGTTATTTTGATGCTATTGGGGAGGCTCATAGGGCGTATGGGGGTCAGGCGTGGCTGCGATATGATGAGCAATTCCGTCAGCGGAAGGCGGTTCGGCCGGCGATTCGGTGGGACCAGAAGGATATTGCTCTCTGGTTACGGGTTACGGCTCCGGTTAGGCAGCCCTTTCCCGGGAGCGGTGGCCAGGGAGGCCAGACTAGTCAGAGTGGACCAAGCGGCGGGGGAAAGGCGGGGTTTTGCTGGCAATTCAATGAAGGCCAGTGCAAGTTCGGGGCCACGTGCAAGTTCAAGCACGTGTGCTCCGAGTGTAATGGGGCATCACACGGGGCGGCAAAATGTCTGCGGAAAAAGAGGTCCGGGAACCAGCACGGGGCTGGTCAAGGGGGTGTCGCCGGTGAGGGTGGAAAGGATGGCCCCTTATCTAAATGAGTATCCGGATAGGGCGGCAGCTAAGTTGCTTTATGAAGGGTTTAGTGTTGGTTTTGTTATTCCTCCGCCTCCTTATGAGGTTCCGGTTACGCGGAGAAATTTAAAATCGGCTTACTTGCATGCGGAAGTCGTGTCGGAAAAGTTGTTAAAAGAAGTTTCGTTGGGGCGCATGTCGGGGCCATTTGTGGAGTCGCCGGTGAAAGATTTAGTTGTGTCCCCTTTGGGTATTGTCCCTAAACGCGAGCCCGGAAAGTTTCGTTTGATTCAACATTTATCGTATCCCAAAGGTTCGTCGGTAAATGACGGGATTGATCACGAGTTGTGTTCCGTAGTTTATACCTCATTCGATAAGGCGGTGGGGTTAGTGCGGGCTGCGGGTCCGGGGGCGCTGCTAGCAAAAACCGACATCGAGGCGGCGTTCAGGTTGTTGCCGGTGCATCCAGAAAGCCAACGGCTGTTGGGTTGTTTTTGGAATGGGGCCTTTTACGTGGATCGGTGCCTTCCGATGGGGTGTTCTCTTTCTTGTGCATACTTCGAGGCGTTTAGTAGCTTCGTGGAGTGGGTAACGAGGGGAGTATCCGGGGTCGATTCGTTGATCCATTACTTAGATGATTTTTTGTGCGTTGGCCCGGGGGGTTCGCCGGTTTGCGGTAACTTGCTTCATGCCCTGCAGAAGGTGGCGAGGAATTTTGGGATCCCTTTGGCGCCGGAAAAAACGGAGGGCCCGGTAGCGACGATTTGTTTCTTGGGAATCGAAATTGACTCGGTGGCAATGGAGTGTCGGCTCCCGGCGGATAAGCTGGGTGCTTTGAGGCTGGAGGTGCGACGGGCTTGTAGAAGGAAGAAAATGTCGCTGAGGGAGCTTCAGTCGCTGCTGGGGAAGTTGAATTTCGCCTGCCGGATTATGCCGATGGGGAGGGTGTTTGGTAGAAGGTTGGCGGCGGCAACGGCGGGAGTGCGGGCGCCGCATCATTTTGTGAGGCTCAAGGAGGAGCACCGAGCTGATCTTCAGGTTTGGGATGACTTCTTGGGCCAGTACAATGGTCGCTCGCTATGGATGGCCCCAGCGCAGGATACGAGTGATCTGAATATTTTCACGGATGCGGCTGGGGCGGGTGGCTTTGGAGCTTACGGGGGAGGTCCGTGGTGCGCAGGTCAATGGCCGGCTAGCTGGGTGTCCAGTGGATTGACGCGGAATCTGGCCCTGCTCGAGCTGTTTCCCATCGTGGTGGCGGCTACCATTTGGGGGGACAGGCTCAGGGATAAGAAGGTCCGTTTTTACTGCGACAACATGGGGGTGGTGCTTGCCATTAATAACATCACGGCGTCCTCTCCTCCGGTAGTTCAATTGTTGCGACATTTAGTGTTGGTGTGTTTGTCGCTGAACGCGTGGGTGGTGGCGGTGCATGTCCCGGGTGTACGGAATTGTGTTGCTGATGCTCTTTCTCGCTCGCAGTGGGACCGGTTTCGGCAATTGGCCCCGGGAGCGGAACGTCTCGGTTTGGCGTGTCCGGATCATCTATGGGATCTGGTATCGGTCCCGTAGAGCAGCTGTTACAAAGGTCTTTGGCGCGCACGACGGGGAGGGCTTATGCTGCTTGTTGGAGGCAGTGGGAGGAGTGGGTAAGAGAGTTGGGTGATGTTAATACGGATAGAGACAGGTTGGTGGCACTTTTGTATTGGTTAGGGGATGCCTGGGAGGGGGGGTTTTCAGTAGCGAAGGTGAACCGGTTTATATCCGCGGTGGCGTTTGGGCTTAAGTTGCGGGGCTTGCGGGATGTATCGAAGGAATTTCTGGTATCGCAGGCTTTGAAGGGGTTGCGCAGAGGTAGGGTGGAGGCGGATAGTAGAAGGCCGGTGTCGTTTGCTTTGCTGGGCTTGTTGGGCGGTTCATTGGCATCGGTATGTCGTTCTTCAGATGAAATGGATTTGTTTCGGTTGGCTTTCTCGTTGGCGTTCTTCGGAGCATTTAGAATAGGTGAGTTGGTGTCGCCAAGTACTAAACAGGCAGGGGGGCTGAGATCTGGGGAGGTGAGCCTTTTTGCAGATCGGTTGGAGGTATGGTTGCGTAGATCAAAAACTGACCAATTAGGGAAGGGAAAACTGATAGTTTTGTTCGCTCTCCCGGGGTCGGTCATGTGCCCAGTAGAGTGCATGCGGGGTTTTACAAAAAACAGGGGGTCTCCAGATTTGCCTTTGTTACGTCATGTGGACGGGTCGTTCTTGTCCAGGTTTCAGTTTGGAGCTGTTTTTAAAAAAAAAAATGTTTGACGGCGGTTGGGGTTGCGGCAGGCTCATATTCATCTCATTCCTTCCGGATTGGCGCAGCAACGGAAGCAGGGCGCTGGGGGTTGGATGATGAGGGGGTGAGGCGTATTGGTCGTTGGGAGTCAAAAAGGTTTAAGTCCTATGTCCGCCCCCATATGTTGTAATTTTGTTGTTTATGCTTGCAAATGTTATATGGTGGTGCCTAACTGTGTTTTCCGTTTCAGATTCGCCTCCTTGTCTGGTGTGGTTGATGGGTCATTCGTACGTGCACTGGGGGGCTTTGAGGGCGGACGTCCGCCCGGATGGTCGCCAGTTGCGCATTCCGCGACAGGATGCGGTTGTGCATTGGCTGGGGTTTAGAGGTATGTCGTGGAACAGGGTGTTGGCGGAATTCCAGACATATGTGCGGCTTGATAGGGTTCCGGAGGTTTTAGTGTTGCACGTGGGTGGGAATGACTTAGGAGTCCGCCCTTTTCGTGAGTTGGTGCGGGATATCAAACATGATTTGTTGTGTTTGTGGGTATCTTATCCCAAGTTGGTGGTAGTGTGGTCGGACATAGTCCCAAGGAAGCATTGGCGGTTAGCTAGATCGGTGGAGAGAGTCAATAAGGCTCGGATAAAAGTTAACCGGGCGGTGTCCCGTTTTGTGGCAAAGAACGGGGGCATTTGCGTGAGGCATAGGGATTTGGAGTCAGGATTGGGGAATTTCTGGAGGAGTGACGGGGTTCATCTGACCGAGGTTGGCATTGATATTTGGAGCTTGGCTATAGCAGAAGGCATAGAAAGGGCGGTGGTGGTGTGGAGGAACTCACAGGCTTAAGGTGGTCAAGGCCTGTTTCGCGGTGGCGGGGGGAGTCCTTGAGGCCAGTCAGTACAAAATGGTGGGGGGGTCGCATCGGGGGTATGCGTCCCCCAAAAAAGGTACATGGTTGAAGACTTCATCGGGTGTTATCCCTTTGAAGTGGTCTTCTGGTAGAAGGTATGTCACTTGAAGGCTTCATCGGGTGTTATCCCTTTGAAGTGGACTTCTAGTGGTCGGTATATCACTTGAGGGCTTCAACGGGTGTTATCCCCTTGAAGTGGACTTCTAGTGGTTGGAGCCATCTGCAGAGGTGAACGGTGCTTCCGAGCTGGTTTACGGCTGGAGGTAATTAGTGGTTTGCAGATGGCTAATTCGGTGTGTTCTTGAAAGGAACATCTGAAGGGGCTTCAAGGACTTCCTCTGCTCGGGTTAATGTTAACGTTTAATTGTTATTTATGATTCTGACCCATGTTGGGTCATGTGAATTATTAGGAGGAATTCTCTGGTGGATTCCTAACTAGTTATCCGAATGTTTCGGATTTAAATTGTTTTTATAAAACTGTGAAATTAATAAACGGCTGCTGTGGCCATTTCACATCCAACCTCGGTGTCATGTGTCGTTACTAAATGGGGGTGGGGGATAGTATGGTTTAAGGTTAACACACGACTCTACCTAGGCAGGTCAAGAAGAGGCTGGACGCAGCTGCAGGCTTGAGGGAAGCCGACATGACCGTCCTGGTAGGGAAAGGGTTAATGTTAAGAGGTGAGGGAAAGGTGAAGGAGCTGAAGGAGGGACGGGGAGGAGCTAGGGGGGACGGGGGGGCCGTTACTGCGCTTCCCGCTGTTTCTCGGCATTGAGCCGGAAGCAGCGGGAGGAGTAATACACAAGAAGCAAAGCTCCCACCCTCCCACCCTTGTTTTGTTACTCCTTAGGTCTTCTGTACGTCCGTATATGAGCGTTGTGTTTTATTTTGTGTGTTTATTTAACATGTTTTTCTTTTTTCCGGAGTAGGTTCTGTTGTCATGGCAGCTGGCGGGGGGAGTCCTTGAGGCCAGTCAGTACAAAATGGTGGGGGGGTCGCATCGGGGGTATGCGTCCCCCAAAAAAGGTACATGGTTGAAGACTTCATCGGGTGTTATCCCTTTGAAGTGGTCTTCTGGTAGAAGGTATGTCACTTGAAGGCTTCATCGGGTGTTATCCCTTTGAAGTGGACTTCTAGTGGTCGGTATATCACTTGAGGGCTTCAACGGGTGTTATCCCCTTGAAGTGGACTTCTAGTGGTTGGAGCCATCTGCAGAGGTGAACGGTGCTTCCGAGCTGGTTTACGGCTGGAGGTAATTAGTGGTTTGCAGATGGCTAATTCGGTGTGTTCTTGAAAGGAACATCTGAAGGGGCTTCAAGGACTTCCTCTGCTCGGGTTAATGTTAACGTTTAATTGTTATTTATGATTCTGACCCATGTTGGGTCATGTGAATTATTAGGAGGAATTCTCTGGTGGATTCCTAACTAGTTATCCGAATGTTTCGGATTTAAATTGTTTTTATAAAACTGTGAAATTAATAAACGGCTGCTGTGGCCATTTCACATCCAACCTCGGTGTCATGTGTCGTTACTAAATGGGGGTGGGGGATAGTATGGTTTAAGGTTAACACACGACTCTACCTAGGCAGGTCATGCCTATTTATATAGGACAAGCCCACCATCTATAGAATTTGATTCACAAGTAGTATATACAGGGCCGGCCTTAGGTTGGATGGCGCCCTGTGCGGGACTCTCTATTGCTGCCCTCAACTAACCAAAAATTTACCACATATATAGACACGCACATACTGGAACTTATATACTGTACATACATAAAGGCAGATATGTAGACATACAGGCAAATATATATCCGCACACACATCTAATGGGACATATAAAAATACATAAAAGTAAATATATATATATATATATATATATATATACGCACACACACACACACAGGCGGATATACACCTACAGACCCATATATAATGCAGTCCTATGTAAGGCCCCATGCACACGACCGTGCCCGTAATCACGGTCTGTGATTATGGGCATGGCCGGCCGCACATAGTCATTCGCATTTGCGGACTGTGCTCCCATTATAAAGTATGGGATCACGGTCCAAAAATAAAAAATAGTACAGTTCTTATTTTTTACGGAAGGTTTCTACGGCCCGGACACCTTCCTGTAAATATACGGGAAGGTGTCCGTCGGCCATAGAAATGAATGGGTCCGTAATTACGGATGAAAACTAGAGTCGTTTGCATGGGGCCTAACACCACAGATAACACACAGTGATAACTCTCTGAGTACAGATAATGTAGTAGATGTTACCTGCAGTCCTATGTAACACCACAGATAACACAGTGATAACTCTCTGAGTACAGATAATGTAGTAGATGTTACCTGCAGTCCTATGTAACACCACAGATAACAGTGATAACTCTCTGAGTACAGATAATGTAGTATATGTTGCCTGCAGTCCTATGTAACACCACAGATTAACACAGTGATAACTCTCTGAGTACAGATAATGTAGTAGATGTTACCTGCAGTCCTATGTAACACCACAGATAACACAGTGATAACTCTCTGAGTACAGATAATGTAGTAGATATTACCTGCAGTCCTATGTAACACCACAGATAACAGTGATAACTCTCTGAGTACAGATAATGTAGTATATGTTGCCTGCAGTCCTATGTAACACCACAGATTAACACAGTGATAACTCTCTGAGTACAGATAATGTAGTAGATGTTACCTGCAGTCCTATGTAACACCACAGATAACACAGTGATAACTCTCTGAGTACAGATAATGTAGTAGATGTTACCTGCAGTCCTATGTAACACCACAGATAACACAGTGATAACTCTCTGAGTACAGATAATGTAGTAGATGTTACCTGCAGTCCTATGTTACACCCCAGATAACACACAGTGATAACTCTCTGAGTACAGATAATGTAGTAGTGATACCTGCAGTCCTATATAACATCACAGATAACACACAGTGATAACTCTCTGGGAACAGATAATGTAGTAGATATTGCCTGCAGTCCTATGTAACACCACAGATAACACACAGTGATAACTCTCTGGGAACAGATAATGTAGTAGATATTGCCTGCAGTCCTATGTAACACCACAGATAACACACAGTGATAACTCTCTGAGTACAGATAATGTAGTAGATGTTACCTGCAGTCCTATGTAACACCACAGATAACACACAGTGATAACTCTCTGGGAACAGATAATGTAGTAGATATTGCCTGCAGTCCTATGTAACACCACAGATAACACACAGTGATAACTCTCTGAGTACAGATAATGTAGTAGATGTTACTGTCTCCTCCCTGTCTCGCGTCCTGAATTATGTCATGCCTGTCTTGTCATTCAGGACGCAGGACCGGAAGAGTAAGCAGTGGCCGCTGCACGGGGCAGCCAGTATTGAGGTCGCTGCAGTTAGCGAGTGGCAACTGACCCGCTGGCGCCCCAAGTAGTTGCCAGGGTGCGGGGTACGCACACCCGCTGGCGCCCCTCTTGCAGTGTGGCAGCTGGTGCCCTGTGCGACCGCACTGGTCGAACGTATCTAAGGCCCGCCATGAGTGCATATGACCCCCATTCATCACACCCCAAAATAAATACAGACCTTGCACCATACCATATAACGAATACAGACCCTAGACCAGACCCCCTAAACAAGTACAGACCCAAGACCAGACCTCCTAAATAAATACAGACCCCCACACCAGACCCACTAAATAAATACAGACCGCCACACCAGACCCACTAAATAAATATAGACCCCCAGACCAGACCCACTAGACTAATATAGACCCCAGACAGGACCACTTAAATATAGACCCCAGACCAGGCCCCTTAAGGGTTTGTGCCATCAATAGCAATGGCATTATATAAACTCAATATACATTTTAGAGTAACCTTGTAGAGTATTGTTATTAAAAAAATCCTCACAGAAATATGGTAATTATCTGCTTGTAATAGCGCCCCCTGGTGTTCAAATGTATATGTCTCTGCACGTCATTCTAAAGAATGTCAGATGTGCATGCACAGTACAATACAGTTTAAAGGAACAGGCATATCTCTAAGGCTGGACATATGCCAGGGGCGTAGCTAGGGGGGGCAGGCGGGGCATGTGCCCCGGGCGCAGTTCGGAGGGGGGCGCCAGCGCCACCTCCTCCTGCACTATAATTGTACCTGTGTCGCAAGGACACAGGTACAATTAGAAGCAATGAATGACCGGGCACGTTCCGTGCCCGGCCATTCAGCGCCTTTCCACGAATGAAGCGACTGGTACCTTTTGTCGCTGACTGAGTGACAGGGAAAGTCATCCTGCCCAGCCAATCAGCGCCTTTCATAGACGCTGCGTTCAACCCCCTGGAGACCTGCGCAGAAGAGAGCAGGTCTCCATGGCTGCCGGACGGCGTGGGAGCGGGAATAAGGTGAGTTTCAAATTATTATTATTTTTTTAAATTGTAATAGAAGTGTGCGGCTGTATCTGCAGGGGGGGGGGGACTTTGTCTACATGGGGGGGACTTTGTCTACACGGGGGGGACTTTGTCTACACGGGGGTGTCTATCTACAGGGGGACTATATCTACAGGGGGACCATATCTACAGGGGGACCATATCTACAGGGCTGGGCTATATACAGGGGGACTATATCTACAGGGCTGGGCTATATACTGGGGTACTATATCTACAGGGCTGGGCTATATACAGGGGGACTATATCTACAGGGCTGGGCTATATACAGGGGGACTATATCTACAGGGCTGGGCTATATACAGGGGGACTATATCTACAGGGCTTGGCTATATACAGGGGGACTATATCTACAGGGCTGGGCTATATACAGGGGGACTATATCTGCTGGGCTGGGCTATATACAGGGGGACTATATCTACAGGGCTGGGCTATATACAGGGGGACTATATCTACAGGGGGCTATATACAGGGGGACTATATCTACAGGGGGGCTATATACTGGAGTGGGCTGTCTATAGAGCACCATATACAGGGGTGGGCTATATAGTATATAGCCCCCTGTAGATATAGCCCACCCCTGTATATGGTGCTCCATAGATAGCCCACCCCAGTATATAGCCCCCCCTGTAGATATATTCCCCCTGTATATAACCCACCCTTGTATATAGCCCCCCTGTGTATAGCCCACCCCTGTAGATATAGCCCCCCTGTGTATAGCCCACCCCTGTATATAGCCCCTCTCTGTAGATATAGCCCCCCTGTGTATAGCCCACCCCTGTAGATATAGCCCCCCTGTGTATATCCCAGCCCTGTGTATATCCCAGCCCTGTAGATATAGTCCCCCTGTAGATATAGCCCACCCCTGTAGATATAGCCCCCCTGTGTATATCCCAGCCCTGTGTATATCCCAGCCCTGTAGATATAGTCCCCCTGTAGATATAGCCCACCCCTGTATATAGTCCCCCTGTAGATATAGCCCACCCCTGTATATAGTATCCCACAAATAGCTCCCCCTATAGTGCTCCACAGAAAGCCCACCCCTGTATATAGCCCCCTTGTACATATAGTCCACCCCTGTATATAGTGCTCCACAGATAGCCCACCCTTGTATATAGTATATACAGGGGTGTGCTATCTGTGGAACACTATATACAGGGGTGGACCATCTAGTGGAGCACTATATACAGGGGTGGACTATATGTACAAGGGGGGGCTATATAGAGGGGTGGGCTATCTGTGAAACACTATATACAGGGGTGGACTATATGTGGAGCACTATATACAGGGGTGGGCTATATCTACAGGGGGGCTACATACATGGTTGGGCTATCTGTAGAGCTCTATATACAGGGGTGGGCTATATCTACAGGGGGCTATATACAGGGGTGGGCTATCTGTAGAGCACTATAGGGGGAGTTATTTGTGGGACACTATATACAGGGGTGGTCTGTATGGGGGCACTATCTACAGGGGTTCTATGGCAGGCACTATCTACAGGGGGCTCTATGGCAGGCACTATCTGCAGGGGGCTCTATGGCAGGCACTATCTACAGGGGGCACAGTGTGTGTGTGTGTGTGTGTGTGTGTGTGTGTGTGTGTGGGACAGGGTGTATGGTGCTATTATAATTAGAGGTGCAGTGTATGGCGCTATTATATTTAGGGACGTAGTGTGTGGTATAATGATAACTTTATATTTATTTATAGGTGCAGAAATGTTGGTAAAGTGAGAAGCTGAAGAAATCTGAGCAGCAAACTGCAGAAATGGTCTGTGACCGGGTGAAGTCATCATAGAGATCTTGACCGGATGGAGAGAGAGAACTAGAATCTGAGACGTCACCGGTGAGTCACTTAATGTAAATGTTTATTCTGCCTCTAATCAGCACTGTAGTCACGGTATGATCTGCAGCGAGATGATGGGTGGTGTGATTATGATAGGATTTATTTTTTGTGAAACGGCATCTCCCAGCATATCCTTATCATTGTTCGGGCCATGCTGGGAGCTGTAGTTTTACGCCGTACAAACCTATACGTCAGGGGTTGCACTAAATTGAGCTGTATTTGTGCTGGTGTTGTATATATGTAATGAGCTTTGTTCTGGTGTTGTATATAAGTAATGAGCTTTGTTCTGGTGCTGTATATATGTATTGAGCTTGGTTCTTGTATTGTGTATAAAACCATATTGCTTGTGAAATGTACAAATAATTTTATGCTCGCGTTACATAAAAAGAAATGATACGTCGATTGGTAGAGAAAACAAACACGGCGAGGGGGAAGATGTTGGGAAAGAGGTTGGGGGGGCGCCAAACTGCATCTTTGCCCCGGGTGCTGGAGAACCTAGCTACGCCTCTGCATATGCCTTAGGCTTTGTTCACATCTCCGTCAGGGCTCCGTTCTGACGTTCCATCTGAGTTTTCCGTCAGAACGGAGCCCTGACTAAAACAAACGGAAACCATAGGTTTCCATTTGCATCACCATTGAATTTCCGTTTTTATCAGTTTGGATTCCGTTCATGGATTACCCTGACGGAAAGCGCCGACGGAACTCATGAACGGAGTCCTGACGCAGATGTGAGCGAAGCCTTACTCTTACTGCCCATGCTGGGCTTTCTTTCTCTCTCTTTGTTTCACCGATAAGAGCAGAAGCTGCACGTCTAACAGAGATTTACTAGAATGACGTGAAGTGACCCATACATTTGAACACCAGGGGGCGCTATTACAAGAAGATAAATGTCATATTTCTGCAAGGAAACATTTTTTTCTAATAACAATACTTTACAAAGTAACTCTAAAATGTAGGTTGAGTTTATATATTGCCATTTCTATTGATGGCACAAACCCTTTAAATATAGACCCCAGACCAGGCACCTTAAACACAGACCCCAGACACCCTAAGTAAATACAAACCCCAGAGCCCCTTAATAAGTCTAGACCTAACATTTATGTCCTAGGCCGGGCAGCA
The DNA here is from genome assembly GCF_050947455.1 of Rhinoderma darwinii. Classification (NCBI taxonomy): domain Eukaryota; kingdom Metazoa; phylum Chordata; class Amphibia; order Anura; family Rhinodermatidae; genus Rhinoderma; species Rhinoderma darwinii. The sequence continues at coordinate 14,752,718 of NC_134691.1, read as the reverse complement.
CGAGCCCCCGAATTCACGGTGGCGTCATTAGCACCGATCATCTGGGAGGTGCCGGATGCCCGATGCTAGCGACTCCCACATTCAATTGTATCTGCGTCCTCAAAACGCACATACAATTAAATACTATGGCAGCAGGGAACTAGCTCACTTACCTGCCATTCACTGGGCTGCAAGCCACGTTAAGTGTGCAACCTATAAGACGCTGGGACAGGATCCCTGTGCAGGCTGGTGCAATTTGGTCACTGGATCACGCCAGTCTACAGAAGGGTCCCGTCTTGGTATCTCATAGGCTGAAAGCCTAACATGGCTGAGAAGGCTGTGGAGCAGCTCCTTTCACAGTATACCGGGGCTAGGTGAGTGCAAGGTTTGTTTTTTTTAAGCTTTTTTTGCGGGAGTGGCACTATCTAGAAGAGGACTGTGTGTGTCACTAATTACAAGGGCAGATGTTTGTGGCACTATCTACAGGAGGGGTGTGACACTATCAACAAGGCAATGTGTGGCAATATCTACTGTGGTGGCACTCTCTGCAAGGGGGCTGTGTGTGGCAATATCTACAAGGGGGCTGTGTGTGGCACTACCTACAAGGGGGCTGTGTGTGGCACTACCTACAAGGGGGCTGTGTGTGGCACTACCTACAAGGGGGCTGTGTGTCGCACTATCTACCAGGGGTCAGTATGTGGCATTACCTACAAGGAGGCGTGTGTGGCACTATCTACAAGGGGGCTGTGGTGGCACTATCTACAAGGGGGCTGTGGTGGCACTACCTACAAGGGGCTGTGTGGTTCTATCTACAGGGGGTGTGTGTGGCACTATCTACAGGTGTCTGTGGGAATATTATTAGTGGAATCTCATAAAATAGGGAGGAAGTGAGGGGGGAATGCATGCAGGGATAGCTGTAACATAATAAAAGAGGCTATATTCACCCCTCCCCTTTACACTATTAGGCTGAATGCACACGTTGCATAATTTGATGCAAAAAATCTGCATCAAAACTGGCAGGTATACGCACGTAATTCCGCAGCTAAAACCGCACCTGATGGTGCGTTTTTTATATTTTGGTGCAGAAATAGGTGCGTTTTTAAGCTGCGTATTTTGGGGCGACAGATACAATTCACAAGCGGAAACGCAAGATAAATTGACATGCTGTGGATTTTAAAATACGCACCACAGGTCAATTTACGTGCAGAAAAATATCTGCTCTGTGTAGATGAGATTTCTTGAAATCTCATTTACTTTGCTGGTTCTGTATTAGGGCTCGTCCAGACATAGCGGAATTGCTGCAGAAAATGTCTTCAGCAATTCTGTTGAAAAACGCAGACATTCCAATGCTGCAAAAAACGCACCATTTCCTGCGGTTTTTACTGCAGAAAATGGTGCGTATTTTGCTGCGTTTTTTACAATGTTTTGGAGAAGGTGACATCTCCTCTGAAAAAACGCAGCAATTCTGTCCTCTTTCCGCAGCAGGAACTTACATGCTCCAGTACGAAAAATATACGCACCGTAGGTGTTAGTTGCAGTGGAGGGGGGTCAAAGGTTTGCTCTGGGGCGCAGTCTTTTCTAGTTACGCCCCTGACCCTCGGTTATTATGGACAGCAGTTCTGCGTTCTCTGTGCACTGGGTAAATAACCTGGAAATTCAGAATGAGTGGGTATTCAATGCTTGGACCCCCTGGGGCCAGCTGTTATCACAGGGGGGGCCACAACGAAAATATTCGGATTTCCTGCCGTGCATTTACAGGCATAAAAAAGCATTGCATGGTGCCCATTGAAGTCTGTGTGTGTCAAATGATTAGACAGGACACCTGTGGGCCTTCAGAGCTGACATCAAACAATGACGCTGGTTTTGGCTCTAGCTAATAGAGGAGGGGGTCCTGAAAATGAGTCACCCCCTCCTCCAGTTATTAGCTCGGCATTCATAATAGAGCATAGATGAAAGGGTCGCATGGTCTCTATTTCCCAGCCGAGGTCTGACTGTTAGCCCTCATGCCCACTTCAGTGTTTTTCGTCAGGGTGCTGTCCGTTTTTGTCACTGATCGCACCCTTACACATTCATTTCAATGGGGCCATGCACACTTCTGTTGTTTTCACGGACCCGTGCGGCCGTTCCGTCACAAGTAGTGCGGGTCCTACTCCTGCCCGTTTTTGACGCAACTGTCTCTGCCTTTTCATTGAATTTGGTCCGTGAAGCCATCTGTGTGCGGCCCGTGTGTGACGGAACCGTCATTAGCGGCCGTACAATGGCCAACGGAAGTGTGCATGAGGCCTTATCATCTGAAAAAAACTTTTACTGCTGTTTATTATTTCTCAACAAATATTAATGACAAAGTGCAATATAAACCAAAATAACAAAATTGAATAATAATCACTTTTTCCCTCCCTAACTTCCACCCTCTTATCCCCATTTCCCTCCCTCCCTCCGTCCTTGGCAGGAGAAATGGAACAAAAAACACGGCGCCACAGTGCAGGTTACCCAGGTAAAATGTAGTAGAGTAGGTGAAATACTACTAACCTGGTGGAAGATTATAAAAAGCTCTGAATCATGTGTGTGCTGCTGCCGAGACTCGATGCCGGTAATCCTTCAGGAGACCGCAAATAGTATGCTATAGGTGCAGGAAAAAAGAGAGAGTCTCTGAGGGGCGCTGCTACACTCTGGATGACATACAGACCCGTGAACTGTAATAAGTCACGTATGAGGTAGAAATAAATATCAAAGGTTTATTGTGGATGATAAAAGGCTACGCGTTTCAATGCCGCTCCGGCATCTTCATCAGGCCATATATGTCATCCAGAGTGTAGCAGCGCCCCTCGGAGACTCTCTCTTTTTTCCTGCACCTATAGCATCCCTCCGTCCTTCCTTCCTTCCTTTATTTATTTCTTTCCTTCCTTCCTCCCTCACGCCATCCCTCCCTCCGTCCTTCTTTCCCTCCGTCCTTCTTTCCTTCCCTCCTTCCCTCCTTCCTTCCCTCCCTCCTCCCTTTCTTTCTTTCCTTCCTTCCTCCCTCACTCCATCCCTCCCTCCGTCCATCCGTCCTTCCTTCTTCCCTCCCTCCCTCCCTCCTCCCTTTCTTTCCTTCCTTCCTCCCTCACTCCATCCCTCCCTCCTTCCTTCCTTCTTCCCTTCCTCCGTGACTCCGTCTGTCCTACCTTCCTTCCCTCCATCCTTCCTTCCCTCTTCCTATCCTTCCTTCCCTCCCTTCCTCCCTCTATACCTCCGTACTTCCTTCTTCCCTCCCTCTGTTTGTTCTTTCTTGCTTTCTTCTTCTCTCCCTCCATCCATCCTTCCTTCCTTCCTATTCTTTTATCTCTCCTCCCCCTTTCTCAGCAAAATTCCTTTGTTCTACCACTACACGCGCCAGTGTTCATGAGGAATAGTCACTACTAGCTTTTATACCCGGCATTGCTCAGGAGGTTGATTTACGGTATACATGGCATCCGTCAGAACGCCATGCGCATGCGTCAGACACCAGTTCCATGTTGGATGACACGGGACTCCGCGCATGCCCAGTGCAGCACGAGAACACCCCCACAACTCCGGCCGTGCACAACGTGCCAAGACCGCCCCACATCGCGGCCCCCCGCGCATGCCCAATGCGACGGCCGGGGGCAGGACCAAGCACCACACCTCCCGTACCCAGTGCGCATGCGCCGTGGCCGACACCAGGAGAAACACGGCGAGGCTCCCTGCGCATGCGCAGTACGACGGACGTCTCAAGTCCAATAACAGAGGAACGATGCAGCTCCAGGGAAAGTGAATGAGTGTAGTGGTGTATGCGATAACCGCAATGTGTGCTCCGCTTATAATAATAATAAATGGTACATAAGAAGTGTGTGTTATTAGAGGTTGGAGATGATAATCCATAACCATCAATATTATGTAGGGATAAAGACAACTTCCCCCTTGGCACATCCTGTTAGTATGATCCATTTTAAACCAATGAAAAATCGGGCTTCAAACAAACTTTCGAAAATATATATAAAATGTAATAGATTATGGCATGTGGTATATTATGGAACGTGGTAGATTATGGGATGTGATAAATTATGGGACGTGTTAGATTATGGGGTGTGGTAGATTATGGCATGTGGTAGATTATGGCATGTGGTAGATTATGGCATGTGGTAGATTATGGCATGTGGTAGATTATGGCATGTGGTAGATTATGGCATGTGGTAGATTATGGGACGTGGTAGATTATGGGATGTGATAAATGATGGGACGTGTTAGATTATGGGACGTGGTAGATTAAGGGATGTGGTAAATTATGGGACGTGGTAGATTATGGGACGTGATAGATTATGGGATGTGATAGATTATGGGACGTGATAGATTATGGGATGCGATAGATTATGGGATGCGATAGATTACGGGATGCGATAGAATACGGGATGCGATAGATTATGGGATGTGGTCGATTATGGGATGTGGTAGATTATGGAACGTGGTAGATTATGGAACGTGATAGATTATGGGATGTGATAGATTATGGGATGTGATAGATTATGGGACGTGGTAGATTATGGGATGTGATAGATTATGGGATGTGATAGATTATGGGACGTGGTAGATTATGGGATGTAATAGATTATGGGATGTAGTCGATTATGGGATGTGATAGATTATGGGATGTGGTCGATTATGGGATGTGGTCGATTATGGGATTGGCACATGCAGTAGGTACAATTATGATAACATTTACAATACTTCATCTGCTTTTCCGTGTCTAATTCTTCTTCCATGAATCTGACAGGTGACGTCACAAGGTTCATATCCACTGTATAAGAATATTATCTAGTTAAATAGATGTGACATGTACCTAAAATATGGAAACTGGACGACGGACTCATAGTACCTCCAGGAGGCGGTCAGATCGATTCTGCTCAGGTTAGTGGCATAAAATCTCCACGCAGACTACAGAGAAAAAACACAGGGTTAATATAATAATTGTGAAAAACAGAGATTTATGTCATCCAGGATATTCAATTATTGCTCTTCAGTTTTGTCCCGTCGTAGATTCTGTATGGGGGTTTTTTTTTTGTGGGACGAATCTTATTTTTTATTGCCACCATTTTAGGGTAAATATTACTCAGTGATAAACTTAAATAAAATGTTTTACTTTTAACACTTTTTTTCACTAAACTTTATTTCAATTTTATTTCTTTTTTAGTCACACTGGGGGACTTCACAATGCGATTTATTGGTCACTTTTATAATTCTTTGATATACTAAAGCATTATTGCCGGTCAGTAATAAACTGAAAGCCGATCTATTAGGCCGTGCCATTGTAGGCAACTCTCTACTATTGACTGCGGCATCTAAGGGGTTATTCAATTTAGATGCCATGGTCAAACATTATCATCATTCATTAATATCGTGGTCATCATCATCACCATTCATCAATATCATGGCCATCATCATCATCATTCATCAATATCATGGCCATCATCATCATCATCATTCATCAATATTATGATCATCATCATCATCATTCATCAATATCATGGTCATCATTCATCAATATCATGGTCATCATTCATCAATATCATGGTCATCATTCATCAATATCATGGTCATCATCATCATTCATCAATATCATGGTCATCATTATCATCATTCATCAATATCAAGGTCATCATTATCATCATTCATCAATATCAAGGTCGTCATCGTCATCATCATCATCATCATCATCATTCATCAATATCATGGCCATCATCATCATAATTAATCAATATCATTCATCAATATCATGGCCATCATCATCATCATCATTCATCAATATCATGATCATCATCATCATTCATCAATATCAAGGTCGTCATCATCATCATTCATCAATATCATGGTTATCATTATCATCATTCATCAATATCAAGGTCGTCATCATCATCCTCATCATCATCATTCATCAATATCATGGTCATCATCATAATTCATCAATATCATTCATCAATATCATGGTCATCATTATCATCATTCATCAATATCATGGTCATCATCATTCATCAATATCATGGTCATTATCATCATTCATCAATATCATGGTCATCATTATCATCATTCATCAATATCAAGGTTGTCGTCATCATCATCATCATCATCAACCATCATCATTATCCTCATCATCATCATTCATCAATATCATGGCCATCATCATCATAATTCATCAATATCATGGTTATCATTATTCATCAATATCATGGTCATCATTATCATCATTCATCAATATCATGGTCATCATCATCATCATCATCATTCATCAATATCATGGTCATCATTATCATCATTCATCAATATCATGGTCATCATTATCATCATTCATCAATATCATGGTTATCATTATCATCATTCATCAATATCATGGTCATCATTATCATTCATCAATATCATGGTCATCATTATCATTCATCAATATCATGGTCATCATCATCATTCATCAATATCATGGTCATCATTATCATCATTCATGAATATCATGGTCATCATTATCATCATTCATCAATATCATGGTCATCATCATCATTCATCAATATCATGGTCATCATTATCATCATTCATCAATATCATGGTCATCATCATCATCATTATCATTCATCAATATCATGGTCATCATTATCATCATTCATCAATATCATGGTCGTCATTATCATCATTCATCAATATCATGGTTATCATTATCATCATTCATCAATATCATGGTCATCATTATCATTCATCAATATCATGGTCATCATTATCATTCATCAATATCATGGTCATCATCATCATTCATCAATATCATGGTCATCATTATCATCATTCATGAATATCATGGTCATCATTATCATCATTCATCAATATCATGGTTATCATTATCATCATTCATCAATATCATGGTCATCATTATCATTCATCAATATCATGGTCATCATTATCATTCATCAATATCATGGTCATCATTATCGTTCATCAATATCATGGTCATCATTATCATCATTCATCAATATCATGGTCATCATCATCATTCATCAATATCATGGTCATAATTATCATCATTCATCAATATCATGGTCATCATTATCATCATTCATCAATATCATGGTTATCATTATCATCATTCATCAATATCATGGTCATCATCATCATTCATCAATATCATGGTCATCATTATCATCATTCATCAATATCATGGTCATCATTATCATAGTTACATAGTTACATAGTTACATAGTTTGTACGGTTGAAAAAAGACACATGTCCATCAAGTTCAACCAAGGGATGGGAAAAGGGAAGTAAAAAATTTCTACACATAGGAGCTAATATTTTTTTGTTCTAGGAAATTATCTAACCCTTTTTTAAAGCCATCTACTGTCCCTGCTGTGACCAGCTCCTGCGGTAGGCTATTCCATAGATTCACAGTTCTCACAGTAAAGAAGCCTTGTCGCCTCTGCAGCTTGAACCTTTTTTTCTCCAGACGGAGGGAGCGCCCCCTTGTTTTTTGAGGGGGTTTTACATGGAACAGGATTTCACCGTATTTTTTGTATGTGCCATTAATATATTTATATAAGTTAATCATGTCCCCCCTTAGTTGTCTTTTTTCAAGGCTAAATAGGTTTAATTCTTTCAATCTTTCCTCATAACTTAAATTCTCCATGCCCCTAATTAGCTTCGTTGCTCTTCTTTGTATTTTTTCCAACTCCAGGGCATCCTTTCTATGAACTGGAGCCCAGAACTGAACTGCATATTCTAGATGAGGCCTCACTAATGCTTTGTAAAGTGGTAATATTACATCCCTGTCCCGCGAGTCCATGCCTCTTTTGATACACGACAATATTTTGCTGGCCTTTGAAGCAGCTGATTGACACTGCATGCTGAAATTTAGTTTATGATTTACAAGTACACCCAGATCCTTCTCAACAAGTGACTCCCCCAGTGTAGCTCCCCCTAGGACATATGATGCTGCAGATTATTACACCCAGATCCTTCTCAACAAGTGAATCCGCCATTGTAGCTCCTCCTAGGACATATGATGCATGCAGGTTGTTGGTACCCAGATGCATAACTTTACATTTATCTACATTAAACTTCATTTGCCAAGTGGACGCCCAAACACTTAGTTTGTTTAAATCTGCCTGTAATTCATGAACATCTTCCATAGACTGAACTATATTACATAGCTTGGTGTCATCTGCAAAAATAGAAATAGTGCTATTAATCCCATCCTCTATATCATTAATAAATAAGTTGAATAATAGTGGTCCCAGCACTGAACCCCGGGGTACACCACTTATAACCGGTGACCATTCAGAGTAGGAATCATTGACTACAACTCTCTGGATACGGTCCTTGAGCCAATTCTCAATCCAATTACAAACTATACTTTCTAAACCTATAGTCGTTAATTTACCCATTAGATGTCTATGAGGGACAGTGTCAAATGCCTTTGCAAAGTCCAAAAACACTATATCCACAGCGGCCCCTCTGTCTAGGCTTCTGCTTACCTCTTCATAAAAACAAATCAGGTTGGTTTGACAGCTTCTGTCCTTTGTAAAACCGTGCTGGCTGTCACTTATAATACTATTTATTGTCACATAATTCTGTATATAGTCCCTCAATAGCCCCTCAAACATTTTCCCCACAATTGATGTTAAGCTTACTGGTCTATAATTACCCGGCGAAGACCTAGTGCCCTTTTTGAAAATAGGCACCACATTTGCCCTGCGCCAGTCCCTTGGCACTATACCACTCATGAGAGACTCTCTAAATATTATGAAAAGGGGGACAGAAATAACTGAACTAAGCTCTTTAAGAACTCTAGGGTGTAACCCATCTGGTCCCGGGGCCTTGTGTACATTTATTTTATTTTATTTAGCTTGGACCATATCTACATTCATCCAATTCAGTATATCAACTGATATATTAACAGCACTGGCACCGGCTACATCAGCTGCTCCTTCTTCTGTTGTATATACAGAGCTAAAGAACCCATTTAGTAACTCTGCCTTCTCTTGATCCCCTGTGATCAACTCCCCATTACCATTATCTAGGGGTCCTACATGTTCAGACCTTGGCTTTTTTGCATTTATATGCTTGAAGAATTTTTTAGGATTTGTTTTACTATCCTTGGCCACCTGCCTTTCATTTTGTATTTTTGCTAATTTTATTACATTTTTACAGATTTTATTAAGCTCCTTATATTTTACAAAGGCTACAGCTGTACCCTCAGATTTGTATTTTTTAAATGCCCTTTTTTTGTCATGTATTGCCCCTTTCACAGAAGGTGTAAGCCATGTGGGGTTTAATTTTAGTCGTTTATACTTATTACCTATAGGAATAAATTTTGCACTATAATTACCCAAAGTAGATTTGAAAATCTCCCATTTATCATTTGTTCCATTATTTGACATTAGTTCTTCCCAGTCTATATCCTGAATTGCCGCCCTCATCCTGGGGAAATTGGCTTTCTTAAAATTAAATGTTTTTGCCCTCCCAGCCTGCGTTTGTTTTTTACAGTATAGGTAAAATGTAACTATATTGTGATCACTGTTACCGAGGTTTTCACGAACATTGACATTCCCAACAAGATCTGCATTATTAGAAATGACCAGATCCAACAGAGCTTCACCTCTAGTCGGGTCTTCCACAAACTGGCCCATAAAATTTTCCTGCAACAGGTTGAGGAAATGTCTCCCCTTTGCAGTTGAAGCCGAACCATGACACCAATTAATATCCCGGAAATTAAAATCTCCCATTATCACTACAGTACCCGCCTGTGCAGCCCGCTCCATCTGTTTATATATTTGACCTTCTATCTCTTCAGTTATATTGGGGGGTCTATAGATTACACCAAAAGTAATTTTTTCAGTGTTTACCTCCCTTTCTAGTTCCACCCACAAGGTTTCAACCTCCTCACAGTCTTCACCCTCTAATGTCTCATTTACACTCACCTTCATATCGCTTCTCACATACAGACATACACCACCACCTTTCCTATTTGCCCTGTCTTTCCGAAACAGTGTAAAACCCTGTAGATTTACAGCCCAGTCATGTGAAGAGTCCAGCCATGTTTCAGCAACACCAACTATATCTATATCTTCTTCCAGTATTAAGGCCTCCAGCTCCCCCATTTTGCTTGCTAGACTTCTGGCATTTGTGAACATACACTTTAACTTGCCTTTAAATGTTTCAATTTCACTATCAGAAATGTGATTATTTGACATTTGGGCCTTTTTATTTTCACTGCTGTTTTGTAACGAAAGGATCTCCTTATCTTGTTGCCTAGTCCTCTCCCCACCGTCTGTTTCTCCCCCCACCAATATAGTCTGACCCCTCTCTAACCTAACTACCCCTTTATTTCCTACATAGGCCTCCCTCCTCAGCCCTAGTTTAAACACTCCGCCACCCCAGCTAGAATTCTCTCCCCCAGCACAGCGGACCCCCTTCCATTTAGGTGCAAATCATCTGCAGAATACAGTTTGTACCCCAATGAAAAGTCAGCCCAGTGCTCTAGGAACCCAAATCCTTCTCCTCTACACCAAGACTTAAGCCATGCATTTAACTCTCTGAGCTCCCGCTGTCTTTCCTGTGATGCGCATGGCACAGGCAGTATTCCTGAGAATACAACTTTGGAGGTCCTTTCCTTCAGCTTGTAGCCTAGTTCTTTAAAATTATTCTTAAGGCTCCTCCACCTACCATTTATTCTGTCATTGGTACCGACATGGACCACAACAGCTGGATCATCACCAGCCCCTCCCAGCAATTTGTCCACCCGTTCCACCACATGCCGAACCCTGGCACCAGGGAGACAGCAAACCATTCGGTTGAGGTGGTCTTGGCGACAAATTATTCTATCCGTCTTCCTGATTATAGAATCCCCTACAACTATCAATTGTCTTGGCTTACCTGCATTACCATCCCGCCGACTACTAGCTGGGCTGTTCTCCCGGCTGTTAGGGAGATCAGTATCCACTAGGGCTGCCATTTCTGAGACTGACACCCTCGCATCATCACCCAACCTGGCAATTTTGCTTGGAATGCCAGAAACCGGATCGGCCTTCCTTGTCTTTGACCCCTTTCTACTTCATCATTCATCAATATCATGGTCATCATTATCATCATTCATCAATATCATGGTTATCATTATCATCATTCATCAATATCATGCTCATCATCATCATTCATCAATATCATGGTTATCATTATCATTCATCAATATCATGGTCATCATTATCGTTCATCAATATCATGGTCATCATTATCATCATTCATCAATATCATGGTCATCATTATCATCATTCATCAATATCATGGTCATTATCATCATTCATCAATATCATGGTCATCATTATCATCATTCATCAATATCATGGTCATCATTATCATTCATCAATATCATGGTCATCATTATCATTCATCAATATCATGGTCATCATCATCATTCATCAATATCATGGTCATCATTATCATCATTCATCAATATCATGATCATCATCATCATCATCATTCATCAATATCATGGTCATCATTCATCAATATCATGGTCATCATCATCATTCATCAATATCAAGCTCGTCATCATCATCCTCATCATTCATCAATATCATGATCATCATCCTCATCATTCATCAATATCATGGTTATCATTATCATCATTCATCAATATCATGGTCATCATTATCATTCATCAATATCATGGTCATCATTATCATTCATCAATATCATGGTCATCATTATCATCATTCATCAATATCATGGTCATCATTATCATTCATCAATATCATGGTCATCATTATCATTCATCAATATCATGGTCATCATTATCATCATTCATCAATATCATGGTCATCATTATCATCATTCATCAATATCATGGTCATCATTATCATCATTCATAAATATCATGGTCATCATCATCATCATTCATCAATATCATGGTCATCATTATCATCATTCATCAATATCATGGTCATCATTATCATCATTCATAAATATCATGGTCATCATCATCATCATTCATCAATATCATGGTTATCATTATCATCATTCATCAATATCATGGTTATCATCATCATTCATCAATATCATGGTCATCATCATCATCATTCATCAATATCATGGTCATCATCATCATTCATCAATATAATGGTCATCATCATCATTCATCAATATCATGGTCATCATCATCATTCATCAATATCATGGTCATCATCTTCTCACCTGGATGAGCTCTGCTGCCGGTTTCCTTCTCTTTTCAAAATGTTTTTGACGATGTTGCTCTTGAACTTTAAGTGCCAGTCCAGATCCCAGAATACCCTGGAACAGAAACAGGCTCATCATACTGTAACGACAACTTCAGCAGTAACCATCACGGTGACACAACATTATTACTGATACATTACATGACGCTATATACACGTGACCAGCGGTCACAATAACGCCTCTACAGGCCTCTTTTCCCAGCAATACTCTACCCATGAGCAGAAGATGGAGAGCCGCGCCACTGCACGGTCCAGCCAATGAAAACGCTTGTTACCTACGTGCCATAGGCAGGCAGCTGATTGGCTGTTTTTAGTGCAGTTGAACATTGCACTTGTGTATATAGCAATCCCCTAAAACACTTCCGCTGGACTCTGGCTGTTCGCGCCGTTGCCCCTGCAATTAGAGGGAGTTCTCTCCAAGAGGCGAGAGTTTTTTTTTTAGGTCCAAAGTAGTAGATAGCAATATACCAGAAATCCGCTACTGGTGCTTAAAGGGGTTGTCCATGCACGGGCAACTTATGACCTATCCACAGGATAGGTCATCAGTATATGATCGGTGGGGGTCCGACACCCAGACCCCGCACCAATCAGCTGCACCGGCTGCTTCCGGGCGCCGTATGTTATGAAGGGTATTCAATAGCCTGGGTGTCGGACCCCACCGATCTTATACTGATGACCCATCCTGTGGATAGGTTATAAGTTGTCTGTGCGTGGACAACCCCTTTAACTTTGTGAATTGTGTTTTTGTATCTGTCAAATCTGTTTTTAAGGCGGCCCACAAAAATTCACATTGGAGCAGAACAATCCCGTTGCCTGGTCATGACTGGAGCAGTCCTGAAGCCACATCAGACCAGCTTGTGTGTTATATGTGGGCATATAGAGATTTATTGCTATAGGCATCTACATCACTTTCGCCTTACACTAGTAAAATCTTCTGCATAATATCTAAAACTTCCTCTTAATGCATGGCAGCATTGTTATTGGTTGTATATACACAAAAGAGAACAAGGAGACAAGTCATATATAATTTATAGTATGAAAATAGAAAGGATTATTATTATTGGCTGGAAATACCCCTATGTGGCCAAGACTAGTGTTATATAAAATGGGCCCTTTATATATTGCATGGATACATATGCATTTTCTACAGAAATACCATGCCATACAATGCATACATAATAAACCCACACAGTGTCCAGATAATAGTACCATATAGTTCTCTAATAATCCTATTAGATGCAGCCCACATAATACCACCACATAGTGCCCAAATAATATACAGCATCCAAATAATACTTCCTTAAAGAGGCCATATTATACCGTCATATAGTTCCCACATAATACTGCCATTTAGTTCCCACATAATACTACCATATAGTTCCCACATAATACTGCCACATAATTCCTACATAATACTGCCATATAGTTCACACATAATACTGACATAAGGTTTCCACATAATATTGCCATATAGAGCTTACATAACAGTGCCATATAGTTCTCACATAATACTGCCATATAGTTATCACATAATACTGCCATATAGTTCGCACATAATACTGCCATATAGTTATCACATAATACTGCCATATAGTTCGCACATAATACTGCCATATAGTTCGCACATAATACTGCCATATAGTTTGCACATAATACTGCCATATAGTTCTCACATAATACTGCCATATAGTTCCCAATAATACTGCCATATAGTTCCCACATAATACTGCCATATAGTTCACACATAATACTGCCATATAGTTCTCACATAATACTGACATTACAGCTCCCAGGAAGAAAAAACAGAACCAAGATCCAGCGCTGGGTGTGCGTTAAAAAGGAACTCCTGTTCCAATTTTATTGGTATAACAAAGATAAAAATGATAGAACTATATGGAGTAGTTCTGTGGCAGAGTACAGGAATGAATGTTAGGTGAAGGATAGCATTAAGCCCTGTTCAAATGTGCCTACGCGTTTCTGACACGTCTGTGTCCTTATTCATGGCATGCATGAATACTGCCATATAGTTCTCACATAATACTGCCATATAGTTCTCAAATAATACTGCCATATAGTTCACACATAATACTGCCATATAGTTCCCACATAATACTGTCATACAGAACCCACATAATAATGCCATACAGAACCCACATAATACTGCCATATTGATCCACATAATACTGCCATATAATTCTTACATAATATTCTCATATATTTCTCACATAATACTGCCATATAGTTCCTACATAATACTGCCATATTGTTATCACATAATACTGCCATGTAGTTCCCACATAATACTGCCATATAGTTCTCACATAATACTGCCATATAGTTCCCACATAATACTGCCATATAGTTCCAACATAATACTGCCACATAGTTTCAACATAATACTGCCATATAGTTATGACATAATACTGCCATATAGTTATGACATAATGCTGCCATATAGTTCTCACATAATACTGCCATATAGTTCTCACATAATACTGCCATATAGTTCTCACATAATACTGCCATATAGTTCTCACATAATACTGCCATGTAGTTCTCACATAATACTCCCATATATTTCTCACATAATACTGCCATATAGTTCTCACATAATACTGCCATGTATTTCTCACATAATACTGCCATATAGTTCTCACATAATACTGCCATATAATTCTTACATAATACTGCCATATAGTTCTCACATAATACTGTGATATAGTTCTCACATAATACTGCCATACAGTTCTCACATAATACTGCCATATAGTTCTCACATAATACTGCCATATAGTTCTCACAGAATACTGTGATATAGTTCTCACATAATACTGCCATATAGTTCTCATATAATACTGTGATATAGTTCTCACATAATACTGCCATACAGTTCTCACATAATACTGCCATATAGTTCTCACATAATACTGCCATATAGTTCTCACAGAATACTGTGATATAGTTCTCACATAATACTGCCATATAGTTCTCATATAATACTGCCATATAGTTCTCACATGATACTGCCATATAGTTCACACATAATACTGCCATACAGTTCCCACATAATACTGCCATATAGTTCACACATAATACTGCCATATAGTTCTCACATGATACTGCCATATAGTTCACACATGATACTGCCATATAGTTCTCACATGATACTGCCATATAGTTCCCACATAAGATCACCACAAATCTTAAAGAGTCTCTGTCACCAGATTCTCAAATGCCTATCTCCTATTGCATGTGATCGGCGCTGCAATGTAGATAACAGTAAAGTTTTTTTGTTTTTTTTTAAACGTTCATTTTTGGCCAAGTTATGAGCTATTTTATATATATGCAAATGAGCTTTGAAATGGACAACTGGGCGTTTTTTTTTTCGTTATGTCCAACTGGGCGTGTTTACGTGTATGACGCTGACCAATCAGTGACCAGTCAGCATCATACACTCATCTCCATTCATTTACACAGCAGCGATGTGCAGCCACATACACAGAGATTAACGTTACTGCAGTGTCCTGATAATGAATACACATGTGTATTCAGAATCCTGACACTTCTGAATCTTTTCTGTGAGATTCCAGCAAGCCACTCGTAATCTCCCGAGATTACGGAGGTAAACGAGATTTCGTTTCCCTTGCTGGAAATCTCAAAGAAAAGATTCAGAGTGTCCTGATAAAGACGAGGCTGGACGGCAGCACGGAGTGCTTAGGGTATGTTCATACGATAGCAGGCATTTACGGCTGAAATGACAGCCTGTTTTCAGGAGAAAACAGCTGCGTCGTTTCAGCCGTAAATGCTCCTCCTCGTAATATACGAGGCGTCTGTGACGCTCGTATATCTTGAGCTGCTCTTCATTGAGTTCAATGAAGAACGGCTCAAATTACGTTGCAAAGAAGTGCCCTGCACTTCTTTGCCGAGGCAGTCAATTCACGCGTCGTCGTTTGACAGCTGTCAAACGACGACGCGTAAATTACAGGTCGTCTGCACAATACGTCGGCAAACCCATTCAAATGAATGGGCAGATGTTTGCCGACGTATTGTAGCCCTATTTTCAGGCGTAAAACGAGGCATAATACGCCTCGTTTACGTCTGAAAATAGGTCGTGTGAACCCAGCCTTAAGGGAAAGCCTCCATGACTGCCATAGGAGGAAGAGGGATCCAATAAGAAAGGAGATGGTTAGTGGAGGGAAAGGAGGAGACGGAGAGGGGACATGGGGGAGGTATCTGTTCCTCCCGCTGTTTTCGGCATTGAGCAGGAAGCAGCGAGAGGAACAACAGGTAGAGAACTTAGCTCTGACCGTAGTGCACTTACCTCTCACTGCCCCGTAGTATGATGTCTTCTCCGGCCGCGTTGCTCGAGCAGCTGCAGGCTGCAGCTGCGTTCCACGATCCGGGCTGGCTGGAAGAGACAGTTGCAGCGCTAGCCCGGATCCCTTCGGCAGGCCCGTCGCGCTCTGTGTCGGCAGTTGGCACAGAGGCGCTCCCTTCCCCCGCCCTCCTCACAGGCGTTAGTGATATATCAGCGGGGGGAGAGATGATCCCTGCGGCCCCTGCTCCGCTAAAGCAGAGGGCGTCATCGGGAGCGGTGGCTCAGTCCCGTCCACCAGAGCGTCTGAGCCCGGCGTCGCAAGGGGAGCCCTTCTAAGGACGCTGCAGGCCAGGTTGCTGGGATGGGCGCCTCCTCCCAGGGCCTGAGTCCTGGCAGGAATCCCCAGCCGCGACGGGGCTCGGCGGTTAACAGGGAGTCGCAGGCCGGGCTCCCTATCACACCCCCGCCTTCATGTCGGGTTTTGAGGGTGGGGCAGCGAGCGTGGAGGTTGCGGCTGTCGATAGTGGCGTTGTCGGGCGCGATGGCTTATCGGATTTGGTGGGTTGTTTGCGCGAGTAAGTCGGGCGCTTAGATAGGGCAGCTGTTCCGGCGGTGTCCCCGGCGGTGGTATGGGAAGGTCCTCGTGACGTACTGCCGCGGTCCGTGGGTAGTGATGTTCCGGGGGTGTCTAAGGAAGCGGTAGCAGTGTCGGTTCAAACTGAGGCGTAGAAGGATGGGGATAGAATTAGGCTGGATGATCGTGCTCGGGGCGAAGTTTATGTCTGTTTTGAGGGTCCGTTAGGGGCTCACCTTAAACAGGAGGTTAGGGACCGGATTTGGAAGGATGAGTACGTGGAAATTTTTTCTCTTCTGCCGCTTGCAAAGTTCAACTTGGATAAAGGCAAGCGGAATGAGAGTAAGAAAGAAGAAGAAGAACGTCGCCGGTATAGGCTTATCCCGCAGACTTTCGTTAATTGGTTGCAAGCTTTTGCTATTTTGGCGAGCGTGATCGGGAGAAAATGCGCTGGAAAATTGCTCGGCGTTGTTCTGTTATTTCGATGCCATAGGGGAGGCCTATCAGGCGTACGGGGGGCAGGCGTGGTTACGGTATGATGAGCAATTTCGCCAGCGAAAAGCGGTACGGCCTGCGATTCGGTGGGATCAAAAAGATATTGCGCTGTGGTTGCGGGTTACGGCCCCGGTTAAGCAGTCCTTTCCCGGGAGCGTTGGCCGAGGAGGTCAGTCGGGTCAGTCCGGACAGGGTTCCGGGTCAAAACTTGGGTTCTGCTGGCAATTCAATGATGGCCAGTGTAAGTTCGGGGCCTCATGCAAATTTAAACATGTCTGTTCAGAGTGTAACGGCTCACCAGTTTCCCGCTGGAAACGTTACTGTGGATGGAGTCCTCGGACAGACCTCCGGTTCTCTCCCCTGTGCTTTCTCAGATGTTACAGCTGTGGGACTCGCTTAGAAAGAGATTTCATATTAAATCACCCCATAATCCGCTCATGACCATCACGGGTAATTCTGCCTTTCCTCCGGGTCTGCGTAGAATGGAATTCCGGTGGTGGCTCAATAAGGGGTTTTACAGGATTAAGGACTTCTTTATAGGGGGGGACATCAGAACTTTGGATTACTTTAAGGACTCACACTCGATGCCCCCATCGGAGCATTTTAGATACATCCAGATACACCATTTCTTGTTGGACTGGAAATCCAGGAGGGGGGACATCAGTACATTGACCACTTTTGAACGGCTGTGCTGGCTTTCTGGCCTACGACGTAAAATATCCACGATATATTCAGATCTGGTTACTCCGGTAGGTAAACTCCCTTACATGACACGATGGGAACACGATTTAGGCATGGGAGTGGAATTGGAGCAGTGGAGGGAGATGGCTTGTACGACCTCGAAATTATCCATCAATACATCCTTGGTGGAAGCGGGTTATAAGGTATTAATGAGATGGTATATGGTCCCTACTCGTATAGCTCGATTTAACCCATTGGTGGATAAGCACTGCTTTAGACAATGTGGTGCGGAGGGTACACTAATGCATATTCTATGGGAGTGTCCAGTGGTTGCCACCTTTTGGAACCAGGTATACCAGCTTATTAACACAGTGATCCAAGTCAAACCCCCCAGGGATGTGATTACGGCTCTGCTATGCGGTCCTATTCCGGAGGTTCGGGCCCCCGCACGTAAATTTGTTTCTGGCAGCTAAAATAACTATCGCTAGGGCCTGGCGAACACCCACGTTGTCTATGGATATGTTGATCGCTAAGATTTCATGGATAATGGTTAATGATCGCCTAACACATCTGCTGGCGGGTACATTAGACAAATTTGATGCCATTTGGGACCCATGGAGGAATCACACATTTTCGTGAATACATAGAGATGGTTGGGAAACCCTTCTACCCTACACCTTTCCTTCCCCCCGTCCTTATCCTTCTTTTGATTATTGTGTGTGTTTTGTTTTTCTCTCTCTTATCTTTCTTCCATAGAGGCCATGTTAAGGTACTCTATAAAGCAATGTGATGTCAAGAATAGTTACCTATGTTAGCAATGAAGACATTTATATACTATATATTTGGCAGGAGTGTAGACATCATGAATGGTATATAATGTGAGATTTATTGAAGACCATGTTGGTCTAATACTTTGTTTAATTGTATTACTGAAATGCAAAAGTTGAGACTCTGCGAGTCTGTGTTATTATTATATTATTATTTTACAAAACTGTTTAATAAAAAACTATTGAAAACAGAGTGTAACGGCTCCTCTCATGGGGCTGCAAAATGTATGCGAAAAGGGAAGCGGTCAGGTCCTCAGTCCTCCTCCGTTGGCCAAGGGGCGGTCGCCGGTGAGGGTGGACAGAATGGCACCGTATCTAAATGAATATCCGGATAGGGTTGCAGCCAAGTTAATTTTGGAGGGGTTTTTGTTTGGTTTTGTTATTCCCCCTCCTCCGTATGAGGTTCCGGTTACGCGGCGTAACCTTAAGTTGGCTTATTTGCACTCGGCGGTTGTTTTCTGAAAAACTTTTGAAAGAAGTTTTGTTGGGGCGCATGGCCGGTCCTTTTGGTGAGCCGCCGATTGCGAATCTGGTTGTATCCCCCTTGGGAATTGTGCCAAAGAGAGAGCCCCGTAAATTCCGTTTGATTCACCATTTGTCCTGTCTCAGGGGATCGTCGGTAAATGATGGGATAGATCACGATTTATGCTCTGTGGTTTACACGTCATTTGATAAAGCGGTGGCGTTAGTGCGTGGGGCGGGGCCCGGGGCGTTGTTGGCGAAAACAGACATTGAGGCGGGGGGTTTTATGTTGACAGGTGTCTTCCAATGGGGTGTTCTCTGTCTTGCGCATACTTTGAGGCTTTCAGTTGCTTTGTGGAATGGGTGACGAAGGGTGTAGCAGGGGTGGACTCATTGATCCATTATCTTGATGATTTCCTGTGTGTCGGCCCTAGCGGTTCCCATGTTTGTGGTAACCGATTGTATTCCTTGCAGAAGGTTGCGTCGGATTTTGGAATTCCTTTGGCGCCGGGAAAAACTGAGGGCCCGGTCTCTACCATCTGTTTTTTAGGGATCGCAATTGATTCGGTCGCTATGGAGTGCAGGCTGCCTGAGGATAAATTACTGCCCTTACGGCATGAGGTGAGGCGGGCCTGCCGATTGAAGAAGATCACTTTGCGCGAGCTCCAGTCGCTGCTGGGGAAGTTGAATTTTGTCTGCATAATTATACCAATGGGTAGAATTTTTAGTGGGCGATTGGCGGCAGCTACGGCGGGTATCCGGGCATCCAATCATTTTGTGAGGCTTGGGCTGGAACACAGGGCAGATCAACAGGTATGGGATGCGTTCCTCGGGCAATATAATGGTAAATCGTTGTGGATGTCCCCGGTGCAAGATATGAGTGAGTTGGAGTTGTTTACTGACGCGGCGGGGTCCGGTGGTTTTGGCGCGTATGTGGGGGGTCAATGGTGTGCGGGGAACTGGCCGGACAGCTGGGTGATCAGTGGCCTTACACGGAATCTGGCCCTGCTCGAGCTGTTCCCCATCGTGGTTGCGGCGACCATTTGGGGGGACAGGCTCAGGGATAAAAAGGTTCGTTTCCACTGCGATAACATGGGGGTGGTGTTGGCAATTAATAATTTATCAGCATCTTCTCCCCCTGTTGTTCAGTTGTTGCGTCACCTAGTGTTGGTGTGCTTGTCGCTAAACTCGTGGGTAGTTGCGGTGCATGTACCAGGGGTTTCCAATTGTATTGCTGATGCTCTTTCTCGCTCGCAGTGGGATCGCTTTCGTCAATTGGCACCGGGAGCGGATCCGTTCGGCGTGGCTTGTCCGGAGCATCTCTGGGATCTGGTTTCGGTCCCGTGGACAGGTTGATTGAACGGTCGTTGGCGAGTGCGACATGGAACGCTTATTCGGCTTGTTGGCAGCAATGGGAAGAGTGGGTAAGAGTGTTGGGTAACGTCATCACGGAACAAGACAGGTTGATAGCATTGCTGTACTGGTTGGGGGATGCTTGGGAGGCGGAATTTTCTTTGGCTAAGGTGAATCGTTTTGTTGCGGGTTTGGCGTTTGGATTTAAATTACGGGGTTTCCAGGATGTGTCCAAGCATTTTCTAGCAAGGAAAGCTTTGAAAGGTTTGCGTAGAGGCAGGGCCGAAGCAGATCAGAGGCGACCCGAGTCTTTTGCCCTCCTTGGGTCGCTGGGCGCATCGCTGGGGGCTGTTTGTAATTCACCTTATGAGGTAGAGTTGTTTCGGTTGGCTTTTTCCCCTCGTGTTTTTTGGAGCACTCCTAATTGGGGAGTTGGTCTCTCCTAGTACGGCGAGGGCTGGGGGACTGCGACAGGCGGACATGGGTCTTTACGGGGATAGACTTGAGTTGTTGGTGCGGCGGTCCAAGACTGATCAGTTGGGACGGGGTAAGCGGATAGTGTTATTTGCTCTCCCCGGGTCGGCGATGTGTCCGGTTGCTTGCATGGTTGCGTTCAAGCCACGTGGCGAGGTGCCTGAGTCGCCATTGCTCCGCCATGAGAATGGCTCGTTTCTGTCCAGGTATCAATTTGATGCAGTGTTCAAAAAATGCTTGGCTGAGGTTGGAGTTGGGAATGGGTGTTACTCGTCTCACTCGTTCAGGATCGGCGCGGCTACGGAAGCTGGGCGTTGGGGGTTGGATAATGAGGGTGTGCGTCGCATTGGTCGCTGGGAGTCTAATAGGTTTAGGACTTACGTGCGCCCTCATTTGTTGTGAGTTTGTAAATTGTTTCGGATGGCCTTTATTTGCGTTTGTTTGTCCTTTCATTTCAGATCATCGCCCATGTTTAGTTTGGCTGTTGGGACATTCTTTTGTGCACTGGGGGGCACTGCGGGCGGATGTGCGCCCGGATGGCCGCTAGCTTCACATTCCGCGGCAAGATGCGGTTTTACATTGGCTGGGATTTCGAGGTATGTTATGGAGCCGGGTACTGGCCGAGTTTCAAACATACTCTCAGCTGGATAGAGTCCCGGAGGTTTTGGTGTTGCATGTTGGGGGGTTGCATGATTTGTTTTGTCTGTGGGCGTCTTATCCATCCTTAGTGATTGTTTGGTCGGACATCATTCCGAGGAAGTTTTGGCGCTTGGCAAGGTCAGTGGAGAGGGTTAATAAAGCCCGCATTAAGGTGAACCGGGCGGTGTCATGTTCTGTTGCCAAGAACGGGGGCATTTGTGTCCGACATGGGGATTTGGAGTCTGGAATTTGAAATTATTGGCGGAGTGATGGGGTACATTTGACCGAGGTTGGAATTGATTTGTGGAGCCTGGCCTTAGCAGAAGGAATTGAGAGGGCGGTTGTGGTATGGAGGGACTCACAGGCTTAAGGTAGTCAAGGCCTGTTTTACGGTGGCGGGGGGAGTCCTTGAGGTTGGTCAGTACAAAGTGGTGGGGGGGTCGCATCGGGGGTATGCGTCCCCTAAAAAGGTATATCATTTGAAGACTTCATAGGGTGTTATCCCTTTGAAGTGGTCTTCTGGTGGTTGGAGCCATCTGCAGAGGTGAGCGGTGCCTCCGAGCTGGTTTACGGCTGGAGGTAAAGAGTTGGTGGTGGTTTGCAGATGGCTAACTTAAAGGAAATCCGGTGTTAAAAGGGCTTCAAGGACTTCCCCTGCTCTGTTTAGTGTTAATAATGTTGATGGTTATTTCTGATTCTGACCCATGTTGGGTCATGTGAATTAGAGGAGGAATTCTCCGGTCGAATTCCTAAAGGAGTTATCCGAATGTTTCGGATTAAAATTGCATTTAAAATAATGTAAATAAATAAACGGCTGCTGTGGCCATTTCATATCCAACCTCGGTTGTCACGTGTTGTTATTGGGTGGTGGGCCAGAAAAGGGGTGAATAGGAGTAAATGGTTTTAAATAATACATGACTCTACTTAGGCCAGTCATGAATACACATGACGTCCAGGCTGGATTTCATGTGTATCCATTATCAGGACACTGCAGTAACGTTAATCTCTGTGTATGTGGCTGCACATCGCTGCTGTGTAAATGAATGGAGAGGAGTGTATGATGCTGACTGGTCACTGATTGGTCAGCGTCATACACGTAAACACGCCCAGTTGGACATAACGAAAAAAAAACGCCCAATTGTCCATTTCAAAGCTCATTTGCATATATATAAAATAGCTCATAACTTGGCCAAAAATGAACGTTTTAAAAAAAAACAAACAACGTTACTGTTATCTACATTGCAGCGCCGATCACATGCAATAGGAGATAGGGGTTTGATAATCTGGTGACAGAGCCTCTTTAATATTAATTGTAAAGCAGTGTTAGCACTATACAACTTATACAGTACAGTTGTCAGAAATGTGTCTTGTATTAATCCCAGCACCTGTATGTCCATCACATGACCAGGACTGATTTGTATCCCATGGAAGTGAACAATGAAAGTTCCTATTGAATGACAGCAAGCAGAGATCTTGCAAACCGTAAGGAATTGATAAGGAAAGTATATTGGAAAATTGTATAACATTGTATAAACTTTATTTGGTGAAATTGTAATACCCCTTTAAGTTTTTCAACTGATTTACTATGTACGGTATTTCCACCATTTTTTAAGAGGAAAACTCATTCTAGGTAAGTGTGTCCCATGGTTTTTAACATCTTTATTAGATTCATTCAGAGCCAACCTTATACATGCGCAACAGGAAGACAGTTAAAAGGGATCTGTCACCTCTTTAATAATTGCATTCAATATTACAAAAAAAATAATATTTTCGAACAACTTTTCCTAGAATTCTCTGTTATGCCGTTCCTCTGTTATTCCCCTTAGAAATTCATGAATAATTTGACAACTGGGTGTTACCAGCCGGGGGTGTGTCCCTACACAGTCTGACAATGTCCAATCAGTGAGAACAAAGTGAGACTGTGTAGGGACACACCCCTTTGATAAGGGGAATGGTAAGACCCAATTTCCCGGAGGAAAAGCAGAGGAACTGTACAATGGAAATGTCTTAGAAAATGTTTTCAAGAATTGTTATTTCATGGGGAATTCAAGTATTTACTAAAACAGACATTTATGTAAAGGTGACAGCTCTTTTTTAAAGGGTTTGTTCAGGTACACCAAATTACGCAATTTCGATGGTGGTAGCAAAAGAAGAATTCTTATTGTAAGTTTTTTTTTTTGTCTATAGCCTACTAGTTAGGGGAGTTTTGTAAAAACAAACAAAACCTGGATAATCCCTTTAAGACAATTAACCATAGAGACTAAGAGACAACCGCCAAATAAAAGAAGAAAGGACATTCAAATTTTGTTTTAAGACAGCGCCCTCTAGTGGTACACAAGAATTATGATTATCATTATTATCAGGAAAGTACTCACAGCAGGAAGTGCAAAGAATGAAACACCAATTAATGAGAACGTAGCTGCAATTAACCGGCCTTCCCAGGTCTTTGGAGTTTTGTCTCCGTACCCAATTGTTGCGAGGGTGATCTATAGAAAGATAGATACACATGAGTTATAGCACATCGTGATACTGGGAAGGGGCTGCTCCCTGCTTCGCTGTACTCACCAGTCCCCACCAGAGGGCGTCAGCGTACGTTTCAAAGTCTTCCATCTTCTCCCCCTTCTCGTTTATTTCATGGTCGTCTTTTTCCACCAAGTAGACAAGGAATGATGAGAGAATTAGCGTCAGGAACCCGATGTACCAGGCAGTGATGAGCTCCTAAAGGGGAAAGCGGTTAATGTATTCACAGGTATTATATTAAAGCAATAAGCGGAGAGGTAAATCACAAGCCGTGCGGTATCTCTCTCCTGAACATTACGCAACAGATTCATCAATAAGGCGACATTCACACGAGCGTGACAGATTTACGCATGTAAAGAAACATGCGTAAATCTGTCCATGTGCGTTGCGTTATTGCATCAGTGTGCTTTGCGAGTGGCATGCGTTTTTTACGCACTCGCAATGGTTATGACGCACCCATTGACTTCAATGAGCGCGTAGGTGCGTGAAAACTCAAGCATGTGTGAACAGTCCCATTGAAATAAATGGGTCCGTTTCTGTGTATTGTTTCAACGCACACGGACGAGAATCACGTTCGTTTGAATGGGCGCTAAGGCTAACGCTCTCCTGATGAATCTGGCGCAAGCTAAAAGCAATGCCCGGTTGGACATTGTGTGGGTTTGTTTTCTGACACTTTTATAAGTAGAGAAGTGGTGGAAACTTTTTATAAATGAATCACGCTCAGAGTGACTAAAGTCTTGCCCACTTGTCCTAGGTGGTAGGTGGAGGACCTGTTAGAGATTTTGCATTGGGGCCCAGGAGCTTCAAGTTATGCCTTTTGTGCCAAATAAATTGTATACAAGTGATATACATAGTGTCCAGTAATTGATATACCACTGATACAGTACATGCCGTACCCAATAATTAGTATTTCAGTGGTATATATAGGATGCCACCTCTGCCAAAAGTCAGTTCAATACATTTTTGATCGGCTAGATCTTCTCCGGTCACCTGTAAGTGTTATTATCTGCTAGATCTGCCCTGGTAACTTGTAAATGTTATTATTATCTGCTAGATCTGCACGTTCACCTGTAAGTGCTATTATTATCTGCTAGATCTGCTCTGGTAACCTGTAAGTGCTATTATTATATGCTAGATCTGCCCCGGTCACTTGTAAGTGTTATTATTATCTGTTACATCTGCCCGGTCACCTGTAAGTGCAACTATTATCCGCTAGATCTGCTCTAGTCACCTGTAAGTGCTATTATATGCTAGATCTGCCCCGGTCACCTGTAAGTGTTATTTTTATCTGCTAGATCTGCTCCGGTCACCTGTAAGTGTTATTATTATCTGTTACATCTGCCCGGGTCACCTATAATTGCTATTATTTTCTGTTAGATCTGCCCTGGTCACCTGTAAATATTATTATCTGCTAGTTCTTCCCCGGTCTCCTGTAAGTGTTGTTATTATCTGCTAGATCTGCCCCAGTCACCTGTAAGTGCTATTGTTATCTGCTAGATCTGTTCGCTCACCTAGAAGTGTGATTATTACCTGCTAGATCTGCCCAAGTCACCTGTGTTATTATCTGCTAGATCTTCCCTGGTCACCTGTAAGGCTGGATTCACACGAGCACATTACGTCCGTAATGGACGGAACGTATTTCGGCCGCAAGTCCCGGACCGAACACACTGCAGGGAGCCGGGCTCCTAGAATCATAGTTATGTACGACGCTAGGAGTCCCTGCCTCTCCGTGGAACTACTGTCCCGTACTGAAAACATGATTACAGTACGGGACAGTTGTCCTGCAGCGAGGCAGGGACTCCTAGCGTCGTACATAAGTATGATGCTAGGAGCCCGGCTCCCTGCAGTGTGTTCGGTCCGGGACTTGCGGCCGAAATACGTTCCGTCCTTTACGAACGTAATGTGCTCGTGTGAATCCAGCCTAAGTGCTATTATTATCTCATAGATCTTCCCACGGTCACATGTAAGTGTTATTATTATTTGTTAGATCTGCCCGATCACCTGTAAGTGTTATTATTGTGAAGTCGAAATGTTTAGTAACAATGGCTCAGCCACAAAGTGATATGCAAACTCACAGAGCGGGGCACCGAGTGCTTAAGTAAATAAAAATCTCCTATCCTCTGATGTATCACTCACTACAGAGATCAACTCTACCTCTGGAAGTTACATCAGCACCATAAATACACGTCGTCTGGAGCTTCATAAAATAGGTTTCCATGGTCGCTGTACACAAGCCTAAGTGCAGCATGCACAATGCCAAGCGTCGGCTGGACTGGTGTAAAGCACGCCACCACTGGACTCTCGAGCAGCATGTTATCTGGAGGGATGAATCACGTCTCAATATCTGGCAGTCTGATGGGGGAATCTGGGTTTGACAGGGCCAGTACGCGTCCAGCTGTCAAAAATCAATTATCAGCCCAAATGGCTGCTGGACTATAGGAGGGGCTCTGCCCACTGGTTCCTTGCCTGAGCGTTATTGTATACCCTAGTCTGTCTTGCTAAAGGTCTCCCAGTGTTTTCCAGTTCCCAGTGTTACCCGTTCCTGCTGCCTGTACCCTGCATCCCGTACTATCGTTACCTGCTGTGAAAGCCAAGTCGTGTCTTCCGCTGCATCCGCGGCGTCACCTGCTGTGAAAGCAAAGTCGTGTTCCTGCCACTGTCTACATTGCCTCAGGTACCTGTTCTGAACTATAGACATTGTTTTGTACCTTGTTGGCCAGCTGCTACCCCGCTACGCGGTACGGCCCAGTGGGTCCACACCCCGCGCCGTGACAGTACGCTCAGGCCATGGACCCCGCTGGCCAAGTCAAGAGCCTGTCATCCTCCCAAGCCATGCAGGTGGACCTGCAGGATCTGCAAGCGCGACAGGATCAACTCATTGTGGCAGTAGACTCCATGGCTCAGCATCTTGGTGCGCTAGCTTCTTCCGTCATCGCTCCTAGTCAAACTCCTCCGATCGACCCTCCTGCTACACCTCCTGGCAGCTCTAGTTCAGACTCTCGGTTCTCGCTGCCATTGCCACCACGGTTTCATGGAGACGCAAGTTCGTGCAGGGGGTTCCTGAACCAATGCCAAATCCACTTCACTCTGCACGCCTAAGCATTTCCTTCGGACAGAGCCAGGATCGCCTTTATTATATCCCTACTCGCCAGCAAGGCCCTGACGTGGGCGAATCCAATCTGGGAACGACAGGGACCCGTGACCAAAGACTTCCTGGGGTTTGTGCGGTTGTTCCGTTCCGTATTTGAGGAGCCTGGACGAGCCTCATCGGCAGCCACTGCTATTTTTAACCTGCGTCAGGAGGACGCCTCCGTGGGCGAATACACCATCCAGTTCCGGACTCTGGCAGTTGCATCCTTCCGGCATGGCCTATCGCCTGAGATCAAAGACGAACTGGCTGCTCGAGATCTCCCAGCTGCCCTGGATGATCTGATTCTACTTGCTACCCGTGTGGACATAAGGCTCAGAGAGAGATCCCAAGAGATTCTTCAGGAGAGACGGCTTCCTAGACTGGCGCCCAACTTCCAGCAACCCCTCTTGCCCTGTTCTTCTGCTGCGCCCGAGGTTCCGATGCAGGGTGATCGGCTTAAACTGTCTGATCAGGAAAAACAGCGTAGCACCTCTGGACTCTGTCTGTATTGCGGCCTCGCTTGCCATGTCGTGCGTCTGTGTCCCCAGAGGCCTAAGAAACCCCAATGTCTGGGATTGGTTGGAGATTCAACCCTGGGCGCTACTGCACTTGATAGAGAATTCTCGTCCAAGCTGTTCATTCCTGTGACCATTGTCGCTAGCGGGAGACCTCACGCAGTCTCTGCCTACCTGGACTCTGGCTCCGCAGCCAATTTCATCTGTCAGGACCTTGTGGATCTTCTTCATTTGCCTACTGTTTTGCTGGAGAGACCATTGATCGTTGCCTCGGTAGATGGACTGAGTTGGCCTGACCCAGTATTGTCTGTGACCAAGTCGTTGAGACTCCAGGTGGGAGCTCTTCATTCCGAGCTGATCTCTCTGTATGTCCTGTCCAAGGCCGTCAACCCCATGCTGCTGGGTTTGCCTTGGCTCCGTCTTCACGCCCCAGTCCTGAATTGGAACTCTGGAGAGGTTCTTCAGTGGGGTCCCAAGTGCCTAGACCGCTGTCTGGGCCATGTCCATCCATCCCAGCCTTCTTCGCCTCAGTCATTGACAGGGCTACCTCCTTGTTA
This sequence comes from Rhinoderma darwinii, assembly GCF_050947455.1. Lineage (NCBI taxonomy): Eukaryota > Metazoa > Chordata > Amphibia > Anura > Rhinodermatidae > Rhinoderma > Rhinoderma darwinii. Next base: position 14,723,940 of record NC_134691.1, on the reverse strand, counting down.
CTCTCAGTTCGCTGATGTCTTCGACAAAAAGGAGGCAGAGGTATTGCCACCACATCGAGAATACGACTGTCCTATCGACTTGGTTCCTGACTCTTCTCCCCCTCGCGGTAGAGTATACCCTCTTTCCTTGCCAGAGACCCAGTCTATGTCGGCTTACATTAAAGAGAATCTAGAGAGGGGCTTCATACGAAAGTCTTCAACCCCTCGATCCGAGACAATATGCAGAGGTACGAGAAAGAACAAATGTGCCTGAGGCACACTGAAAACCAATTTCCCAACTACTAATTGATTAGTAACATTAAAATATAACTTATTATTTTGCTATTAAAGATGTCCATGAGGGGACACACGACGAGCACAAACGGTTACAATTTATAGCCAATGTTGATTTAGCACACGCTCTGTCTAAACTCTATCTGCACTGTTGCAAGACAGAGTATGGAGTGATTAGATCTAGATGTGTCAGAACAGCAGCTGCAGACTGCGGAGCTTACGTAGATACAACAATGATATGTGTGCTGTGGATGCTAATGGAACATGGCTGTTAAAAAGGATCAAATTAGCCCCCCCCCCCCCCCCCCCACATGTTTCGCTGGACACAGGCTTGTCTTTCAGACAGAGTTTTCATTGGTCTTCACACAGGTGAATCCTGTGTGACGTACATCGTAGTCTTTAAAAGAGGAAAATCCAGAACGCGCGCTCACTAGCCCCGTTTTGATCCCCTGAGGACGCTGTGTCTACAGCGAAACATGTCGGGGGGGCTAATTTGATCCTTTTTAACAGCCATGTTCCATTAGCATCCACAGCACACATATCATTGTTGTATCTACGTAAGCTCCGCAGTCTGCAGCTGCTGTTCTGACACATCTAGATCTAATCACTCCATACTCTGTCTTGCAACAGTGTAGATAGAGTTTAGACAGAGCGTGTGCTAAATCAACATTGGCTATAGATTGTAACCGTTTGTGCTCGTCGTGTGTCCCCTCATGGACATCTTTAATAGCAAAATAATAAAAGTTATATTTTAATGTTACTAATCAATTAGTAGTTGGGAAATTGGTTTTCAGTGTGCCTCAGGCACATTTGTTCTTTCTCGTACCTCTGCATATTGTCTCGGATCGAGGGGTCCAGTTCACTTCTAAGTTCTGGAGAGCACTCTGCGGCCGACTCGGTGTAAAGTTGGACTTCTCCTCAGCTTACCACCCTCAGTCCAATGGGCAAGTTGAGAGGATTAATCAAATTATGGAGAACTACCTGTGGCACTTTGTTTCCAGAAGACATGATGACTGGGTGCAGCTGCTCCCATGGGCGGAGTTCTCTTATAATAACCATACCAGTGAGTCCACCACCTCCAGTCCGTTCTTCATAGTCTACGGCCAACATCATCGAATACCCCTGCCCGGCTCTACTATGTCTCAGGTGCCTGCAGCCGATTCTACCTTCAGGAACTTTCTGCAAATATGGCAGCAGACACGATCTGCTATTCTGCTGGCGGTGGACCGCATGAAGAGAAAGGCAGACACTAGAAGACGAGAACCTCCCCAGTTTCTTCCAGGTACTAAGGTCTGGCTGTCTTCCAGGAATATCCGGCTGAGGCTGCCATCTTGCAAGTTTGCCCCCAGTTTCCTTGGACCCTTCGAGATTCTGCTGCAGATCAATCCTGTGTCATACAAGCTTTGACTGCCTCCTACCCTCAAGATCCCGAACTCCTTCCACGTCTCCTTGCTAAAACCCGTGGTTCTGAACCGCTACTCCAGGACACCTAGTTCCGCAGTGGCTCCTGGCGGTTCATCCGGAACTTTCGAAGTGAGGGAGATCCTGGCCACCAAGAAAGTAGGAGGCAGGACATTCTACTTGGTGGATTGGAGGGGATTTGGTCCAGAAGAGAGGTCTTGGGAACCAGAGGAGAACATTGATGCCCCTGTCCTCGTGAAGAAATTTCTTTCCCGCTCTGGTCCCAAGAGGAGGGAGCGTAAGAGGGGGGATACTGTTACGTCCATGGCCAGGGGTCGCCGTTCGAACTCACCCCCTGACGATCCCGGCCATGCACACCTCTCTGCTCGGCGTCCTCCACCTTCTGGCAGACGCCGGCACTCTCTCCCGGGTCCTCGTGCTGTTTCCCGCTTGGCGCGCTCGCCCGCGCGTGCACGGCCTTAAAGGGCCAGTACGCGTCCAGCTGTCAAAAATCAATTATCAGCCCAAATGGCTGCTGGACTATAAAGAGGAGCTCTGCCCACTGGTTCCTTGCCTGAGCGTTATTGTATACCCTAGTCTGTCTTGCTAAAGGTCTCCTAGTGTTTTCCAGTTCCCAGTGTTACCCGTTCCTGCTGCCTGTACCCTGCATCCCGTACTATCGTTACCTGCTGTGAAAGCCAAGTCGTGTCTTCCGCTGCATCCGCGGCGTCACCTGCTGTGAAAATCAAGTCGTGTCTTCCGCTGCATCCGCGGCGTTACCTGCTGTGAAAGCCAAGTCGTGTCTTCCCGCTGCATCCGCTGCGTCACCTGCTGTGAAAGTCAAGTTGTGTCTTCCCGCTGCGTCACCTGCTGTGAAAGCCAAGTCGTGTTCCTGCCACTGTCTACATTGTCTCAGGTACCCGTTCTGAACTACAGACATTGTTTTGTACCTTGTTGGCCAGCTGCTACCCCGCTACGCAGTATGACCCAGTGGGTCCACACCCCGCGCCGTGACACAAGGGCTGGGAGTTCTGTGTGGGACTATATACAAGGGGGGATGTGTGGCACTATATACAAGGGGGGGCTGTGTGGCGCTCTATACAAGAAAGGGTTGTGTGGCATTCTATACAAGGGGGGTGACGTGTGGCACCTAGTACAAGGTGAGGAGGTATGTGTGGCACTATATACAAGGGGGGCTGAGTGGCCCTATAAACAAGGGGAGGAGCACTGTGTGGTGCTATATATAAGGGGGAGCGCTGTGTGGCCCTATATGCAAGGGGGAGCGCTGTGTGGCCCTATATACAATTAGGGGAACGCGGTGTAGCACTATATACAAGGGGGAGCGCTGTGTGGCCCTATATACAAGGGGGAGTGCTGCGTAGCACTATATACAAGGGGGGGTGCTGCGTAGCACTATATACAAGGAGGAGCGCTGTGTGGCCCTATATACAAGGGGGAGCGCTGTGTGGCCCTATATACAAGGGGAAGCGCTGTGTGGCCCTATATACAAGGGTGAGCGCTGTGTGGCCCTATATACAAGGGGGAGCGCTGTGTAGCACTCCATACAAGGGGGGGAGTGCTGTGTGGCCCTATATAGAAGGGCGGGATTGCTGTGTGGCACTATATACAAGGGCAGGGAGTTCTGTGTGGCACTATATACAAGGTGGGGGCGATGTGTGGCACTATATACAAGGGGGGCTGTGTGGCGCTCTATACAAGAAAGGGCTGTGTGGCATTCTATACAAGGGGGTGATGTGTGGCACTAAGTACAAGGGGAGGAGGTATGTGTGGCACTATATAAACGGGGGGCTGTGTGGTACTATAGTCAAGGGGGGCTGTGTGGCACTATATACAAGAGGGGGGCTATGTGGCGCTATCTACAGGGGGCTGTGTGTGGCGCTCTCTACAAGGGGCTGTATGGCGCTCTCTACAGGGGGCTGTGTGTGATACTCTCTACTGGTGGATGTGTGTGGTGCTAGCTATGGGGGGGATGTGTGATATCTATAGGGGCTCTGTGTGGCACTATGCACAGGGGGCACTGTGTATGTGGTGCATTACTTTACAGTGTTTGACAATAATATTCAGGGGTACAATGTATGGTGCTATTATAAATAGAGGTGCAGTGTATGATGCTATCATATTTAGGGGCACAGTGTGTGGCACCATGATAATTTTATCTTCGTTTATAGCCGTGGAAATGTTGTAAAAGTGAGGAGCCGAAGACGTCTGAGTGGCAAATTGTGCAGAAATGGGTCATGGCCGGGAGAAGTCGTCATGAAGTCTGGACCGGAAGGAGAAGAAAAGAGGAAAAAAAACTACTAGAATTTGAGAAGTCGTCACCTGTGAGTCACTAGATTTATAGAGAATCTGTCACTTCTCCTAACATGCTTATTATAGGAAACACTTGTATTTCATAAATAGTCTTTGTACATTCCAGGACTGATAGGCAAATGCGTGTTACCATTCTCCTTGTCAGGAGGATGTGTCCCTGCACAGTGTGATACAGTCCGCGATGGTTGGTGACTGTCAGTAGGTAGGGACACAGCCTTTTGACAAGGGGAATCGTAACAGCCATTTTTTAATGCGCGCACAAAAAGGTAGTGTTAACAATAGTTATTGGGTGGCCGGGCGGCTGTAGAGAAGGGGGGCCCAAGTTTTGGTCACTAGCCCCGATACCCCTAAAGACGCTACATCGGTAGCGAAACATGTCGGGGGGGCTTTCCTTTTAATTTTAACACAAGGTCCTGCTGACTTTCTACCTTACATCTGTGGAACTGGGTGCAGCGCTCTGCAGTTGCTCACACTCTGCATTTCCACCATCCACTTGTTACATTTGCACCATGCTGATCTCAGTCAGCTACGGACATGAAATCTTTTTAACCTTTATGTAGTTTGTTCTTTGCTTTAATAGCCTAATAAAATTTGTATTTTAACTCAATTTACAGTTGGAAAACAGGGCTTTTGGTGCCGGTAGGCATCCCTTGTGTATTGATGTTAATGCGCCCACCAACTGTTGGGGTCCTTCTCTCTATTGTTCTCAAGTTTGGGTAACAGCCCAGGGCCTATGGTCTACTTAATCCGCCACTGATGTTAATGTTACAGCATACAAAAACATTTTACACAACTGCAGCTTCCAACTTTGTGGGAAACTTTTGGCTTTTGGCCCTTGTTCCATCATGACTGCGCCCCTGTGCACACAGCGAGCTCCATAAAAACACGGGGTAAGGAGTTTGTTGTGGAGGAACTCGAGTGGCTGCCCAGAGACCTGACCTTAACCCCATCTAACAACTTTGGGATTAATTGGAACGACCATTGTGAGCCAGACCCTCTCATCCAACATCACTGTCTGACCTCACAAATGCTCTTGAGGATAAATGGGCACAAATTCCCACAGACACCCTAAAATCTTGTGTAAAGCCTTCCTAGAAGTGGAAGTCTGTTATATCCGCATAAGGGGCCAACTCCATATTACACCCATAGTTTTGGGGTGGGATGTTGAACAAGCTCATATAGGTGTGATGGTCAGGTGTCCACATACTTTTGGCCATTTAGTGTATGACCGGCACCTTTGTTGTCAGGAAAGGTTTAGCTCTATCTCTTTAGGTCTCCACTGACCTTACTGTGTGAACAGATAGCAGACCCCAGGAGTTTCCATGTTCCCCCTCTCCGGTCCATACGCAGCATCCGCAAAATCTGAAGGAAACGCAAACTCCGAAGAGACGTGGCCAATACATTTCCCTGATTCTTCCCAACAGCCACCACAGGAACAGAGGCGACCAGAACAAAAATATCTAAAAGAGAATAACAAAGAATCAGCTGTGAATGGTATTAGAGCTATTGCTACATGACTTGTGGTAATGTATTGTAATACTGATCCTGACCAGCAGATGGCAGCGAGTAACCTTATTTTTCCATGGAGCACTGGAAATTTTCAAGGAGAAAAGAAGTGTCGAAAAACTGCAGCGGTACCGCACTGGAAGAAGCTACGGGAAAAATTGTTTTACATATGTTTTTTCATAAAGAACCAGTGCTACTTTATGGTGTTTTCATGCGATTTTTAACTTCTGTGACTTTCCCCCTTGAAGTAAATATGGAGAATTTATCAATTTTTCGACGGAAGCTTTCTGGTATAGAAAAAGTGCAAATGCTGCAAAATACTTTACTTTTGCAGCATTTGCACCGCTCATGGCAACTTTACAAAAAAGTGTGTGGGACTTAGTGAAAGGGGGCAGTGCCGTGCACGGCCCAAACAAATTTACTATAATTTACGCCAGAAATTGGTGTCAAATTATAGCGCAAAGATTTGATCAGACTTCCCAAGGTGTTTGCTCGGTTACTCTACAGATGTCTCACCCACCCAGCATACAGAGAGGTTTCCTTGCAAACTTCAGCCTTCCCCTCCATCCCTTATAACGACAGCAGCAACCAGCGGCCCAAATCCTTAAGGCAAATTCTGCTCCAAATATGACGAGGGCAAATCGTTCCTGGAGAAAGAATGAGACAAAAAGTTACCTTAAATTTGATAGTACAAGCAGTAGCCACCACTAGGGGGAGCTATACGATTTATATAGTTCCCATTAACGCCCTATTAGTGGTGAATAGGGTGGCTCCGCTGCCACCACATTGGATTTGAAATTAAACAATTGAAGTTTAGACTTTCAGGTTTAATTCAAGGGGTTGAACAAAAATATCCTGTGAAACGTTTAGGAATTACACTCCTTTTTCTACACAGCCGCCTCATTTCAGGGGTCAAAAGTAATTTTATAAATTAACATTACCATAAACATACCTCCCAACTTTTGAATTCGGAAAAGAGGAACATTTTAAGCCACGCCCCCTAACCACTCCCAATATCCGGCATAGACACATCAAATCACGGCCAGATCCTTCTGCAAATAACACGCGCACATTCTCACTGCGGATCTCTAGACTGTCTGGATATCACAGATATTATGGATCAGGTTATATCGTCTTTGTGTTACTTTTCCTATCTTGGGTATAACATTTGCTCATCACGGCGGCAGCTGCTGCAGGACAAACCAAAAGGCTGAGAACAATGAAAGTCAAGAGGGAGACCCTGTGGTTGATGACTTTTCAATTGACAGGTAGCAGAGTTACATGATGGGGATTTTTTTTTTCTTTCAGTTGTGTAACTCTGCTACCGGTCAATGGAAAAATCATCCACCAGAGCCCCCTTGTAGATAGCACCACACACAGCCCCACTGTGCATAGCGCCAGACACAGCCCCCCTGTAGATAGCGCCACACACAGCCCCCTGTAGATAGCTCCACACACAGCCTCCCTGTAGATAGCGCCATACACAGCCCCCCTGTAGATTGCTCCACACACAGCTCCCCTGTACATAGCGCCACACACAGCCCCCTGTAGATTGCTCCACACACAGCCCCCCTGTACATAGCACCAGACACAGCCCCCCTGTAGATAGCACCACACACATCCCCCCTGTAGATAGCTCCACACACAGCCCCCCAGCAGATAGCTCCACACAGAGCCCCCTGTAGATAGCTCCACACACAGCCCCCCTGTAGATAGCGCCAGACACAGCCCCCTGTATATAGCTCCACACACAGCCCCCCTGTAGATAGCTCCACACACAGCCCCCTGTAGATAGCGCCACACGCAGCCCCCTGTAGATAGCTCCACACACAGCCCTCTGTAGATCGCTCCACACACAGCCCTCCTGTACATAGCGCCAGACACAGCCCCCCTGTTGATAGTTCCAGACACAGCCCTCCTGTACATAGCGCCAGACTTAGCCCCCCCCCCCTGTGGTTTGCGCCACACACAGCTCCCCTGTAGATTGCTCCAGACACAGCCCCCTGTAGATAGCTCCACACACAGCCCCCTGTACATAGCTCCAGATACAGCACCCCTGTAGATAGCTCCACACACAGCCCCCCTGTAGATAGATCCACACAGCCCCCCTGTAGAAAGCTCCACACCAAGCCCCCAGTAGATAGCTCCACACTCAGCCACCCAGTAGATAGCTCCACACACAGCCCCCCAGTAGATAGCGCCACACACAGCCCCCCTGTAGATAGCACCACACACAGCCCCCTGTAGATAGCTCCACACACAGCCCCCTGTACATAGCTCCAGATACAGCCCCCCAGTAGATAGCTCCACACACAGCCCCCCAGTAGATAGCGCCACACACAGCCCCCCTGTAGATAGCACCACACACAGCCCCCTGTAGATAGCTCCACACACAGCCCCCTGTACATAGCTCCAGATACAGCACCCCTGTAGATAGCTCCACACACAACCCCCCTGTAGATAGCTCCACACACAGCCCCCCTGTAGATAGCTCCACACAGCCCCCTGTAGATAGCTCCACACCAAGCCCCCCAGTAGATAGCTCCACACACAGCCCCCCAGTAGATAGCGCCACACACAGCCCCCCTGTAGATAGCACCACACACAGCCCCCTGTAGATAGCTCCACACACAGCCCCCCTGTAGATAGCTCCAGATACAGCACCCCTGTAGATAGCTCCACACACAACCCCCCTGTAGATAGCTCCACACACAGCCCCCCTGTAGATAGCTCCACACACAGCCCCCAAGTAGATAGCTCCACAAAGCCCCCCAGTAGATAGCTCCACACAGCCCCCCAGTAGATAGCTCCCCACACAGCCCCCCTGTACATAGCGCCACACACAGCCTCCCTGTAGATAGCACCACACACAGCCCCCTGTAGATAGCTCCACACACAGCCCCCCTGTAGATAGCTCCACACACAACCCCCTGTAGATAGCTCCACACACAGCCCCCCAGTAGATAGCTCCCCACACAGCCCCCCTGTAGATAACGCCACACACAGCCCCCTGTAGATAGCGTCACACACAGCCCCCCTGTAGATAGCTCCACACACAGCCCCTGTAGATAGCGCCACACACATCCCCCTGTACATAGCGCCAGACACAGCCCCCCTGTAGATAGATCCACACACAGCCCCCTGTACATAGCGCCAGACACAGCCCCCCTGTAGATAGCACCAGACACATCCCCCTGTGGATAGCTCCACACACAGCCCCCCAGCAGATAGCTCCACACAGAGTCCCCCTGTAGATAGCTCCACACACAGCCCCCCAGTAGATAGCACCACACACAGCCCACCAGTAGATAGCTCCACACACAGCCCCCATGTAGATAGCGCCACACACAACCCCACAGTAGATAGCTCCACACACAGCCCCCAGTAGATAGCTCCACACACAGCCCCCCTGTAGATAGCTCCATACACAGACCCCCTGTAGATAGCTCCATACACAGACCCCCTGTAGATAGCTCCATACACAGACCCCCTGTAAATAGCGCAACACACAGCCCCGTGTAGATAGCGAAACACACAGCCCCCCTGTAGATAGCGCCACACACAGCCCCCCCTGTAGATAGCTCCACACACAGCCCCCCTGTAGGTAGCGCAACACAACCCCCTTATACTTATACATTTTGCAGACCGCCCGGACAGCAGTGAGAAACCGCGACGGTTGGGAGGTATGCCATAAATAAAATTTTGTTTTTAATACTTTGTAGAGACGCCTTTGCAGGCAATGACGGCCTGAAGTCTGGAACCCATGGACATCACCACACGCTGGTTTTCCTCCTTTGTGATGCTTTGCCCGGCCTTTACTGCCGCTGTCTTCAGTTGTTGCTTGTTTGTGTGTCCTTCTGACTGTTGACTCGGCCATTGCAGAATATTCCACTTCTTTGCCTTATAATCTCCTGGGTTACATTCGCAGGATGTTTTAGGTCATTGTCCATCTGTTCTGTGAAGTGACGTCCAATCAACCTGCTGCATTTGGTTGGATCTGAGCAGAAAGTAAATCCCTGAAAACTTCAGAATTCATCCGGCTGCTTCTGTCTTCAGTCACATCATCAATAAACACTAGTGACCCAGTGCCTCTGGCAGCCATTCTTTCCACACGCCAACACCCTACTCCACCATGCCATCACACTGCCCCCACCATGCCATCACACTGCCCCCACCATGCCATCACACTGCCCCCACCATGCCATCACACTGCCCCCACCATGCCATCACACTGCCTCCACCATGCCATCACACTGCCTCCACCATGCCATCACACTGCCTCCACCATGCCATCACACTGCCTCCACCATGCCATCACACTGCCCCCACCATGCCATCACAATGCCCCCACCATGTGTTACAGAGGATGTGGTGGCTTTGGATCATGAGCCGTTCCAAGCCTTCTCCATACTTTCTTCCATCATTCTGGTACAGGTTGATCTTAGTTTCATGCTGTTCCAGAACTGGGCGGCTTCTTTACATGTTTGGTAAAGTCTAATCCGGCCTTTCTATTTTTGAGGCTGATTAATGGTTTGCACCTTGTGGTGAAGCCTCTGTATTTTCTCTCATGAAGTCTTCTCTTTATGGTAGACTTAGATACTGATCCACCTATTCCGGGAGAATGTTCTTCACTTGGGTAGATGTTGTGAAGGGGTTTTTCTTCAACATGGAAAGGATTCTACGATTATCCACCACTGTTGTCTTCCGTGGACATCCAGGCCTTTTGGAGTTCATGAGATCACCAGTGCGCTCTTTTCTATTCAAGAATGTACCAAACTGTTGATTTGGCCACTCCTAACATTTGTGCGCTCTCGCTCTGATGGATTTCTTCATTTTTTTCAGCCTAACGATGGTCTGTTTCACTTGCATTGAGAGCTCCTTTCGCCTCATGTTGTGGGTTCACAGCAACAGCTTCCAAATGCAAATGCCACACCTGGAATCAACTCCAGACCTTTTACCTGCTGAATTGATGATGGATTAACGAGGGAATAGCCCATGCAGCCCATTTAATAGCATTTGAGATAATTGTCCAATTACCTTTGGTCCCTTGAAAAAGAGGCAGCTACATATTAAAGAGCTGTAATTCCTAAACCCTTCCTCAAATTAGGATGTGAATACCCTCAAATTAAACCTGAGAGTCTGCACATTAAGCCACTATTGATTATATAACTGTATATTCAATATGTTTTGATAAACAGCTAAAATGCCAAAACTTGTGTCACTGTCCAAATAATTCTGGACCTAACTGTATAACAGAAAAGCGGAGCATGCTTGAGAAAGGTCTTGTTGGACTGAAGCGTCCCACCTGTGGGTGAATAAAATTCCAGTTTTCTTGGATGTGCTGCCTTGCTACTTTATTCTTGGATTCCATTTGTGGGACTCTGGATCAGGTCTCTTTGAGGCTTGCACGCACTATATTGCATATTGCTTTGGGTCTCCAGTGCTGTGATATTCTTCTTCTTTCTTACTTATTTATAGGGGGGCACTCCACTTGTTGCCATTATTAAGTATAAGGTACTCATCTGGCACTGTTCATAGGGAGCACTCTGCTGGCACTATTATGTATAGGGAGCCCATCTGATACTGTATATAGGGGTACTCTGCTGGCACTGTTTATAAGGGGCACTCTGTTGATACTATTACGGTAGAAATGGGGTGCTCAGCTGGTACAGCACTCTGCTCACACTATTTATAGGGGCACTCCCCTTTTTCCCACTATTAAGTATGGGGTATTCAGCTGGTACTGTTTATAAGGAGAATTCTACCGGCACTATTTATTGGGGTACTCTGCTGTCACTGTTTATAGGTGGCACTCCACTTTTTGACTTTATTAAGTATAAGGTATTCAGCTGGCACTGTTTTTAGGGAGCACTCTTCTGGCACTGTTTATGGGGGAACTCTACTTTGTGACCCTAATATATATGGGGTGCTCAGCTGGTACTGTTTATGGGTGGTACTCTTCTGGCACTGTTTATGGGGGAATTTTACTTTGTGGCACTAACATATATGGGGTGCTCAGCTGGTACTCTTTTTAGGGGCACTCCCTTTTTTGGCACTATTAAATATGGGGTACTCAGCTGGTGTTGCTAGTATAGTGGGTACTCTCCTGGAACTGTTTATAGGGAGCACTCTGATGCACTGTTTATGGGGGAACTCTACTTTGTGGCACTAATATATATGTGGTGCACAGCTGGTACTATTTATGGGTGGTATTTTGCTAGCACTGTTTATAAGGGGCACTTTGCTGACACTTATGTATGGGGCACTGAGCTGGCACTATTTATACGGGGGAACTCTGCTGGGTATGATGAAGCTGTTAATTGGGCCCTATGATTACAATTATAGGCAAGTAAAGGGTCTGTCCTGTTATAATTTGTGGTGCAGGTTGGGTGACAACCAATATTTCCCCCATCACAGCTCCAAAAACTTGTTACCCAACGTTCGCAGTATATTGAACAACACTCTGGCTAGTGATATGGAGATTTGACATTTGGGAGTCTAAGAAAGCTGGGTAACAGCACCTATTGGAGTTTTAATGGCAGCCATACTGGTGGTCGGACAGCTTTTCCAGAAGGAGATAGAACTAAGAATCAATAGAACTCAATAGAATTTGTATTTTTCACGTCAAATTAAATTCTCGTTAACTTATAAAGAAGAGAAATGCGGCATTGTGGGTAACACACAAACAATTAGTAACAGATTATTTATGAATATGTTAATGAAGGTCAACAGATGGAAGGATATTTATTAGTAATATTGTACATAAATAACATACAGTAGTGGTACACATATGTCACCACTAGATGGCAGTATAACCCTTTACTTCCCCGACATTACATTATATTATATTACATTACATTACATTATTTTTATCGCTTACTGTCTGGACGATGACAGCCCACGTGTTCTTCCAGCACATTGTATGATAGATCTCAGTGCTGTAAAGCAGCAGAACATAAATAAGAGCCTAGTGACAGGTTCCCTTTAACCGGTGCTAGCTGTGCCTACATAATGACTGTATATTGCACTGGTTATTCCAGTTCCTCACATATAATATTTATGTGACCAGACCTAATGCATCAGGCATTGTGGGTAATCCAGCCGTGATGGCGGGTGCTGTATAATAGACAGTAGGAATGATGAGATTAGTAACACAAGCAGTCGGAGCGTGTACGGCAGCACTTTTACTGTGTGCTTAGTTTATGGCTGACGCTGCGGGTTTACAGGCCTGGCACTGCTCACATACAATTTTTTTATTTTTTTTTAAAATGTCCCTATACATACAGTGTATATATGCAAGAGCGGACACAGACAACTAGGGACCAGAGTACAAAAAAAAAAATTTGGACCCCCTTCCGCCGGCAAGCCTGCAATTTACATCTACTGCAGTAATGGGCAACATCCCTGGTACACTAGGGTAGTGAAGAGGTTAAAGGTAACTAACCTTCCTTGTTATCAAGGGCAGTGACGGGATTTATGGTTTACATCCTTGGTGGTAAATGGCACTGATAGGGTTAATGGTAACATCTCTGGTGGTTAAGGGCAGTGAAAAGGTTAACAATAACATCCCTGGTGGGCTAGGGCTTGGGTCTCGTGGGCTGGGGCAGTATAGGAGTTAAATAGTAACTAAACTTTCAGAAAACTTCTCCAATGTCATAGTGACATGTCAGAAGTTTTGATCGGTGGGTGTCCGAGCGCTGAGACCCCCACCAATCGCTACAACGAAGCTGCAGAACGGCTCGGTCGAGCGCTGAGCTGCTTAGTTTCTGATCGGCTTTTCTCAGAAATGTACGGGTCCATAGACTTTCTATTGAGTGCTTCTGCAGCTTCGTTTTAGTGATCGGTGCGATTGTCAGTGCTCGGACCCCCACCGATCAAATCTTCCGACATCTCTCTATGACATGTCTGAAGTTTTCTGAAAGTTTAGTTACCCTCTAATGCAGAGGTCTCAAACTCGGCCGGGTAAGTGGGCCGCATATAGAAAAAATGTGAAGTTGACAGGCCGCATTACTTTCAAATTTGATACAATACAAAATTATTGTTAATCAATTAGTTATTTGAACTACTATAACACTATATTACTAGAATAATAACAATACTACATTACTACAATACTCCATTACTATAATAATAACACTACATTACTATAATAATAGCGCTAGGTTTAAAATTTGCGCTATTTCTCCACGTGCTTATTTCAACAATCCAGCTTTCCAGTTTAAAAGTGTTGCTAAATGCAGTCCGGCGGCTCAGTTAGCAGCGTTTGGCAGACACACATGTCAAGATTGGGCAGCCCCTTTTTAGATAGTGCCACAGTGCCCTCTGTAGATGCTGCCATAGTGCCCTCGGTAGATGCTGCCGCAGTGCCCTCTGTGTATGCTGCCACAGAGTCCTCTGTAGATAATTCCACAGTGCTCTCGGTAGATAATGCCACAGTGCCCTCTGTAGATGCTACCACAGTGCCCTCTGTAGATGCTGCCACAGTGCCCTCCGCAGATGCTGCCACAGTGCCCTCCGCAGATGCTGCCACAGTGCCCTCCGTAGATGCTGCCACAGTGCCCTCCGTAGATGCTGCCACAGTGCCCTCCGCAGATGCTGCCACAGTGCCCTCCGTAGATGCTGCCACAGTGCCCTCCGCAGATGCTGCCACAGTGATGTCAGGGGCTTGCCCAGAGCTGGAGTCCCGGAGCAGAGCCGCTTCTAGCACTCTGCCTGGGATTCCAGCTCTGTTCCTGACATCACTGTCTATATATGGACAGAGATGTCAGGGGCAACCCCAGACCTGGAGTCCCGGGCAGAGCGCTAGTAGGCTCTTCCTGGGACTCCAGCTGTGCTCCTGACATCACTGGGACTCCTGCTCTGGGGAAGCCCCTGACATCATTGTCGATGTATGGACAGCTATGTCAGAGGCTTCCCCAGAGACCCAGAGCAGAGCCTATACTAGCGCTCTGCCCGGGACTCCGGCTCTGGGAAGTCCCAGACATCGTGTGTCCAAACATGGACACCGATGTCTGGGAATTCGACAGAGTCCCAGAGCACAGCCGATACTAGCGCTCTGCCCGGGACTCCGCTCTGGGGAAGACCCTGACACACTGTCCATATATGGACAACGATGTCAGGGAATTCCACAGAGTCCCGGAGCAGAGCCCATACTAACTCTCTGCCCAGGACTCCGGCTCTGGGGAAGCCCCAGACATCGCTGTTCATAAGTGGACAGCGATGTCAGGGAATTCCAGAGTCTCGGAGCAGAGCCTATACTAGCGGCTCTGTGTCCCGCGGGCCGCAGATGACAGCCACAGGGGCCGCATGCGGCCCGTGGGCCGCGTGCTTGAGACCCCTGCTCTAATGGTAATATCCCTGGTGGGTGACGGCAATGAAGTGACTAATAGAAACATGCCTAGTTGGCTAGGGCAGTGAAAGATTTAAAGGGCTTACGTGGGGACCAAAAATGATTATCAGTGTAGTCCCTGCAGTATGTGACACACTCGCTGATATACATTCCAGTCCCTGTCGCGCTGATTCAGTTTTTTTCGTAGATTTTTATAGCACTGGCGGGGGACCGGAGGTCTAGTAGCACAGTCTTCTTTGATGAGGATACGTCTCTTCGTCATGTGACCGACCCCTGCGTACTCCATGTACAAGCAGGAGCAGTAATACAGCGAGTACATGGAGTACAGCGGGGGCGAGGTTAAAGGGCTATTCCAGCCTTTGGCATTTTTCGGCTTGCACTGGATATGTGAAAAATGCTAGATCAGTGGGGGTCCGACCCCTGGGACTCCCATCGATCGCTAGAACAGAGCACCCGATCTCGCCGGTCCCCCCAGCCGCAAGACGGTGGCTAGGAGGAATTTGAATGGAGCGGAGGCCGAGCATGCGTGGAGTCGCTTCATTCATAGTCTATGGTCCTTAGAGAAATAGCCGAGCAATGTTTTTTGCTGTTTCCGTCGGCCTTATAGACTTTGAATGAAGCGGTACTGCGTATGCTCGGCCTCCGCTCCATTCAAATTCCTCCTAGCCGCCATCTTGCAGCTGAGGGGAACAGGGAATCGGAGTCCACCGTTCTGTAGATCAGACCCCCACTGATCTAGCATTATTCGCCTATTCAGTGGATAGGTGAAAAATGTTGCAGGCTGGAATACCCCTTTAACTGCCTGTTCTAAAGGAGGCAGGACTCCTTCCACTGGCACCGACTGGACACATCACCTTTAGAGGGGTTGTCCACTTATCAGAAATTTATGGCTTATACTCGGGATAGCCCATCAATATCTGATCGGTGGTGGTCTGACTCCCGTCAGCTGTTTTGAAGGGGCTGCAAAACTCATGCAAACTTAATTTCCTTTACTGCACCCTACTGTAACTTGCCGACACACTTGTAGCGGCCGTTCACAGTATTACAGTATTCATTTGTATGGGAGAAGTCCATAATACTGTGAACCGCCGCTACAAGTGCGTCGGCGATTTACAGGATGAGCAGGTAAGGAGTGAAGGGAAAGATGCGCGCGCATGAGTTCTGCGGACCCTTAAAAACAGCTGATTGGCGGAAGTAACGGGAGTCGGACCCCCACTGATCAGATATTAATGGGCTATCCCGAGAATAGACAATCAATTTTTTAGAACTGGAAAACCCCTTTAAGCCAGTATAAGGACCCTTCATACTTCAGCCTAGATCTCTGCTTCCTGTACCCCGTGAGATTGACTGGGGAAGAGGTAGTGAAATATTGAGCTTTGCTCTATTCAAAAACTTCTGTTTAAAGGAATTGTCCAGTTTCAGCAAATAAATGTTATTCTTTGTATAAAAAAAATTAAAATACAAATTTCGAATCTACTCTTTGTATTCATAGCTCAAGGTTTTCAAGAACTCTGCTTGCTGCTATTCAATAGGAACCATCATTGTTTAATTTTTAGTGAATAATACTCATCATGTGATGGACACACATGGCTCGTTACAGTGAGGGCTTATTCAGACGAACGTATAATATGTCCGTGCGAGGCGCGTGATTTTCACGCGCCTCGCACGGACCTATGTTAGTCTATGGGGCCGTGCAGACTGTCAGTGATTTTCACGCAGCGTGTGTCCGCTGCATGAAACGCACGACATGTCCTATATTTGCCATTTTTCGCGCATCACGCACCCATTGAAGTCAATGGGTGCGTGAAAACCGCACACGGACGCACTTCCGTGATGCGCGCTACAGTAGTCAAAACTATGAATGAAAACAGAAAAGCACCACATGCTTTTCTGTTTACAAAAACATAAAAACAGTGTCATAATGATGGCGGCTGCGCGAAAAGCACGCAGCCACGTATCATATGCTGATGACACACGGAGCTGTTATGGACCTTTTGCGGACGCAAAACGGCCTTAGAGTATGTTCACACGGCAAACTCAAAAACGTCAGTAAATTTACGGCCGTGTGAACATACCCTCACGGTACAAAGCTTTGACCTGTCGCTTCTGTCCCCAATCCTTTCTGTTTTGATCGCCGTGAGATCACAGGTCGTCTGGCATCACATGACCACAACAGCCAATCACTGGCCACAGGGGTGACATGCTCGGCATAGACATTTTTTTTTTTCCGATCGGCATAATAATACAAATACAGCAACATTCCTTTAATCTGCCATTACTGGGACCTGACAAGTGCCAGATTATCAGATATTCTGGACTAATGGACTGTTGAGAGGTACGGGTTCTTTTGCCTCAGTCTTCTGCTTCTGGTCTTGAGAAATTCCAGGTTAGTTTGAAGTCCTGGATTATCAGAATTTCTAGACTACCAGATGCCAGATTAAAGGAATGACTGCATTAAATGTATGTAAATGTCATCACCAATGTTCACACTTACTATAAGCAGGAGCCAGTCTCCCGAAATATCTTCATATTCTTTGAACGTCGTAAGAATTGCTAAAATCAAACACCCGAGGACAATAAGAAACCTGAAATACAAAAAAATATAAGATTTATATATCAACGAACTTAAAGCGCCAAAACACATAAATAAGCACCACCGTTTCCGAACATTGGCTCTATAGTCCTCACGTGTCACATCCAGCATCTCTGGAATATATCTTCTATTTTTTATATTCAAAAATCTACTGTTGATACCTGGAAACTGTCAGCAAGCTGCTGTTGACAGATCTGTTATCCTTATTGTCTGTCTCCATTTAGAGCGGAGTGAGTACTGGTGTCCCGCTGTGAACGGGCTGCGGGTCTCATTGGCTCAATAACAACTTTATAGGATTTTTCCAACAGGTCATATCCTCTGCCACTCTTGCCCGATAATCCGTGAACCCCGACGATCTTTGTTTACTTGGCAGTACAGTCATGTGACTGGCAAGCAGCCAATCATTAGCCACAGCGGTGATGTCACGATGGACAGCACGTCACCACTATGACCTAGTGAACAAAGACATTTGGTGGATCGCGGAATTGACAGATCCTTTAACCTTTTATCTGCCGGGGGTTTGTGGTCATTTTGCATCTCCGGCAGCCGGGATGATTTTAACACTTCTAAGGTGTACAAATAAAACCTTTATATTAAACCCTCACATAATCCGAAAGTAAAGAGGCGACCCAGCGCTTTGCATTTACGGCGTCTTCGTGCAACTTTGCATCAAAATAATCCTACTAAATGAATGATAAATTTTTCTTCAAAAAAAATCATAAAATGTTATGCTTGCGTCTAAAAGTCTGAGCCAACCAAAGCCTTAGGCTCTGATGACATTTGCATCGGAGACTTCGTCAGGAACCTTTAATCGCAAATTCCGTCAGCGTAAGGCCTATCTACACAAGTGTGGCGCATCTCGGACGTGAAAAACGGCATTTTTTCACGTCCGAGGTGCATCCGTGCTCGGCGCTGTGGGACGCGATGTCCCGCATCCCCCATAGATGAGAGTCTATTGAGGGATGCGTGACGCGTGAAAAAATAAGACACGTCCTATTTTCTCACGGACCCTTCACACGGTCCGTTGAAACACAAACAGTCACATTGAGATACAAAGGTCCGTGGCACGGCCGCTCTTTCAATGGCCGCCACGCGGACGTTTAACACGCTTGTGTAAATAAGACCTAACTCTTCTTGTCGACACGCTGACCACTACGACGATACATTGTAAATCAATGGGGTCCATCAGACGCCGTCGGTATCTTTCATATGACGGAAATGGCAGAGTGTTGTAGAGAAGGAGAGAGAAGAGAGTCCCTTTAATTTCCAGTTTCCAAGTAGGATCCGGCTCATTAATTCAGCCGCACTCTGAATGATTACCCCCTGTCAGTGAATAAGCACCTCACTGACTACATTGTGTCCCTCCACAGTCCTCTGCAATTCCTGTCAAGATTTGTTGCTTATTTCTCCAAGTAAATGGACAATCCCCGAACTCTTATCTATCTGCTCAATCCCAGCTGTAAAGAAGAGATTACATGTAACCCCTACACTAAATATATTTTTGTTTTCTAAAAATGTGAAGGCAAGCATCTGTACAAAAACATAACCACCTGACCCATAGGTGAGAAACAGGTAGGACTACAGATCCAAGCATGCCCTGCAAGAATCTAGCTGTTTATCTATAGTAAATGTATCCCTTATCATTAGTATACAGTATTATAGTAGTTATATTCTTGTATATAGGAGGCAGTATTATAGTAGTTATATTCTTGTATATAGGGGCAGTATTATAGTAGTTATTTTCTTGTATATAGGGGGCAGTATTATAGTAGTTATATTCTTGTATATAGGGAGCAGTATTATAGTAGTTATATTCTTGTACATAGGAGCAGTATTATAGTAGTTATATTCTTGTATATAGGAGGCAGTATTATAGTAGTTATATTCTTGTATATAGGGAGCAGTATTATAGTAGTTATATTCTTGTATATAGGAGCAGTATTATAGTAGTTATATTCTTGTATATAGGGGCAGTATTATAGTAGTTATATTCTTGTATATAAGGGCAGTATTATAGTAGTTATATTCTTGTATATAGGGGGCAGTATAGTAGTTATATTCTTGTATATAGGAGCAGTATTATAGTAGTTATATTCTTGTATATAGGGGCAGTATTATAGTAGTTATATTCTTGTATATAGGGGGCAGTATTATAGTAGTTATATTCTTGTATATAGGGGCAGTATTATAGTAGTTATATTCTTGTATATAGGGGGCAGTATTATAGTAGTTATTTTCTTGTATATAGGAGGCAGTATTATAGTAGTTATATTCTTGTATATAGGGGGCAGTATTATAGTAGTTATATTCTTGTATATACGGGGCAGTATTATAGTAGTTATATTCTTGTATATAGGAGCAGTATTATAGTAGTTATATTCTTGTATATAGGGGCAGTATTATAGTAGTTATATTCTTGTATATAGGAGCAGTAATATAGTAGTTATATTCTTGTATATAGGAGGCAGTATTATAGTAGTTATATTCTTGTATATAGGGGCAGTATTATAGTAGTTATATTCTTGTATATAGGGGGCAGTATTATAGTAGTTATATTCTTGTATATAGGGGGGAGTATTATAGTAGTTATATTCTTGTATATAGGGGACAGTATTATAGTAGTTATATTCTTGTATATAGTGGCAGTATTATAGTAGTTATATTCTTGTATATAGGAGGCAGTATTATTGTAGTTATTTTCTTGTATATAGGGGGCAGTATTATAGTAGTTATATTCTTGTATATAGGGAGCAGTATTATAGTAGTTATATTCTTGTACATAGGAGCAGTATTATAGTAGTTATATTCTTGTATATAGGAGGCAGTATTATAGTAGTTATATTCTTGTATATAGGGACCAGTATTATAGTAGTTATATTCTTGTATATAGGGGGCAGTATTATAGTAGTTATATTCTTGTATATAGGGGGCAGTATTATAGTAGTTATATTCTTGTATATAGGGGGCAGTATTATAGTAGTTATATTCTTGTATATAGGGGGCAGTATTATAGTAGTTATATTCTTGTATATAGGGGCAGTATTATAGTAGTTATATTCTTGTATATAGGGGGCAGTATTATAGTAGTTATTTTCTTGTATATAGGAGGCAGTATTATAGTAGTTATATTCTTGTATATAGGAGCAGTATTATAGCAGTTATATTCTTGTATATAGGGGGCAGTATTATAGTAGTTATATTCTTGTATATAGGGGGGCAGTATTATAGTAGTTATATTCTTGTATATAGGAGCAGTATTATAGTAGTTATAGTCTTGTATATAGGGGTAGTAATATAGTAGTTATATTCTTGTATATAGGGGGCAGAATTATAGTAGTTATATTCTTGTATATAGGGGGGCAGTATTATAGTAGTTATATTCTTGTATATAGGAGCAGTATTATAGTAGTTATATTCTTGTATATAGGGGGCAGTATTATAGTAGTTATATTCTTGTATATAGGGGGCAGTATTATAGTAGTTATATTCTTATATATAGGAGCAGTATTATAGTAGTTATATTCTTGTATATAGGGGCAGTATTATAGTAGTTATATTCTTGTATATAGGAGCAGTAATATAGTAGTTATATTCTTGTATATAGGAGGCAGTATTATAGTAGTTATATTCTTGTATATAAGGGCAGTATTATAGTAGTTATATTCTTGTATATAGGGGGCAGTATTATAGTAGTTATATTCTTGTATATAGGGGGGAGTATTATAGTAGTTATATTCTTGTATATAGGGGACAGTATTATAGTAGTTATATTCTTGTATATAGGGGCAGTATTATAGTAGTTATATTCTTGTATATAGGGGGCAGTATTATAGTAGTTATATTCTTGTATATAGGGGGGAGTATTATAGTAGTTATATTCTTGTATATAGGGGACAGTATTATAGTAGTTATATTCTTGTATATAGTGGCAGTATTATAGTAGTTATATTCTTGTATATAGGGGCAGTATTATAGTAGTTATATTCTTGTATATAGGGGCAGTATTATAGTAGTTATATTCTTGTATATAGGAGCAGTATTATAGTAGTTATATTCTTGTACATAGGGGGCAGTATTATAGTAGTTATATTCTTGTACATAGGGGGGAGTATTATAGTAGTTATATTCTTGTATATAGGGAACAGTATTATAGTAGTTATATTCTTGTATATAGGAGCAGTATTATAGTAGTTATATTCTTGTACATAGAAGCAGTATTATAGTAGTTATATTCTTGTATATAGGAGGCAGTATTATAGTAGTTATATTCTTGTATATAGGGGCAGTATTATAGCAGTTATATTCTTGTATATACAGTGAAGGAAATAAGTATTTGATCCCTTGCTGATTTTGTAAGTTTGCCCACTGTCAAAGACATGAACAGTCTAGAATTTTTAGGCTAGGTTAATTTTACCAGTGAGAGATAGATTATATATAAAAAAAAAAAAGCAGAAAATCACATTGTCAAAATTATATATATTTCTTTGCATTGTGCACAGAGAAATAAGTATTTGATCCCTTTGGCAAACAAGACTTAATACTTGGTGGCAAAACCCTTGTTGGCAAGCACAGCAGTCAGACATTTTTTTGTAGTTGATGATGAGGTTTGCACACATGTTAGATGGAATTTTGGCCCACTCCTCTTTGCAGATCATCTGTAAATCATTAAGATTTCGAGGCTGTCGCTTGGCAACTCGGATCTTCAGCTCTCTCCATAAGTTTTCGATGGGATTAAGGTCTGGAGATTGGCTAGGCCACTCCATGACCTTAATGTGCTTCTTTTTGAGCCACTCCTTTGTTGCCTTGGCTGTATGTTTCGGGTCATTGTCGTGCTGGAAGACCCAGCCACGAGCCATTTTTAATGTCCTGGTGGAGGGAAGGATGTTGTCACTCAGGATTTGACGGTACATGGCTCCATCCATTCTCCCATTGATGCAGTGAAGTAGTCCTGTGCCCTTAGCAGAGAAACACCCCCAAAACATAATGTTTCCACCTCCATGCTTGACAGTGGGGACGGTGTTCTTTGGGTCATAGGCAGCATTTCTCTTCCTCCAAACACGGCGAGTTGAGTTAATGCCAAAGAGCTTAATTTTAGTCTCATCTGACCACAGCACCTTCTCCCAATCACTCTCAGAATCATCCAGATGTTCATTTGCAAACTTCAGACGGGCCTGTACATGTGCCTTCTTGAGCAGGGGGACCTTGCGGGCACTGCAGGATTTTAATCCATTACGGCGTAATGTGTTACCAATGGTTTTCTTGGTGACTGTGGTCCCAGCTGCCTTGAGATCATTAACAAGTTCCCCCCGTGTAGTTTTCGGCTGAGCTCTCACCTTCCTCAGGATCAAGGATACCCCACGAGGTGAGATTTTGCATGGAGCCCCAGATCGATGTCGATTGACAGTCATTTTGTATGTCTTCCATTTTCTTACTATTGCACCAACAGTTGTCTCCTTCTCACCAAGCGTCTTACTTATGGTTTTGTAGCCCATTCCAGCCTTGTGCAGGTCTATGATCTTGTCCCTGACATCCTTAGAAAGCTCTTTGGTCTTGCCCATGTTGTAGAGGTTAGAGTCAGACTGATTAATTGAGTCTGTGGACAGGAGTCTTTTATACAGGTGACCATTTAAGACCGCTGTCTTTAATGCAGGCACCAAGTTGATTTGGAGCGTGTAACTGGTCTGGAGGAGGCTGAACTCTTAATGGTTGGTAGAGGATCAAATACTTATTTCTCTGTGCGCAATGCAAATAAATATATAATTTTGACAATGTGATTTTCTTTTTTTTTTTTAATATAATCTATCTCTCACTGGTAAAATTAACCTAGCCTAAAAATTCTAGACTGTTCATGACTTTGACAGTGGCCAAACTTACAAAATCAGCAAGGGATCAAATACTTATTTCCTCCACTGTAGGAGCAGTATTATAGTAGTTATATTCTTGTACATAGGGGGCAGTATTATAGTAGTTATATTCTTGTATATAGGGGGCAGTATTATAGTAGTCATATTCTTGTATATAGGGAGCAGTATTATAGCAGTTATATTCTTGTATATAGGAGGCAGTATTATAGTAGTTCTATTCTTGTATATAGGGGCAGTATTATAGTAGTTATATTCTTGTATATAGGGGCAGTATTATAGTAGTTATATTCTTGCACATAGGGGGTAGTATTATAGTAGTTATATTCTTGTATATAGGGGCAGTATTATAGTAGTCATATTCTTGTATATAGGGGGCAGTATTATAGTAGTTATATTCTTGTATATAGGAGGCAGTATTATAGTAGTTATATTCTTGTATATAGGAGGCAGTATTATAGTAGTTATATTCTTGTGTATAGGGGCAGTATTATAGCAGTTATATTCTTGTATATAGGGGCAGTATTATAGTAGTTATATTCTTGTATATAGGAGGCAGTATTATAGTAGTTATATTCTTGTGTATAGGGGCAGTATTATAGCAGTTATATTCTTGTATATAGGGGCAGTATTATAGTAGTTATATTCTTGTATATAGGGAGCAGTATTATAGTAGTTATATTCTTGTATATAGGAGGCAGTATTATAGTAGTTATATTCTTGTATATAGGGGGGAGTATTATAGTAGTTATATTCTTGTATATAGGGGACAGTATTATAGTAGTTATATTCTTGTATATAGTGGCAGTATTATAGTAGTTATATTCTTGTATATAGGGGCAGTATTAGGGCGGGTTCACACATGGCGGAATTCCACTTAAATTCCGCTGCGGACACTCCGCAGCGTTAATCCGCAGCGGAGCCGTTTCTCCATTGACTTTCACTTTAATTTAGCAGTGTTCGTTTACACGATGCGTACAATTCCGCTGCGGAGCATAGGCTGCGGAGCGGAATTTGGTGTCCGCAGCATGCTCTGTCTGTTGCGGAGCAGTGGCGGACTCATGGCGGAATTTCTCCATTGACTTCAATGGAGATTCTAAGTTCCGCAATGAAGTCCGCAGCTGTCATGCACATGTCATGTGTGCTGCGGATGCGTCTTGCTTTTTTAACTTGACATTTCTTCATTCTGGCTGGACCTAGGTATTTCTAGGTCTACAGCCAGACTGAGGAAGTCAATGGGGCTCCCGTAATGACGGGAGCGTTGCTAGGAGACGTCTGTAAATAGTCACTGTCCAGGGTGCTGAAAGAGTTAAGCGATCGGCAGTAACTGTTTCTGCACCCGGGACAGTGACTACCGATCCCAATATACATGTATCTGTAAAAAAACATATAAGTTCATACTTACCGAGAACTCCCTTCGTCTGTCTCCAGTCCGGCCTCCCAGGATGACGTTTCAGTGTAAGTGACGGCTGCAGCCAATCACAGGCCAAGCACAGGCTGCAGCGGTCACATGGACTGGCGCGTCATCCAGGGAGGTCGGGCTGGATGCCGAAAGAGGGACGCGTCACCAAGACAACGGCCGGTAAGTATGAAAATCGTTTACTTTCACTAGGGAAAGTGCTGTCCCTTCTCTCTATCCTGCACTGATAGGGAGAAGGGAAGCACTTTTCCCGCAGTCTGCAGCAGCTAGTCCGCATCAATGTACTGCACATTTTGTGCAGATCCGCTGCAGAATCTGCAACGCAGATTCTGTGCGGCATCGATGCGGACAGTTGCGGAGGAATTCCGCCATGTGTGGTCATGCCCTTATAGTAGTTATATTCTTGTATATAGGGGCAGTATTATAGTAGTTATATTCTTGTATATAGGGGCAGTATTATAGTAGTTATATTCTTGTATATAGGGGCAGTATTATAGTAGTTATATTCTTGTATATAGGGGGCAGTATTATAGTAGTTATATTCTTGTATATAGGGGGGAGTATTATAGTAGTTATATTCTTGTATATAGGGGACAGTATTATAGTAGTTATATTCTTGTATATAGTGGCAGTATTATAGTAGTTATATTCTTGTATATAGGGGCAGTATTATAGTAGTTATATTCTTGTATATAGGAGGCAGTATTATAGTAGTTATATTCTTGTATATAGGGGCAGTATTATAGTAGTTATATTCTTGTATGTAGGGGCAGTATTATAGCAGTTATATTCTTGTATATAGGGGCAGTATTATAGTAGTTATATTCTTGTACATAGGGGGTAGTATTATAGTAGTTATATTCTTGTATATAGGGGCAGTATTATAGTAGTTATATTCTTGTATATAGGGGGCAGTATTATAGTAGTTATATTATTGTGTATATAGGAGCAGTATTATAGTAGTTATATTCTTGTATATAGGGGCAGTATTACAGTAGTTATATTCTTGTACATAGGGGGTAGTATTATAGTAGTTATATTCTTGTATATAGGGGACAGTATAGTGGTTATATTCTTGTATATAGGAGGAGTATTATAGTAGTTATATTCTTGTATATAGGCAGCAGTATTATAGTAGTTATATTCTTGTATATAGGAGGCAGTATTATAGTAGTTATATTCTTGTATATTGGGGCAGTATTATATTAGTTATATTCTTGTATATAGGGGGCAGTATTATAGTAGTTATATTCTTGTATATAGAGGGCAGTATTATAGTAGTTATATTCTTGTATATAGAAGCAGTATTATAGTCGTTATATTCTTGTATATAGGAGCAGTATTATAGTAGTTATATTCTTGTATATAGGGAGAAGTATTATAGTAGTTATATTTTTGTATATAAGAGCAGTATTATAGTAGTTATATTCTTGTATATAGGGGGCATTATTACAGAAGTTATATTCTTGTATATAGGGGTAGTATTATAGTAGTTATATTTTTGTATATAAGAGCAGTATTATAGTAGTTATATTCTTGTATATAGGAGCAGTATTGTAGTAGTTATATTCTTGTACATAGGAGGCAGTATTATAGTAGTTATATTCTTGTATATAGGAGCAGTATTATAGTAGTTATATTCTTGTATATAGAGGGCAGTATTATAGTAGTTATATTCTTGTATATAGGAGCAGTATTATAGTAGTTATATTCTTGTACATAGGTGCAGTATTATAGTAGTTATATTCTTGTACATAGGTGCAGTATTATAGTAGATATATTCTTGGTAATGACATATCTTTCACAGGTTGCATCAATTTTTCAAAAGGTTTTGTCATTTATTAGATCTCCACCTTGCTCGTTTTTAATGGTCTGAAATGCTCTGTCGATTAATTTTATGTATTTTTTAGAGGTCAGAGCTTAATTTTTTTTTATTACAGAACACTTCTGGGAGCTTAGGAAATTACTGAAGATAAATTATTGAATTTAATGGAAGCTGAATAATTCTGTACGCTGTGAGCTCCCCCTAGTGGTGACTGCAGTTACCCATAATTTTTTCATGTAATCCTATGGCTGTATCCCAGAATTAATGAAAAAGAAAAGAAAATCAGACATAATATCGAGCATGACAATGTCTTTCTAACAAAATGTATTTTTAGAGGGAGGGCCCAGCCCTATATAACTCAAGAAGCGGGAGAGCCTGTAGGAGGGGGTAGAACTCCACGTTGTATGTCAGCAGTGCTGTATGCCGGCTCGCTCCTCATTTTATCTAAAGTGCTAGCTCTCCTGTGTGTTTCTTACTGTGTACGTCTCCATTCACACTACAAGCCGTGTTTCTGAATAAAAGCTTCTTCTCTACTTCTTTACTGACAAGCAGAGGAGGCTTTTCTATTGGCTGGTGGCAGTTGGAGAGTGGAACTTAGCACATGCGCCCTCCCTCAATCGGCTCAGAAGGACGTGCACATTACTATACAATTTTAACACCAGGGGGCGCCATTATAATGAAGTAAAGGGAATATCTCCCAACTGGAGTATTTCTGTAACACAAGATAAAATACAAAACTAATTAATTTTTAATGCTAAATTATATTGCAACAACATTTAAAACTAGAACAACCCCTTTAAAGGAAATCTCCACTTTGCATTATATATTTACAACATTCTATGGTATAAGTATATATAAAGACACTTTGCTTTACTTCTCTTGATCTGCTTTGTTATGATATGGTGTTTTAGGGCAAAGCCTCACGTAGCGGAATTGCTCTGGAATTCCGCTGCGGACCCATTTCTCCATTGCCTTCCACTGCTTTTTAGTAGTGTTCGTTTAGACGATGCGGAAAATTCCGCTGCGGAGCATAGGCTGCGGTGCGGAATTTGGTGTCCGCAGCATGCACTGGATGTTGCGGAGTTGTGACGGACTGGTTGCAGACTCATTGCGGAAGTTCTCCATTGACTTCAATGGACATTCTAAATTCCGCAATGAAGTCCGCAGCTGTCATGCACATGTTATGTGTGCTGCGGAGCGTATTGTTTTTTTGACATGACATTTCTTCATTCTGGCTGGACCTATGTATTTCTAGGTCTATAGCCAGACTGAGGAAGTCAATGGGGCTCCCGGAATTACGGGTGACTACGTGTGTGCACAGGTAATTACGGGAGCGTTGCTAGGCGACGTCAGTAAATAGTCACTGTCCAGGGTGCTGAAAGAGTTAAGCGATCGGCAGTAACTGTTTCTGCCCCCTGGACAGTGACTACCGATCCCAATATACAGCAACCTGTAAAAAAAATAGATGTTCATACTTACCGAGAACTCCCTGCTTCTTCCTCCAGTCCGGCTTCCCAGGATGACGTTAAGTGAAGGCTGCAGCCAATCAAAGGCCAATCACAGGCTGCAGCGGTCACATGGACTGCCGCGTCATCCAGGGAGGTCGGACTGGATGCCGAAAGAGGGACGCGTCACCAAGACAAAGGCCGGTAAGTATGAAATTCTTTTACTTTCACTAGGGAAAGTGCTGTCCCTTCTCTCTATCCTGCACTGATAGAGAGAAGGGAAGCACTTTCACCTCAATACGCAACGGCCAGTCCGCATCAATTTACTGCACATTTTGGGCAGATCCGCAACAGAATCTGCAACGCAGATTCTGTGCGGCATTGATGCGGACAGTTGCGGAAGAAATACGCCACGTGGGGCCATGCCCTTATTCTCCCTTCACACAGAAAGGCACGCTTTTTGGAACGTTTTTCATTGAGTGCCGCGGGCAAAAAACGCTTTCTCTGCCTCCCATTGATGTCAATGGGAGGTCAGAGATGGAAACCCCCGAAGAAAGGGCATGTCGCTTCTTTTTAACCGCGATTGTTTTTTTCCTCTAGCAGGAAAAAAACGCCTCCGCTTCCAATTGAAATCAATAGGAGGCAAATTCGGACGTTTTTTGCCACGGTTTCCGACACGGTTTCCGTGGCAAAAACAGCCGCAAAATACTCTGTGTGAACAGGGACTGAGACTCATGACTATCTACAGAGTGGAGCTGAACCGCACACCGATTCCAACAGATTTTTTTACTTTTACTTTGGCTGTGAATGGAGAGGAAACAACATACAGCTCAGAATCAGTGCAAAATAAGTAAAGATTCTTTAAGTGAAATGTTTTTAAAAGGAGAACTGTCTTTTAGGGGTAAAGCCGGACATGGCAGATTTGCAGGGCGGATTCCACATTGCAAATCCGCAACAATTTGCAGTACAATACGATTTTTTTTTTATTTTTTTAAATCGGCATTGAAATCAAAGCATGCTGTGGATTTCACATTTTGCAATGCGTACGGTGAAATGTGCGGCAAATCTATGACAAAATCCGTATGTGACAAGTGAATAAATCCGAAATAGAATTGGCCAAGAATCCATGGCAGAAATCTGAGGCTCACCTTCGGATATCTACTGTGGATTTGTAGTTTCATGTGCCGCTGATCCGTACCAACGTTAACTGAATATGCGCGGAAACTGCATCGAGATTTTGCATTAGGCGGTATTAATCCCTTCGCGCCCCCCGACGTAATAGCACCTCCTGGTGCGTATGGAGTGGGCTCACGTGTTGCTGTGCATTACAGATGACACCCGGGACTAATGGCCAGGAATAGCAATCGCGCTGGGCCTGGCGGTTTAAACCTTTAAATGCCACGGACCGCAAAATCCAAGGCATAAGAAAGAGGGGGCGGCCCCCTCTGACAGCACATCACAACCCCGCCCCCCCGTGCCGCGATCACGGGGTGCCGATGGTTGACATGGCAGCCCATGGGCCTAATGAAGGCCCCCCAGGTCTTCCTTCATACAGAAGCCTGTAAAAATGACAATATACTGCGATACATTATTGTTTTGTACCATCGATCTAACAATCGCCGGTTCAAGTCCCCTAGAGGGACTAATATAATGTGTAAAAAAAAAAAGTTTAATAAAGTTTTTAGTAGCGGAAAAAGTATTAAAAAGTTCAAAAAGCGCTCCCATTTTCCAATTTTTACTCTAAAGTAATGTAAAAAAATAAACAAAATTGGTATCGCTGCATCTGTAAAAGTCTGAACTATTACAATATAACTTGATTTAACTCGCACGGTGAACGGCGTAAAAAATTTTTTTTATACATTTTCGTTTTTTTGGTTGCCTTAGCTCTAAAAAAAAATGTAATAAAAAGCGATCAAAAAGCTGTTTGTACCAAAAAAGAGTACCAATAAAATCTACAAAATCTACGGAAAATAAAAAAAAGTTATGGCTCTCAGAATGTGGGGAAAGAATTTTTTTATCTTTGTAAAAGTAGTAAAATATAAAAAAAACTCTATAAATTTGGTATCACCGTAATCATATTGAGACGCAGAATAAAGTTACGTTGTCGTTTTTACCGCACGGTGAAAGCCGTAAAAATAAAACTCAAAAAACAATGGCGGAATCACATTTTTTCCAATTTCAGCCCACAAAGACATTTTTTTCAGTTTCCCAGTACATTATATGGAACTTTATATTTTATGGCGCCAAAAGAAACTACAACTCCTCATAGCTCTCGCACCGCTCGACTGACGGGAAAAATAAGAAAAATGATGGCTCTAGGGAGGCGGGGAATGAAACACGAAAATGAAAAATCAAAAAATGGCTTAGTCCTGAAAGGGTTAAATTCCGCATGCAGAAAATTCCGCCCCGTGTAAACAACAGGGCGCTTTTCCATTCAAATACACAAAGTTTTCGTAACAAAATACGTGTGAAAATCAGCTGTGTGAACATGGCCTTACCGGAAATTAGAGACAAACTAAAGTTCGGACACAATTACGTTGATGATAAAGCCGCTCGGCTGCGCAGGACAGGTTGTCATAGCTACAGCTGAAACTTTTTGGAAGGTTGACATCTTAGATACGTCTATCGTCCATATTATGTAAGGTGAAAAAGTATCAAAAAATGTATCTACACAGCTGTAAAAAAAAAAGTATTTGCCCGGATGCCCCTTATTCAGGGTTGCCAATCTCCACTTCAGAAATTTCTGGACAACAGAGCTAAAAATCACGGACAGACCAAAAAATTTTACGGACACATTACAAAATCAAGAGTAAGTGATAATAAAGAACATAAGTAACACCTTTTATAAGTGATCACACAAGTGGGATAGTAAAGATAAGAACGTGAGCTGAATTAAAAACCGATTAGAGTAATACAATTAAGATATTAATAATACAAAAAAAAAAAAAAAGTAGTCGAGGGTCAATTCAATTGCGGCGGGCATTGTCTCGGTCTCTCCCGCCGGCGAGGTCTGTCTGCTGCGTGGGGGTGGTAACTGGTCAGAGACTCAGAGTCAGACTGGCTGCCGCTAATTAAGTGCAGGAAAGCTACAAGCGGGCCTGTGATTGGTGAGTCCGACACTCAATCCACCCACACCCACCCGCCTGGTCTCGGGACATGAGGTGACGACCAGGTGACTCACACGTCACTGGTCCCGGCAAGACCCAATGACGGTCTGTGTGTCTCTGAGGTCACCTCAGTCAGAGACCGTCACACGCTCCTCCTCCGCAGCCGCTCCATGTCCACTCTCCTCCTAATTGCCACCCGTTTCCCTACTGGTTTGCCCTGTGTCTGCGCATGTAAGTGTTAGCGCATGCGCAGTGCAAATCATGGGAGGGAACGGAAGAAATCCCGGACAGTGTTTTTTTTCTGCCCGAAGCTACAGACGCAGAAAAAAACACGACGTTTTTACGGACTGTCCCTATATTTACGGACGGTTGGCAACCCTGCCCATATTGCATATTTGCCAATATTGTAGAAATTAAGTAATTAAGAAATTAATTGTAGCCAATTAACCTAAGGGCTTATTTAGCCGAATGTTGAAATCATCCATGTGGCGGATATTCTTTTAACGGACAGTGAAAATATAAGTAATGTCCTATTTTTACAGATCCCTCAATATACTTATGCCTATGAGGGATCTGTGAAAACAGGTCCAGTAGGGATGCAAATCAGCTGTTTTTCACACGGTCATCTTAGTGAGAACATACAAACTCCATGCATATATCGTCCTTAGTTGGATTTGAACCCTGGGCCCCAGTACAAGCAGGGGTGTGGGTGTATACACGTATCATAGAGGCCCATGGAGAAAGTGACTCCAGCCCTGTTGGTCTCATCCTTTTGCTACTGGTTAGTGAGCAGGGTCAGCCTTACAGGTGTGCGACATGTGTGATCTGACAGGGTGAATAAACTGCCCCTGCTGAAGGGGGCGCCACAGATGACCTGGCACCTGAGACTTGTAACCACCACATCTCTCAATATCAATTGTATAATGGTTTTATGAAAACATTTGCATAACAGTGTTATTAGGTTACTTTGTATGGAGCTATTATTTGGTGACTATAAGTTGGTATTATTTCA
This sequence comes from Rhinoderma darwinii, assembly GCF_050947455.1. NCBI lineage: Eukaryota > Metazoa > Chordata > Amphibia > Anura > Rhinodermatidae > Rhinoderma > Rhinoderma darwinii. The sequence continues at coordinate 14,691,817 of NC_134691.1, read as the reverse complement.
GCACTGTATTGAGGGATTTACTTTATGTGACATCGTGCGGCGCTGATACTTACACTATAATATTTTTGCAGTATATTTGTGGTGGCGGCGCTGAATAATACTGTTGTTTAAGGAACTGTATGGAAGTATTATTGTCCAAAGTGTGGCACTCTATGGTGTGGATATTTATACACTATAAGGCAGTACACCATATGGGGGAATGACAATATAGGGGGCCGCACAGGGAATCATGCAATGTAAGGCCGGCAGTGGTATTGAGAAACTGAGCAGGACTCCCCTCTCCAGAAGAACTGCAATTTCCATAAGCAAGGGTGGGTGGATATTGGCATTCGACCCAAGAGTCAGGGAAAGGGCATATAGGGGGAATTGGTCTTTGCTATATGGGGTTCGTCTCTTCTATGTATGCCACTGAAAGCAAGTCTACACCTAAACGTACTAACAGAAAAATCCTGACTTGAGCCCTATGGGGATGCTGTGGCCGGACCTGAAGAAGTTCACAAAGGAAACCGACCATTGAGTCCCCATTAAGGCCGTGCAGCATACAGTGGCCTGAAATTCTTCAACAATCATCTGATCGACTGATATCAAGCCATGGGAAGGGTTAATAAACAATTATTGCTGCAAAGTTGGTGCAACGGGATGTAACAAAAACAACAATATTTAGCTAAAAAGAATTCCCGTAATTTGCTGAATCTTGTCCAATCTCTTTCCTGAGCAGGTTTCCGTCAGTATCTTACACATCATCGTATTCCGCCAAAGTTTTTTCATCTGTGTTCTGAACTTTTTCACGTCCATTATCTGTCAGTTTAATCAAGCCTATATTCATACAATATGTGCAAAGAGCAGCCATCTTGGGACCATCTATATAGAGCGCCTCACGGCTTATATTTTTATTTTAAGTACATAGGTCACATTCAATGGGAATTATAAAACTGAGATGTACTCTGAGCAACAACCAATGTGTCCTTTCTAGAAGGTCAATTTCTTCTTCTTCTTCTTCTTCTTCTTCTTCTTCTTCTTCTCTTGCTGTTGGCGATAAAAACTTCAAATTCCATCAAGTTCTGACAGTCGAAGGAGAGCCACCTTAAAGGGGTTATCCGGAAACCAAAAATTGCTACCCACACATTATGTTATATTTTAAGAAGGCACTTACTCAGCGCTCACCCGAGCGCTTCTGCCGCTTTGTTTTAGCGATCGTTGGGGTCTCAGTGCTCAGACCGCCACCGATCAAATCTTCTGACATGTCACTATGACGTCAGAAGTTTTTTGAACGTTTAGTTACCCTTTAAAACCTGTTGCGTGAAGCTCTCCCGTTTCCTCTTACTTGATGACGCGCCGACACCGACCCCCATGTCGGCCCATCACCAATCACATGACAGCAGGAGAGGCTGGCTTTCTCGCCAATAGAGCATCCTTGTGCATGCGCAGTCGGAACTAGGGGAAGTAAGTAACAGGTAAGTGGTGGGCGGGGAATCCTGGGCAAAGAGGAAAGCAATGGATGCCCAGAAGAGATGGTGCAATTCCCGCCTCATACCTGGAAGGAGAAGACCATGTCTGCAGCGATATCGGGGTTTGGTGAGTAACCCTGAAAGAATGTTTTGGGAGTTGAAATTATGTCTTATGATGAAGGAACCTTTTTTAAATTATTTTGGGAATTTTTTTTATTTTTGGGTTGTCGGATAACCTCTTTAAGCTATCTATAGAAACAAGTGAGATTCATAAGTTTATAGGCCCTTTTGGGTAGCTTTCTACTTGGGTACGTTGGCAGCCACCAGTTGCCCAAGTGGTAAGTGATCTGCTCCAGAGTCAGCTTCATTTGGAATGGTCTTCTGCTGGACCTCCCTGGCCCTGTTGTAGCCAAGTCCCATTGTCATGAGAGAACCTAGGCCCATCGAAGGATCCTCGATTCCTCTCGTGGGTCAATTGAAACCTGATTTGGTGGGACTCGGCGTGTATATTTCCTTTTACCATAAAGGAAAGACGAGAAATAGATGTCTCCTAAACCAGATAAGGATCCGGCCAAGCTAGAAGATCGCATTCTAGAATTTGCCAAATTTATGAGAACTAATAAAATTTGCAATTATTTTTGAGATCCTCAATGATATTCAGTGATTTAGATACACGTTAAGTAACATGTTGTCATTAAAGTAGATCCTTTGTCAGACTTTGTTGCCCTATATAAGGGCAGCATAGTATGGGGACAAGTTCGCTCTCCTATTGCCAAAATGGCACAATAAAATATTGTGCTGTTTGGCTAATAGGAGTGATCAGAGATTACACTGGGTGTATTGATGAGGGGATTGCTCCCCGCTTCCCCTAACATAGGGCAGCATAGTCTGATGAAAGATCCATTTCTAAGCCCAAGGGAAGGTCAATCCTTTAGCCGTTGTTCCCTATAGGGTCTTCCACTTCCGGTCAGAGGTTTTTCATATTCAGTCCCCGTTTCATAGCTATTGGTTTTACTTTGAGGCATTGAATTAAAGGTGTTGTCTGATTTAGAAAACTCTTCCCTAATGGGTATTGGAGAATCTCTGAAATAATAGAAGGGATCTTCTGTGATCCTCATCCTTTAGCCTGAGTGAAGAGTGGCCACAAAGAGCGTCTAACGTTCCGGAGGACCCGTCAATATGGCACATTATACCGAGATCCCATTTTATTTCCATGAGAATTGTGTAATGCATAATTTCTCCTTTGGTGGCGCTGCAGGAAAACTGAACAAGTTCAGAAAGAGATTTCTGCCGATTGTTGGGGGTCCCAGCAGCAGGACAACCTGTGATCAGCTTATCATCAGGGGACCCTTCTAAAAAATATATTTTTTAATGTGGAGGGCCCCTTAAAGTGATTTAGTTTATATTATTTTGTATTTAATTTCAGATTCTTTGGTTCTTTGGTTTGAGTCATTTTGTTGGCTCCCCCGATGTTAAACAGATGACAGACCCACAAGTATATTCTGCTAATACATTATATTATCAACCCCTGAAGGTTGCAACCAATTGTGGCCTTAAAGGAGTTTTCCCATGATAGGACACAAAAAAGTCATAGAGTGGGAAGGGGTTAAATAACCCTTCAGAGGACATTGCAATTTTATACAGTATTACAGTATTTAATATTTCAGGGTCAATCATGTAGAATTAGAACGCAATTATCCGGCTTATTACAGTGAATTATTTCATTTCTATACATAAAACGTGCGGTGGTTTTTGTAATGTCATTATTATATTAGCAAATATGATTTATAAGAAGCTGGATGGTAGAAATTATAAAAACTGCGCAAATTAAATTACAGGTGTACGTAGGGGGTCAAAAAAATTCTCTGTAATATTTTATTACTGGACTCAATAAATGCATTTATAGTTTTTTGACAGACCTTGACTTTTAACCCGTTCCATGCCGTGGCCCAGGGGCGGATTACAATGAGGGAAATATGGGCAAGTGCCCGGGGCCCGAGGCTGGAAGGGGGCCCAGTTCGCCCCGGTTCTCTCTTACCGGTTGTTAAAATTACAGCCGGTTCAGAGAACCGGAGTGAAGTGGGACCGCTCACCCAACCAGTGGCTATACACTACACTACGCACTACACAATAAAAAAGTTACTATAGTAACGGGAGCCGCGTCCCGTTGCTATAGTAACGGGAGCCGCAGCCCGTTACTATAGTAACTACAGTACTTACCTTCCTGTTTCCGGTGCGCAGCGCATGACGTCACCACCATCCTGGGTCAGGACATCCGCCGCGGCTGAAGAGCAGGGTAAGTTTGATACCCCTTCTGCTTGAAGCTGATGGCTTGGGGTCCGACTCCCAGGACCCCCGCCAATCACCTGTTTTGAATGGGTGCTTCCCCTTCATTCCGGTCACTTGCTCACACTGAATCCGTGTGGGCGATTCACAGTGTGAGCGAGTAAGTGAAATGAAGGGGAAGCAGCTCTCGTACGAGTGCTGCGGCCCCTTCAAAACAGCTGATTGGGGGGTCCCGGGAGACGGACCCCGACACATCAGCTATTGATGGCCTATCCTCAGGATAGGCCATCAATGTTTAGGGACTGGACAATCCCTTTAAGCCTAGAGGGCCCATGAGACAGGATCACAGATTGTGTGATGCTGTCTGCTGGGCCCTGTATCTAAGCCAATCACATGGTAGGCTTAGATACAAGGCCTATGTGTGATCCTGTCTGCTGGGCCCTCTATCTAAGCATCTTACATAAGCACATGGTAGGCTTAGATACATGGCCCATGTGTGATCCTGTCTGATGGACCCTGTATATAAGCCTACCATACGTGTTACTAATCGTTTTTGTTGTGTTTATGGTTTTTTTACAGGTTCGGTCGTTGGACTACGTCGGATTCGAGGACTAGTTCGATGACGGCGTTTTTATTATCAATAAAATCGTTAATGAGGGTTGTCTGGGTGGTTTTTATTTCAATAAAATATTTTTTTTATGTCTTTGTTTGTTTTTTAAACTTTATTACTACCGCCTTAGTAATGGACGCCGGCTGATTGACAGCGTCCATTACTAAGGCGAGGCTTAGTGTTAGCCGGTACAGAGGCTAACACTAACCCCCATTATTACCCCGGTACCCACCGCCACCAGGGGTGCTGGGAAGAGCCGGGTACGATCCAGTACCTGACCATCTGTAGTGATGGTCGGACAATGGGGCGGCCGCAAGCTGGTATTATTAGGCTGGGAAAGGCCAAAAACTGTGGCCCTTCCCCCCTGGTAATGTTAACCTTCTGCTGCTGGCTGGTTATGAAAAATGGGGGGGACCACGCCAGATACAACAGCAGCAGCCTAGCATTACCAGGGGGGAAGGGTCACTGTTTTTGGCCTTTCCCAGGCTGATATTACCAGCCTGTGGCTGACCCGGTACCCGACCATCACTACAGATGTATATATTTACCTTCTCTTAAGGTAAAAGTATATGTTAAATCTACTTTTACCTTAAGAGAAGGTAAATATATACAGTAAAAACTAAATCCCAAAAACCATGGAGGAATCTCAGTTTTTTCCAATTCACCCATTATATGGTACTTTACATGGTGCCAATAAAAACGATAACTCCTCCTGGAAAAAAATAATCCTTCACACACCACTCCATTGACGTAAAAATAAAAAAGTTATAAAGCTCCTGACCACGTCAGTTACTCAAAGTATTCTGCTTTCTTTCTTCTATATGGCTCATTCCACTTTTACAGCTAAATTAAAACCGTGCCAGATCTGTGGCCGAGGAAACAGAAATCTGCAAATATATACGGTACAGCATCTTCGGAGTTCGCGGTGGGGAGGGGCAGACCTGAAAAAGTGCCCGGGGCCCATGGTACCCTTAATCCGCCCCTGCCATGGCCATAACAGTTACGTGACCTATACCACATAAGGAGACACCAGTATTATAATTGGCACATGGTAGGTGGGGGCCCGGTTACAGATTTTGAATCATGACCCTGAATATTGGAGTTACGCCTTTGTCTGTATAGCCCCAGCAGAGTGATATCATGCGTATAACATAAAAGTTCAGAAGTCACTGCATAAATCTCTACTAGAACACCATGCCGCAATTAAATAAAATTCCATGATGAGAAAATAAAAAAATCAGTCATGAAAGGGTTACACAGAATTTTTCTAGGGCTCTTAGACTCCATAAAAGTTCAGTAAGAGCCATTAACCCCTTAAGGACGCAGCCTAGTTTTGGCCTTAAGGCTCAGAGCCCATTTTTCAAATCTGACATATTTCACTTTATGTGGTAATAACGTCGGAATGCTTAAACCTACCCAAGCGATTCTGAGATTGTTTTCTCGTGACACATTGGGCTTCATGTTCGTGGTAAAATTTGGTCGATATATTCAGTGTTGGTGAAAAATTTCAAAATGTAGAGAAAATTTTGAAAAAATTGCATTTTTCAGAATTTAAATGCATCTGCTTGTAAAACAGACGGTTATACCACCCAAAATAGTTTCTAGTTCACATTTCCCATGTGTCTACTTTAGATTGGCATCGTTTTTTGAACATTATTTTATTTTTCTTGGACGTTACAAGGCTTAGAACATAAACAGCAATTTCTCATATTTTTAAGAAAATTTCAAAAGCCTTTTTTTTAAGGTACCTCTTGAGTTCTGAAGTGGCTTTGTGGGGCCTATGTATTAGAAACCCTGATAAAACACCCCATTTTAAAAACTAGACCCCTCAAAGTATTCAAAACAGCAGTTAGAACGTTTTTTAACCCTTCAGGCATTTCACAGGAATTAAAGCAAAGTGGAGGTGAAATTTGCAAATTTCATTTTTCTTGCTGAATTTCAATTTTATTAATTTTTTTTTCTGTAACACAGAAGGTTTTACCAGAGAAACACTACTAAATACGTATTGTCCAGATTCTGCAGTTTTTAGAAATGTCCCACATGTGGCCCTACTGCGCTCGTGGACTAAAACACAAGCCCTAGAAGCAAAGAAGCACCTAGTGGATTTTGAGTCCTCTTTTTTATTAGAATATATTTTAGGCAGCATGCCAGGTTTGAAGAGGTGTTGAGGTGTCAAAACAGTAGGAATCCCCCAATAGTGACCCCATTTTGGAAACTACACCCCTCAAGGAATTCATTTAGGGTTGTTGTTACCATTTTGACCGCACAGTTTTTTCACAGCACGTATTTGAATTGGGCTCTGAAATGAAAAAAATGTCATTTTTTCCAATAAAATGTCATTTGTGATCAAAATTTCTTATTTTCACAAGGAACAAAATACCCCATTTTGTTGCCCAATTTGTCCTTAGTGTGGCAATACCCCATTTGTGGTGATAAACTGCCGTTTGGGCCCATGGGAGGGCTCAGAAGGAAAGGAGCGCTATATGTTTGTTGGAGTCCAGATTTTGTTGGATTGGTTTTCGGGTGCCATGTCGCATTTGCAGAGCCTCAGAGGTATCAAAGCAATGGAAACCCACCAAAAGTGACCCCATTTTGGAAACTACACCCCTCAAGGAATTCATTTATGGTTGTTGTTAGCATTTTGACCACACAGTTTTTTCACAGCACCTATTTCAATTGGGCTGTGACATTAAAAAAATGACATTTTTTCCAATAAGATGTAATTTTTTACCAAAATTTCTTATTTTCACAGGGAACAAAATACTCAATTTTGTTGCCCAATTTCTCCTGAGTGCATCAATACCCCATTTGTGGCAATAAACTGCCGTTTGGGCCCATAGGAGGCCTCAGAAGGGAAGGAGCGCTGTGTGTTCTTTGGAGTACAGATTTTGCTGGTTTGGTTTTCGGGTGCCATGTCGCATTTGCAGAGCCCCAGAGGTATCAAAGCAATGGAAACCCACTAGAAGTGACCCCATTTTGGAAACTACACCCCTCAAGGAATTCATTTATGGGTAATGTGACCATTTAGACTCCATAGTTTCTTCACAGAACTAATTTGAATTGGGCTGGGAATTAAAAAAATATATATTTTTTCCAATAATATGTCATTTTAGCTCAAAAATTCTTATTTTCACAAGAAATAAAATACTCCATTCTGTTGCCCAATTTGTCCTGAGTGCGGCAATACCCCATTTGTGGTGATAAACTGCCGTTTGGGCCCATGGGAGGGCTCAGAAGGAAAGGAGCGCTGTGTGTTCTTTGGAGTCCAGATTTTGCTGGATTGGTTTTCGGGTGCCATGTCGCATTTGCAGAGGCCCAGAGGTATCAAAGCAATAGAAACCAACCACAAATGACCCCATTTTGGAAACTACACCCCTCAAGGACTTCATTTATGGGTGTTGTGACCATTTTGACCCCATAGTTTTTTCACAGAATGTATTTGAATTGGGCTGGGAATGAAAACAAAATTATTTTTTTCAAATAATATGTAGTTTTGGCTGAAAATTTCTTATTTTCACAAGAAACAAAATACCCCATTCTGTTGCGCAATTTGTTCTGAGGGCCGCAATACCCCATTTGTTGTGATAAACTGCCATTTGGGCCCATGGGAGGGCTCAGAAGGAAAGGACCACCATTTGGCCTACTGGGGATTTTCTAGTGCGAAGTCATGTATGCAGAAGCCCCTGAGGTACCAGAACAGTTGAAACCCCCAAGAAGTGACCCCGTTTTAAAAACTACACCCTTAAGGCATTCATCTACATGTGTAGTGAGCATTTTGACCGGAGACCTACACCCCATAAACTGTAATGTGGGTTCTCCCGGATATGGCAATACCCTACATGTGGCTGTTATCAGCTGCCTGGACACACAGCAGGGCCCAGAGGGGAAAGACGAGGGGGGATAAGCTGTGTGGAGTGCATCAGGGTAAGTAAAATTGGGGTAAATTATAAACCAAGGGATGTATGATAAATTTTAAAACACTTTCATACAGAGCTCTGGTTATTCGGGACACGTGTCACATTGATATATTGTGTCCTCCCTTACCCCCTCTTATAGCAGACTTTGCACCTCTTTTGACTTTTTCCCTTCTTGCCAGTTTGGGGAACTTCTCCTGGAAAGTGTTGCCCTGGTACGATGCGTGTGGGCTCGCTTCCAGAAGTACTGGGTGCCCCCCCTTCTTGGTCCCTAAAGATTAGGTTCTTGATAATCACCTCTTGAAATTCCAGGAAAGTTCCCGTCTGGCCTGCACATCGACGTAGCATGTACGCATTGTACAATGCCATCTGTATGATGTGCCCGGCCAGCTTCTTATACCACACCGCATGGCGCTGTAGGGCTTCAGGGCTTGATCTTACAAGTCCATCCCTCCCATGTACCTATTGTAGTCCAGGATGCAGTCTGGTTTGGGGGTGGCCTTTCTTTCATATATCCTAAACCTGTAGGTATACCCTGATGCACTCTCACAGCTTATACATCTTCACGCCATACCTTGCCCTCTTACCCGGCAGGTACTGGCGGAATTGAACCCTCCATTTAAAATGTACCAGGGACTCATCAATAGAAATACACTTCTCAGGGGTGTATGCTGGGGAAAACCGGGCACTGGAACGGTCTAATAGGGGTCTCCGTTTATACAAACGGTCAAAACTGGGGTCATCTCGGGGTGGGCACGGCTCATTATCAGTATAATGTAAGAAGCGAAGTATTGCCTCATTTATTTATTTTTTTTAGGTTCCAGTTCAGTTCTGAAGTTGCTTTGAGGGGCCCATATATTAGAAACCCCTATCAAACACCCCATTTTAGAAACTAGACCCCTCAAAGTATCCACAACAGCATTTAGAAAGTTTATGAACCCTTTAGGTGTTTCACGGGAATTTAGAGCAAAGTAGAGGTGAAATTTACATTTTTTTTTTTGTCAGAAAATCCTCTTTATACCATTTTTTTTACAACACAAAAGGATTTATCAGAGAAACGCAACTTAATACGTATTGCCCAGATTCTGCAGTTTTGAGAAATATCCCACATGTGGCCCTCGGGCGGTAATGGACTGAAAGAGCGGCCTCCGAAGCAAAGGAGGACCTAGTGGATTTTGAGCCCTCTTTTTTATTAGGCACCATGTCCGGTTTGAAGAGGTCTTGTGGTGCCAAAACATTGGGAACTCCCCAAAAGTGACCCCAATTTGGAAACTAGACCCCTTGAGGAATCCATTGTAGTTTTCTTGGGGTGCATGCGACTTTTTGATCAGTTTTTATTCTATTTTTAGGTGGCGTGGTGACTAATAAACAGCAATTCTACTATTGTTTTTTTTTTCGTTTTTTTTTACAGCGTTCACCGTGCGCTATAAATGACATATTCACTTTATTCTGCGGGGCGATACGATTACGGCGATACCAGATGTTTATAGGTTTTTATTATGTCTTATGGCGTTTGCACAATAAAATACGTTTTGTAAACAATCATTCGCTTTTTGTGTTACCTTATTCTAAGAGCCATAAAGTTTTTATTTTTCAATCAATAAAGCCGTGCAAGGACTTATTTTTTGCGTAACGAACTGTAGTTTCGATCAGTACCATTTTTCGGTACATGCGACTTTTTGATCTCTTTTTATTCCATTTTTTGGGAGGTGAAGTGACCAAACAATTGTGATTGTGGTACGGTTTATTATTTATTTTTTTTACGGCGTTCACCGTGCGGGATAAATAATGAAATAATTTTGTAGTTCAGGCCGTTACGGACGCGGCGATACCAATTATGTATAGTTTATTTGTTTGTTTATATATTTTTATTAATAATAAAGGACTGATAAGGGAAAAAGGGGGATTTTTACTTTTAATACTTTTAAATCTTTTATTTTCTTATTTTTACACAACTTTTTTTAACTTTTTTTTTACTTTATTACTTTGTCCCACTAGGGGACGTGAGGGCAGGAGGCCCTGATCGCTATTCTAATACACTGCACTACATGCGTAGTGCAGTGTATTAGAACTGTCAGCTACTCACTGACAGCAAGCATAGTGGGTCCTGACGTTGTCAGGACCCACTAGGCTTCCGTCTATGGCATAGCCGGACGCCATTGTTTGGTGTCCGGTTGCCATAGTCACCATCGCCGGCCGCTATCGCGTAGCAGGCCGGCGATGGCAGCTTAACCCCTAAAAAGCCGCGATCTCTATAGAACGCTGCTTTTAAGGTGTTAATCAGCGGGGACACAGCGATCGGTCCCCGCTGTAGGAGCTGTGACAGCTGCTGAACAAGACAGCAGCGTCATAGCTCCTGTATGTGTCGGGAGGACGGCCGAAACGGCCGTTACTCCCGAGACGTACTATTACGGCATGGAGCGCGAACGATACAGCTGCCATGACGTAATAGTACGTCAAGGAGCGGGAAGGGGTTAAGCTATTAAGACTTGGAACAGTGGAGAATATTCCCAGGAGTACCGAATTGAAAATTACTTCAAGGGTGCGCCAACAACTCAACCAAGACGACGCAAGAATCCCAGAAGAATATCTAAAGAACTGCAGCCCCCCTTGTCTCAGCTGAGGTCCGTGTCCATAACTCCACAATAAGAAGGAGACTTGGCCAAAATGGGATTCGTAGGAGAGCAGCAAAACTAAAACCAGTTTCATCTATAAAGTACTTACCTGTCCAAGCTCGACCAATGTCTGCAGGTCTCAGCCTCCAAGGAGATTTCCGTTGCTACCACCAACCACTCACTCAACTATGTTTTTTGCTCCTCGGTTCCACCAAGGTTACCTGGAGAACTAGTTATCGGATAACCAGCATGCACTTCAAGGGGTTGTCTCAGGTTAGACATTGGTGGTGTATCGATTGGATAGGCCATCAGTGTCCATTTGGCAGGAGTCTGACTACTGTAACTTCTGGACGTATGTAACTGAGTGGCATTGACCTGTAATTCAACAAGTTATTCCAGACCTCTCTGACAAATGAAGAACATGCCACACTGTATGTATAACGATAGGATACATCGTTTTCTTAAATTAGGTGACTGTACAGCTGACCTGTAAATCACAGCAAATAAAAACTACAGTTGCCTGGGAGAGTGTAGTGAGCATGCTCGGTGACATGTGCTGAGGTCGCTGTGTAGGGAGGAGGGAGGAGGAGCTGAGCTGTGCCCATCACCTATTATCAATGGTGGATCTTGTGTTATCTGCCTCCAACTTTATAAATGAGGTGTTACTTTTCATTGTAATTTTGTCCCTCTGATGATAAAGAGGCCCCCAGTGTACACAGCACAAGCTGCAAAGTGATGTCTTATTCTATTGTGAGATCTCAGTGACCAGTGGGAAAACTGTAATATTTTTCTGTTTATACAGTATATATAAAATGGGCCATTATTTACCAGCCGAGCCTGCGGAAGCAGGTGACCCATCGTTCCCTCACACTCGTCTGTCTGGTTGGATTGCGATCACATATGGCTGAATGAACTGATGTGTTGTAAGTAATTTCTGTACTATGGGAATCACCCTAAATTATTTACTGCACCTTACTATTCCGACCTTGAAATGTATTTCCTGCTTTTGGGCTAAACATACAGCAGCCCAAGGGAGAATCCTAAAAATATAAATTTCTGAGTCTGGGATGAAGATAAATATTGTTTCGTCAGACACCGTTCCTTATTTCAATCTGGATATAGGGAGGGATGGATTGGGTTTGTAACCAATGGTAACATTGTTTGTTTGTTTTTCATCAGTAAAATACCGTGAAAAATAATTTATTCAAATGTCACTAAAATATTTACGAAGAGCATCCATTATAAAATATACTGAGCGCATTTCTGCTACCTGAGAAAATACAATTAAAAAGCAAAAAGTCACATAATAACACAGTGAGGGGTTTTCTGGAGAGCCATGAATGAGGTAGAGGTGGTCTATGGCTGGCACCTGGTTGCAAATCTATTAGCCTATCTGCAGTTCTTGCTCATGGATTGATTCTTTGTTGTTTGTGTCTGCCCTGGGTAAGCTACTGTGATATCACTTGTGGATTCTAGTCAGGTAGTCAACTGTGACATCATAAGTGAGCTTCAGTCAGGTACACTGTTATGACATCATAAGTGAGTTTTCAACCGATGAGCTGCTGTGACATCATAAGTGAGTTTAAACTATCTCCGGAGTGGATATACCATATGTTCAATCAAATTAGTAGCTGGAAATGAAGAAACACATATACTGTTCTTGCACAGGGGTGCTCAGTTGTTGAGATAGATTAGATAGATTAGATAGATAGATAGATAGATAGATAAGATAGATAAGATAGATAAGATAGATAAGATAGATAAGATAGATAGATAGATAGATAGATAGATAGATAGATAGATAGATAGATTCAGGGCCGGCGTCAGTACCCGGCGAACCCAGACAAGTGCCGGGGCCCACTGCCCTTCGGGGGGGCCCACTCGGCCGCCGAGTGCTGCCGCTGCCGTCATGGCTCCTACTAGAGTGGAATCCCGGGCCAGAGTGTTGCCGACAAGATTCTGCTTCTAGAGGGAGTCCCTGTCTAGGAGGCGGCGTGACTACTGCTGTAGCGTCTGCTACAGGGCCCGCGACAAGAGGGGGCCCATGCCGCCCGCTGTCACGGGCCCCTTTATGCCCAGTGGCGCCGCTAGCAGCTGCTATGGCTGCTACAGCGGTAGCGATGACACATTCAACAGTATCTGCATCTTTAGGATGCAGATACTAATGAACACTATGACAGAGCAGGGAGGTAGCTCTGTTCTGGGACTCTGTCTCTGGGGAAGCCCCTGACATCACTGTCCATATATAGACCGTGATGTCAGGAAGAGAGAAGGAGTCCCAGGCAGAGCGCTAGCGGCTCTGCTCCGTGACTCCGTCTGTGGGGAAGCCCCTGACATCACTGTCCATATATGGACAGTGATGTCAAGAGCAGAGCTGAAGTCCTGGGCAGAGCGATAGCAAAGACTCTGCTCCGGTACTCCTGAAGCTGAATCCCCGGCCAGAGCATCGGCAATGCTCCGGTTGGGGATTCCACTCCTAGCAGGAGCCCCAAAGGCGCTGCTTACAGGAAGGTGGGCATGTCTGGCCCTACCAAGGAGGGGGGGCTGTGTGGCACTACCTGGGAGGAGGGGCTGTGTGGCACTCCCAGGGAGTAGGGGCTGTGTGACACTTCCAGGGAGGGGGCTGCGTGGCTCTTCCAGGGGGTTTGCATAGCACTATCTACAGTGGGCACTAAATTTATGGGGGTACAAACTGGGGACCTAGCTTCTTTATGGGGGCATAAAGTGAAGTTGTTTGCCATTTTACTGCCGTCGTGAGTTCCCCCGCACAGGTGCCTACTAAGTTTGTGTCGCCCAAGGGCCCAAATAAACCTGGAGCCGGCGCTGGATAGATGATAGATAGACTACTAAAATTTTATCAAAACTGTGCCATATAGTGCTCAAATAAGAAAACCATATTTTGCAAATTTCTACAATAAATGTCCAATCATTCAGAAATAGCAGCATTATATATTTCTCAAAGAAGACTGCCATACAGTACCCAAAAAATGTGAACATATAGAGGCCAAAAAACATTGCCACCAAAAAATGCTGATATGCAGAACTCAAATAATATTGCCATACAGTGCCCTAGAACATGACATGTAGTATACAGGCTCCGTACATGCAGATACATGAGTATAGTGATCGCATATATAGGACCTCCACTTTCTTAATGCCAGGACCACACAACATACATATACAATTGTACATTCAGTGGTAAAGACCATTTATGCACAAAGCAAAACTAAGCAATCAGTACATGGGCACTGCCAGGGGAGCTCAGCACCAGGCAGTGAAATTGTAGCCCAGAGTGCCATGCCTGAGTGCCCCTGAATCATTACGATGCTTACAAACCACAGCCTGACTCCACAAGCCCAGAGAGCGGCATCCAGCAGCCCATAATGAAGTTGGTAAATGTCCAAAATGTGAATTGATCAATGGTGAGATCTTGACTTGGCCCAGACGAAGCTTTTAGTTAATGAGAAGCAAAGAAGAAAAATTATACCAATTTCCAATCACTGCTGAATTTAAACGTAACCCAGTAGGGAAAATATCAGGCTATGTTCACACGGGGTATTTTGCCGAGTTTTTTGACGCGGAAACCGCGTCGCAAAACTCGGCAGAAACGGCCCGAGAACGCCTCCCATTGATTTCAATGGGAGGCGTCGGCGTCTTTTTCCCGCGAGCAGTAAAACTGCCTCGCGGGAAAAAGAAGCGACATGCCCTATCTTTGGGTGCTTCCGCCTCTGACCTCCCATTGACTTCAATGGGAGGCAGGAGAAAGCGTATTTCTCGCTGTTTTATGCCCGCGGCGCTCAATGGCCGCAGGCGAAAAACGGCGCGATAATCGCCGCGAAAATCAGCGTGCAGGGAGAGGCATATCTGCCTCAAAGTTCCAAACGGAATATTGAGGCAGATATTCCTCCCCCAAAATACTCTGTGTGAACATAGCCTTAAAGTGCTGCCCTTTCGATGTTGGATGCCGTGAGGGTCTCAGCTCATGCACTCCGACCAATTTTATGCATTCCAAGGAGCTCCCCTTTAATATGGGGAATCTGCGGAAGTCATAATTCATGGATATAGACGGTCAATAAGCAAACACTTGCCTTCGGCTGTTTCCCAGCATCAAGCCACTGACCCAACGCATTGAGGCTCATGTAGCATTACTTGTGCAAAAAGAACGGGCTCTATAAGGTCACAGGACCCGTTCTTTTAACCTAACTATAAGGGTATGTGCACACTTATGTATGATGCTAGGAGTCCCTGCCTCTCCGTGGAACTACTGTCCCGTACTGAAAACATGATTACAGTACGGGACAGTTGTCCTGCAGCGAGGCAGGGACTCCTAGCATCGTACACAAGTATGATGCTAGGAGCCCGGCTCCCTGCACTGTGTTCGGTCCGGTACTTGCGGCCGAAATACGTCCGTCAATTACGGACGTAATTAGTGTGTGTGCACATACCCTAACAATACGGGCCCTGCACAACAGTGCCTGTCCTTTTTACCTCTTGGCTACAGCGATATGTGAGGTCCTGCAGACTGAGAGGTAACTGGAAGCCAGTAAAATTTTGAATGCAGCTCTGGATGTGAGTAGAGTATAAGATCTGATGTAAATCAATGTTAATAAAAGGGAAGTAAAGCATTTCAGGTCATAGATTGGCTGCCTCCACTGTGATGTCATAGATGCAGTATACACATTACACCTCATATATACAGGGGCTTTTTACATCTCTTTGGAAAGGTTTTCTTCTAGGGTTAATGGCAATGTGAAAGGTTTTCACTCTGACAAAATTGATTATTTGGCAGGGACGCATCTAACTCCGATCAATAATCCATTAGCAGTTCATAAAGTATCTGACTTATCAGTGTATCAATTCATCATCGTCATTCAGCAGGTGAAAAGTGATAATGTATGAAGGGGCCGCTCAATAAGAAACTTTTCCAATCCAGTTTCCTGACAATGAGGAAAACTCACTAGAAAACAAAACCAATGGAAACAAGAATACATCATAAAATTAAATGGAAAGCGTAGTCTGGTTGTTATTAGAAACAGTCAGCAGGTATGCAGACTGACACACCCTGAACCTTAACACAAAGTTAATAGAATTAATCAACATATAAAGTTGAAAGTACACTTTCAAGTACATTACACATTACTTATCCTGTACTGATCCTGAGTTACATCCTATATTATACTCCAGAGCTGCACTCACTATTCTGCTGGTGGAGTCACTGTGTACATACATTACATTACTTATCCTGTACTGATCCCGAGTTACATCCTGTATTATACTCCAGAGCTGAACTCACTATTCTGCTGGTGTAGTCACTGTGTACATACATTACATTACTTATCCTGTACTGATCCTGAGTTATATCCTGTATTATACTCCAGAGCTGCACTCACTATTCTGCTGGTGGAGTCACTGTGTACATACATTACATTACTTATCCTGTACTGATCCTGAGTTATATCCTTTGTTATATTCCAGAGTTGCACTCACTATTCTGCTGGTGGAGTCACTGTGTAAATACATTACATTACTTATCCTGTACTGATCCTGAGTTACATCCTATATTATACTCCAGATCTGCACACACTATTCTGCTGGTGGAGTCACTGTGTACATACATTACATTACTTATCCTGTACTGATCCTGAGTTACATCCTGTATTATACTCCAGAGCTGCACTCACTATTCTGCTGGTGGAGACACTGTGTACATACATTACATTACTTATCTTGCACTGATCCTGAGTTACATCCTGTATTATACTCCAGATCTGCACACACTATTCTGCTGGTGGAGTCACTGTGTACATACGTTACATTACCTATCCTGTACTGATCCTGAGTTACATCCTGTATTATTCTCCAGAGCTGTACTCACTATTCTGCTGGTGGAGGCACTGTGTACATACGTTACATTACTTATCCAGTACTGATCCTGAGCTACATCCTGTATTATACTCCAGAGCTGAACTCACTATTCTGCTGGTGCAGTCACTGTGTACATACAAGACATTACTTATCTTGTACTGATCCTGAGTTACATCCTGTACTATACTCCAGAGCTGCACTCACTATTCTGCTGGTGGAGTCACTGTGTACATACATTACATTACTTATCCTGTACTGATCCTGAGTTACATCCTGTATTATACTCCAGAGCTGCACTCACTATTCTGCTGGTGGAGTCACTGTGTACATACATTACATTACTTATCCTGTACTGATCCTGAGTTACATCCTGTATTATACTACAGAGCTGCACTCACTATTCTGCTGGTGGAGTCACTGTGTACATACATTACTAATCCTGTACTGATCCTGAGTTACAGCCTGTATTATACTCCAAAGCTGCACTCATTATCATATTGGTGGAGTCACTGTGTACATACATTACTTATCTTGTACGGATCCTGAGTTACATCCTGTATTATACTCCGGAGCTGCAGTCACAATTCTTCTAATAGTTACTTGAAACAGTCAGCAATCTTGTCTAACAGCATAGCTAGGCTCCTATAATGCAGTACGTTTCTCAACAGATTGGGAATGGAAACCACTAGAGCAAATTTGAGCAGACACTGAGCCCGCAGGAAATCTGAGGGATTTCAGCTCTGAAGCTCAAGTGTAAGCCCTTGTGGCTGCTAAGGGCACTATGAATGGATGTTTCACCACCAATGCATTTTATTCTCTTGTCTTGGCAGGAAAAATAAAAATAAAGCAGTTCACACTTAATAAATATAGACATGTAGAGGATACACAGATGTAGCATACTGGGTTTGTCAGATCAAGCAGGACTGTGTTTGTCAGATGCAGCAGAGCTGACATTTTGAGGTGTAGGAGGGCTGGCATTGTCAGATGCAGCAGAGTTTACCAGATATAGAGTGACATTTGTCAGATGTATTAGATCTGAGTTTGTCATATGTAGCAGGGCTAGGTTTTTCAGATGTAGCAGGGCTTCATTTATCAGATGTAGCAAGACTGGGACACAGTCAGGCTACACAGCAGTGCTGAGTTGGTATCATGTAATGAGGCTGGGTTTTCAGACATAGTAGGACTAAACAGCAGTACGGATTCTGTCAGATACAGCAGGGCTGATTTTTTTTTTAGATGTAGCAGAGCTGATTTTTTTAGATGTAGCAAAGCTGATTTTTTAAAATGTATTAAGTCTGGGTTTGTAACAGTGCTGATTTTGTCAGATACAGCAGAGCTAAGTTTGTTAGATATAACAGTTCTTGGAAGCAGCATCATTAGGTTTGTCAGCATCTAGAACTATGTTTTTCACATCTAAGTTTGTTAAATGTAGTAGAGCTGAGTTGGTTATTTAGAACCATAACACAAAGAACTGTAGGTAAACTTACTCCATCGCCCTATCCGACCAATCCCAATGCACAAGCAATGATATTTGAGAGTTAAACGACAAATTCAGCTCTACTACTTTATGACCATTTATTTTGTAGAATTCCCCAGGGCTGTAAAGTATGGGGGACATGTCAATAGGGGAGTTTAGTCCGCGGCTCTTTATATGAGAATCACTTCTGAATGTTAAAGCCGCTGGAAGGCTGCCCAATCGCTGGAGCCTGCACTATCCCGAGTTTAAGACTTTCCTTGACTTTACTTTCCATGATGTAATAGCCGCGCTCTCCCATCTCTTGTTTTCAGACTTCTATGATATTTTTCCGAATTTCCCATGTCACTCACACTCTGGAGAAATATGTGGAGAAGGCGAAACAGATGGGAAAGGCTTCAAGATCAACAAAACAACATAAATGCTGCTGCTGCTGCATCCTGAAGCTTCTACTGTGGTACAGTCAATGCAGATACGTGACCAGAGAGTGTCGTATATTAAAGGGGACCTCCACCATCACATATTTTTACATGCATGACCCCCCCCATAGGACACCAGTACTGACCGGACTTGTACTGTAAATTGGAATGGTAAAGGCCTTTATTTTTATCCTAAGATGCATAACTTCAAGCAATTTTCTATTTTTTAGTGGGAGGAGCTTAGCTATCACATGACTATGTGAACCGGACACATGTCTAAGGAAAAGTAATCAATACTTAAAGGGGTATTCCCATCTTGGAGATCCAATTGAAATAAATAGCTATAGCGCTTCATTTATGAGATCTTTGCTTATCAGCTTTCAATAGCGACCTCAGGTTGGTCGATGCCCTGTGCAGAACCTTCTATTGATGCCTCTACTCACTCCCTTATGGTGTACCATAAAGTGACCAAATAATACACATACTACCGCCATATAATACCAATGTAATACTGAAACATATAGGTCACATGCCACCATATAGTGTCCAAATAATACACATACTACGGCCATATAATGACAAGATAATACTGAAACATACAGGCCACATACTCCCGCATAGTGCCCAAATAATGCACAAACTATCACCATCTAATGCCAAAATAATCCTAAAATATACAGGCTGCATGCCACCATAAAGTGACCAAATAATACACATACTACCGCACTATAATACCAAGATAATAATGAAACATATAGGTCACATGCCACCATATAGTGTCCAAATAATACACATACTACCGCCATATAATGCCAAGATAATACTGAAACATACAGGCCACATACTCCCGCATAGTGGCCAAATAATACACATACTACCGCCATACAATGCCAAGATAATACTGAAACATACAGGCCACATACTCCCGCATAGTGGCCAAATAATACACATACTACCGCCATACAATGCCAAGATAATACTGAAACATACTGGCCACATGCCACCATATAGCGTCCAAATAATATACATACTACCACCATATAATGCCAAGATAATACTGCAATATACAGGTCACATACTCCCACATAGTGCCCAAATAATACACATACCACCACCATATAATGCCAAGATAATAATGAAAGATACAGGCCACATACTCTGCATAGTGCCCAAATAATACACATACTAATCACCATCTAATGCCAAAATAATCCTAAAATATAAAGGCCACCATAAAGTGACCAAATAATACACATACTACCGCCATATAATGACAACATAATACTGAAAAATACAGGCCACATACCACTATATAGTGCCCAAATAATATACATACTACCACCATATAATGCCAAGATAATACTGCAATAAACAGGTCACATACTCCTGCATAGTGCCCAAATAATACAAATACCACCGCCATATAATGACAAAATAATAGTGAAAAATACAGGCCAAATACCACCATATAGTGGCCAAATAATACACATATTACCGCCATATAATGACAAAATAATAGTTTAATATACAGGCCACATACCACCGCATAGAACCTAAATAATACACATACTACCGCCATAAAATGCCAAGATAATACTGACATATACAGGCCTCATGTGTAAGGTCTATGGCCACGGTCTTTTGTTCTGGCTTACCCATCGACGGCCGCGGCCATGGACATGTAAGTTCCCTGCAGCGTCGTCCTCCTGTGAGGCACCGGCACTCACTTCCTGGAATCAAGACTATCTCCGGAGGGCGCGCGCACCCGCGTGTGGATGGTCTTAAAGGGCCAGTGCACGCATAATTGCTGGAAGCCTGCATCAAGCCCAAAATGCTACTGGACTATAAAAAGGGCTCTGCCCTCTTGTTCTTTGCCTGAGCGTTGTTCGTTAACCAAAGTTTGTCTTGCAAATGGTCTCCTAGTCTCTTTCAGTTCCCAAGTGTATCCTGTATCATGTATCCCGTGCTGTCCTGGTCAAGTGCCGTGCTGAAGCTGTTGTGTTCTGCTACTCCACGCCTGACGTCTACCTGCTGCCTGGTCCTAGCCGAGCCTGCCTTTCTACTGTCCGAGTTGCCACAGGTACCCTTTCTGGACTATAGACTCTGTACTTTACCTGTTTGGCCAGCTGCCATCCCGCTATGTGGTACGGCCCAGTGGGTCCACACCCCGCATCGTGATAACATGCCACCATATAGTGCCCAAATAATACATATACTACCGCCATATAATGACAATATAATATTGAAAAATACAGGCCACATACCACCGTATAGTGCCCAGATAATACACATACTACCGCAATATAATGACAATATAATATTGAAAAATACAGGCCACATACCTCCATATAGTGCCTAAATAATACACATACTACCTGCTACAATGTAGAAAATATACTATAACAGTTAAAGAATACGAAGCCCACTTTCCCCCCAAGGACTAGATCCACAAGAGCGATTTGAGGGTGGAGTGTGTAAACTTTCACTGCCCTAGACCACCAATAATTTTACCATCAGTCCCTTTACTATTAGGCTATTATATGGCGGTATTACTTGGACACTGAATGACAAAATTATGTGAGCAATGTATAGCAGTATTGTGTGAGAAATATATGGCAGGGTTATGTGGGAACTATATGGTAACATTATTTGGAAACTATATGGAGGTAATATATATATATATATATATATATATATATATATATATAATGTATGGCGGTATTATTTATACAATGTATGGCGGTATTATTTATACAATGTATGGCGGTATTATTTGGGCACTGAATGGCAGTATTGTGTTGGCATTATATGGAAAATAATTTTCCTGTAAAATTCCTTTATTCAGTTATTTGATACTGAAGAAAATCTGATAATGAAGAAGATCTAATAACTCACATTTGTTTCATTTCATAATTCGGCACCTAACAGGGCCTATTAACGGAAGGATTTTTACTATACCCAACTTTATATACTTTTTGTTTCAGTTCCTCATCATTTTCATTTGTTGTCAGTGAATAGGAACATAAATTTTTATGCCTAGAAGCTGAAACCCTATACAGACCTAATACATTCTACAGCAGAAGGTTTGCTACAATTTTACCCAGTCTTGCAATCCTCTGTGACCTAACAATCTGTATTCCGGACTGATAAATTTTACCTGCACTGACACATTGTAACAAACTATCAGGACAG
This sequence comes from Rhinoderma darwinii, assembly GCF_050947455.1. Classification (NCBI taxonomy): domain Eukaryota; kingdom Metazoa; phylum Chordata; class Amphibia; order Anura; family Rhinodermatidae; genus Rhinoderma; species Rhinoderma darwinii. The sequence continues at coordinate 14,669,994 of NC_134691.1, read as the reverse complement.
GAGAGGGATTTGTGCTGCTGATGTACTTAGCTCCCAGAGGATCGTTTATACTGGACATAATTGCAGCTAACCCACAGCTGTGAGACATTCGGCTGTGTTTTTATCCCCTGGATGTAAATTAGAATGTTCCAATTCACTGACAGCAAGCAGAGATCTTGGACATGGTTGAAGTGCAAAGTATATCAGAAAGTTGCAAAACTTGTAATTTTACAATGATAGCATAAGACTTGAAAACTTCTTCAGAAGATAATAGTGACTCCCCAGAAATCCTTTCAGCCTCCAAGATCAACCAGTGACAATCACTTACCAAGATGGAAAAACCCCTTTAAGAAAATGCAATAGGTTGACCTGCAGTCCTATCTAAAACCACATATTGTAATATCTCAATGAGTTGTGCCCGTTGACAAACTCATCTCCACTACATGTGACCGGCTCAGCTCTGCTGTACGATTAAACAAAACATGGTCTCCAATGAATTTAAACAATGCTCCTAACCCCCTGGGAATCTTATCTCTTCACATCTTTTGCACGTTCCCTGTTGACAGCGGCCGCTTTCTCCTCCCGTGTTATTTCACGATCTCAGCTGAATACCTCTGAGCAGGCAACGTGCGCCAAAAGCTAAAAAAGTAAATCTCTTAATCCCATGGTATAAAGCGAAATCCAGAGATTTCCTGAAGCTCCGGGGTTAGTTTACCCGCATTGTGTCCGGTGTGTAGGGCCCGCGGGGAAGAATGATGATGATGATGATGATGAAAATCACACGTTTAGGCCCCATGCACACGACCGTATTTTTCATCCATCTGTAAATACTGTCCGTAAATACGGATCCGTAGTCATCCGTAAATCATCCGCATATACGGAAGGGTGTCTGTAAATACTGTTCGTAGTGCATCCGTATTTACGGATCCACAAAAAAACAGGGAGGAATCTTGGGTAATCCCCTGGCGTCGCATTGCAACGCTTCCGTAATTACGGACGGCTACGGATGCACATCCGTCGCCGTCCGTAATTAGGGAAGCACCCGTAGACTTCTATGGGGAGTCCGTGCCGTAATTACGGACAATAAAAGGACCCGTTCTATTATTTCTACGTCACGGACGCCCATCCGTAAAAATACGGAAAGGTGTCCGTAGCCCATAGAAATGACCGGGTCCGTAATTACAGATGAAAAATACGGACGTGTGCATGGGGCCTTACATTGAATAGCGGGAACAACGAGATTGGACTTTATCGCCCCCTCCCCCTGACCTGATATAGACATATAATACATTCGCTGCCTTCTCCGTTTGTTATTCTGTTTTCAATTTGCAATAGTATTGAGGGAAAATTCCTATAAAAGACTCCACCGAGATCCTATTATTTCCCGTCTCCTCTCTGATGTCTTATTGATTTGCTGCTTTCTGCTTTCCAGCACCTTGTGTGCAGATTGAATTGTCCCCTATTGTAAGTGACGCATTTCGCTTCCACCGTTATCGCGGCTCCTTGAGCGCTTCTATTGTATTGTTATTTACGAATAAATATGATTCCCATTCAAAACCGTAATAAGGATGTTTGCAGACAGGGATGAGTGTTGGCGCTCCACTGGTCTGGACTGGGCAGGTGGGGAAGCCAATCGTTACTGCGTTCAATACAGCTTCTTAGGTGGCGTAAAGGAATATAGTGCTATAAACGTGCAACATACAGTATAGATCACATATTGTGCCACTCACCCTCCAATTGCCAACAAATCTGATATTTGAAAACATTTAAAGGGACCTGCAACACACACAACTTTATACTTAAAGGGAAACTCCAGCGCACACAATAAATCAGGCCCACTACCCCCTACCCTCACCCACATTATAACAGTTTTCTTCTATTATCCTCCTTCCCCTCATACAACTTTTAACTTGCTTTTTGCAGAGAATAGCCCACCATCTTTATTGTGGAAATAACGGTCTGCAGGCAGTAGCTCTGATTGCTGTATGTCCCATGATGCATTGCCCACGGTTCACGTTGGGTGTGGCCAGATAACATTTATTCCAAGCTATATTTATATAGATCATTATAAATTGCCACAGATGCAGATCTAAAGCCAAGAAAATTGCACACGAGAGGCTTCAAACTGTGCTTGTGCAGCAGCATGCATGTCGCAAGCGGTGTGCAAACTCCAGCGCACTGAAAGCAGGGGCAGAGAAGATTTGTTGGCAATCGCCTTACATCATCTACAGAAAACAGAAAGAAGCTTGGAGAACATCAGCAGAGGTGTAACTTGAAGCTCATGTGCCCTAATGCATAACCTGTAACCTGGAAACATACTGAAGTAATCACACAGGCTGGTAGACTGAGAAGGAAGCTGGTGGACCAGACTGAAGCCCTGTGAGATATCAGGTTTAGGTAGGATATGAAAAAATAGAGAAAGAGGTGCCCTCATTTTTGCCTGTTCTTGGGAGCCATGTCTATGGGATGGTTGGCGCGACATTGCATGTCTTATAAAGTCTCGTCAAGGGCCAGGGAAACGATCATATATACTTCATGGTAATCAACTAAATGCAAGTTACCAATAAATGAGGGACAGAGAGAAGAGGTAACACATGACTGCAGGTTCAGACTACACACAGGGTTTGTTTGTAGTCTGTAACCATGGAGACACATAGGTATGTATAGGAGCTGTATACACAAAACGGTTGGTGATTTTGAATCAAGACTATTTGCAAAGTTGCTGCATTTTTTAGTTTGGATACATTGAAACAATAAAAACATTGATTGCAAATGTATACTGTAAATAAATGCTGATTTATTTACACTGCACCTACTACGAGCAGGGGAGGTCGTTACCGTACTACACATACTAGCGGATATTACTGCATTACATACAAAAAGTACTCATTCACTGTAGGAGAATTTGCATTCAATTATAATTAGATCAAAAGATTCAATCGTGTCTCAGAGGCGACGGACCAGGTTATATATATATATATAACCGTCTGATGTCAACAAATGGGAAATTCTCACAATCCCTTGCCAAATGTTGAGTCTTCTATCGTCTGTGTAAATGCAGTATTTCAGATTTGCAGCAAGTCAGCAGATTCTCTGACAGAGACGAAATAGACAATAAACGACGAGCTCGGAGTCTTAATTACCCGAATACAAATGTGACCTTTCTTGTAATCATATTTCATTGAAAGTAACTGTAATGGTTTTATTATAATAGACAGAAGCTAAAAAGGGACTTGCATTGAAATATATATATATATAAATGTATTTATTTTGCTAATAAAAAAAAAAAAAAAGGGAAATTGGTTC